>NC_090989.1:190141605-190450879 GCF_041146395.1 Eulemur rufifrons | reverse complement strand
GAATACTAGTTTCCTCATACTCACACCAACACAGTATTTTCAGATTTCTTGATCTTTGCCAATCAGAGAGATGAAAGATGGTACCTCAGTGTAGTCTTAATTTGTATTTTTTTTTTTTTTTTGAGACAGAATCTCACTCTGTCGCCTGGGCTAGAGTGCCGTGGCATCAGCCTAGCTCACAGCAACCTCCAACTCCTGGGCTCAAGCAATCCTCCTGCCTCAGCCTCCCAAGTAGCTGGGACTACAGGCATGCACCACCATGCCCGGCTAATTTTTTTTATATATATTTTTAGCTGTCCAAATCATTTCTTTCTATTTTTTAGTAGAGACGGGATCTCACTCTTGCTCAGGTTGGTCTCGAACTCCTGACCTTGAGTGATCCTCCCGCCTCGGCCTCCCAGAGTGCTAGGATTACAGGCGTGAGCCACCGCGCCCAGCCTTAATTTGTATTTTTCTTATTGCTTGTGAGGCTGAACTTTTTTCCCACGTGTCTGAGACCTATTTATATTTCCTTTTCTGTTTGTTTAGATCTTATGGTCATTTTTCTTTTTTGATAATCTGTTTTTTTAGTGGTTTGTGGGCACCCTTTATGTATTAGGGAAAGTGGTCTTTTGTGTGTGATAATGAAGTGCAGATAGTTTTCCAGTTTATTTTTTTCCCCAAAATAATGGTAGATTTCTGATTTTGGTTGTGGTAGTTTTGTATGATTTACTGAAACCAATCTCCATTTTGGAACATTGTGGTTGCTTTTTTCGCCTCTTTATGACATAGCCTGATTATATCTGAAAGGTTATATCCTATTTTCCCCCAGATGTTATAAAAGCATATAATTACAAACTCTTTATAAACTATGACTTTAAGGAGTGTTCTGTTTTATGACAGTAGTTTTTTTTTGTTGTTGTTATTTCTGTTACTGGACTTTGAGTTTTTGGTTTTGTTCTATGTCTTGAATTATGATAAAGGTTCAAGAAATGATAGCTCTGAGGTGGCTTCATAGAATAGTGTAGAGAGCATGGATTTGGAGTTTGAATTTTGGCTTTTGTGTTTTAGTAATTGTGTGTCTGTGAGCAAGCTGTTTAACCTCTCTGAATCTCAATTTTGCATCTGTAAAATGGGAATAGCAATTCCTATCTTTCAACAGTTGTTTTAATGGTTAAAGTGAATTTGTGTAAAATGCCTATTATAATAATACGTAGGAAATTATAGGTACTCAACAAATGGTAGTTCTCTCTAAGGGACCTAAGGTCATTCATTGGGGATACCTCTAGGGATCATTCTTCCCTAGTAATCCTCTTCATCCACATTCTGGAAAGATTGTTGTATGGGAAAAGAAGGTATTTTCTTTTTTTTTTAAAAACAGTTCTAGTGACTGGCTCTTCTTTTCCAAAGGAAAGTTAGGTGATCCTTATAACATGTTTTGTTTGTTAGTTCTGTATAATTAAGAGGTGCTGCTTTTTAAAACAATACCTTAACTCCAAAGAGTGACACTTAATGATTTATTATAATTCAAGTTGTTAGCTTGAAAGGTCCCAGGGGCCAGAGTTCTAGAGCATAGACTTGTGTCAAGTTCTGTGTTGTGTCAAGTTTGAAAGCAGTGTCTTTGGACTAGCCTGGAAGTAGTCAGAATCTAATTAGACTGAAGTTTTTTGACTCTTAACTTCATAAATAGGCCACCAAATACTACAAGATAGTATTATCAGTTGGTACTATTTGCTACAACAAACCAAATTAAGCTAGCTTAATTAAAAAGAGGACTTTATCATAAGGAGACAGAGTGTCTCATAAATTCTAAAACAGGACTGTAACCAAACCTGAAGAAGGTACTGGGTATCTAGTTTTTCTGTATCTCATTGTTGTATTTCATCTGCTTTGTTTTTCTCCCTGCAAACTGGTACCCTTTGCTTCTGTTTCTCATGATATAAGTGGAAAGCACCCACCGTAAAGCTCCCAAACTATATTACAGGTTACAGGAGGTTTACTTTCTCCCAAGTCCAATTTCAGATTTCTAGGAAAGGAGGCCCGTTTGAGGTTAGTAGCCCTTACCAGCCCAGTCAGCTGTGGCCTGAAGTGAGTATGTGTCAAATTGTACAAACGGCTGTGAGCCCACTGCTAATGGGATGAGCGTAGTAAGGGACAGTCCTCAGTGAAAAGAAACTTGGCAGATAACCTAGTAAGTATCCAACATAGGCATTAACATTAATTTTAGATGTCACTTAGAAATGCCGAAAAGTTTAAAGTTAAAAGCATCTGTAATTCCGCCATCCAGTGATATATTCCTTCTTCTTTTTCTCTTTATTTATCTTTTTGTGTGGTTCAGATCATATTATTTTTGTATTTTTAACTTAATATTATGTAAATATTTTCTCATGATATTAAAATTATCTATAGATTTATCTCTTAATGAGTATATTATATGCCAGCTTATGAATTGACCATATTATTTTAAACATTTTCCTATTGCTGGGTATTTTGGTTGTGATAGCTTTCTACATGAAACTTTCCTTTATTTAAGGTCAGTGTCCTTAGGGATAAGGAGCCAGAAAAATGCTGGTTTAGAGAGTTATGAACATGAAGGCTTGCTGTTTATTCCAAATTGGTTTTCAGAAAGGTTGTTCAAATTTGTACTGCCTCCTTTTGGCAATGTATGAGAATGCTTCGTTCCCTGCAGCCTTGCCAACATAGAATAGTACCTTTAAAAAACAAAACAAACAGAAACAAACTTAATAATTTTAGAGGCAAATAATGACAGTCTTATGATTATAATTTTGCCTCTCATCTTGATTTTCCTTTCAGAAACTGTGGGTAGAAAGAATTTATGTGTTCGTTAAACATTTTCTGTTGAACCTGGCTTTGCTGGAGCTGCTTGTGTTTGAGACTCCTTGTGTCTTGACTCCTTGAGACTGCCTGTGTTTGAGATAGTAAGAGAGTCCCAGAAATAGGGACTCAGAGAAACATTCATTCTGGGGCACATAGCTTAGTCTATGTTAAGATTATTAAAGCTTTAGAATCAGATAACGGTTTTTTGGCATCACTGAGACAAGATAGGGAAGTTGTTAATAAAGGCCTAGAGATCACCTTGAGGGCATTACAGCAGGGAGATGGAGTGGATAGTATGTTTATGTGGTCCTTGCTTTTCAGAGTCTGATCCTTTTTTTGGCAGGGTAGGGGAGTGAGGAGTGGGGTTCAATTTCCTTTTTTTTTTTGAGACAGGGTCTTGCTCTGTTGTCACCCTGGATTGAGTACAGTGGCATTATCATAGCTCACTGCAACCTCAAACTCCGAGGCTCAAGCAATCCTCCTCCTCAGCCTCCTAGAGTGCTAGGATTACAGGTGTGAGCCACTGCGTGCCCATCCTAGTCTCATCCTTAATTTTTCAGTCCAGATGCTGGAATTTGTTTCCCTGAAACAATCAGATTGTGTGGGGCTATAAGAACTGACTTTGACTTGCCAAATTTCAAGCCCATGTATATATAGAGAATGACAGTTTGTTAATTTATTGTGGAATAGAGACATTTTCAGTGACCAGAATACTCAGCTCTACCATCTATTATACCTTCTTCTAGAATGAAGGTATCTGGAAGGCTAAGATAGTAATAAAAAAAATGGGAATTTTAACTTTGGTTCAACTAGTCTGTGGAAAGGCCTGATAAGCTATCCCTACCCTTCAACAGAGGGCGTTTCCATGGTGACCACATGATATACCTGTTCACTTCTCAGGCGGTGATGTTGAAGACACTCCTTCATTCTGGATCTTTGGGATTTTCTTTTTTAGATTCAATGCAAACTATCCCTTTTCCATTAATACAGTATTTTTTCAGGCAGAAGAATGTCTTTTTTTTTTTGAGACAGAGTCTCTGTGGCCTGGGCTAGAGTGCCATGGCGTCAGCCTAGCTCACAGCAACCTCAAACTCCTGGGCTCAAGCAATCCTCCTGCCTCAGCCTCCGGAGTAGCTGGGACTACAGGCATGCGCCACCACGCCCGGCTAATTTTTTCTATATATATTTTTAGTTGTCCATATAATTTCTTTCTATTTTTTTAGTAGAGATGGGGTCTCGCTCTTGCTCAGGCTGGTCTCAAACTCCTGAGCTCAAACGATCCACCCGCCTCGGCCTCCCAGAGTGCTAGGATTACAGGCGTGAGCCACCACGCCCGGCCTAGAGAATGTCTTGATTAGGCCACAGCTTCTTTAAAGTTTTATTCCTATCATGCTTTCCTGTTTGCCTTGATTATTGTATTTGGGTAGTCTAATTAAATTTTATTTGCTTGCTTGCTATCTTATGTTCAAATTCTGGAAGAACCTCACTTTACCCAATGTTCAGATTACTGCCATTAAAGTATAAGTTTAGAGATTAAAATGGTTTATTGAAATGAAGATATTCTTGGGACTGTAGGTTGAAATGCTTGGGGAGAGGATTATTTGAGTAAACAATGTAACAGTAAGTGGATGGATTTTGGAGGCAGGCAGGTCCGAGCTCCACTTTTTTTTTTTTTTTTTGAGATGGGTCTCGCTCTGTTGTCTGGGCTAGAGTGCAGTGGCTCTCTGCAACCTTGAATTTCTAGGCTCAAGTGATCCTCCTGCTTCAGCCTCCCAAGTAGCTAGGACTACAGGCGCACACCACCATGCCTGGCTAATTTTTTTTCTATTTTTTTGTAGAGATGGGTCTCGCCATGTTGGTCAGGCTGGTCTCGAACTCCTGGCCTCAAGTGATCCTCACCCCTCCGCCTCCCAAACTGCTAGGATTACAGGTGTGAGCCGCTGTGCCCGGCCTCCCAGCTCCACTTTTGACAAAGTATGATTTGGGGCAAATTGTTTAACCTTTTGAAGTTTTACTTTTGTCATTTCTAAAATAATTTAATAGTTTTTGCCTCATAAAGTTCTTGTGAGAATCAAAGGAGATAATGCATGTAAAGTGATTAGCACAGGCCTGGCACTTAATAGATGCATAATAACTTTTTTTTGTTTAACAATTACACTGGGGAAAGTTTGAGATATGCTTTAGCCGAAGGTAGAGATGGAGCTCTTTATTTCGAGGCAGAGTCTTGCTCTGTCGCCCTGGGTAGAGTGCAGTGGCATGCATCATCAAAGCTCACTGCGGACTCCAACTCCTAGGCTCAAGCTATCCTCTTGTCTCAGCCTCCCAAGTAGCTGGGACTACAGGCATGTGCTACGATGCCTGGCTAATTTTTCTATTTTTAGTAGAGATGGGGGTCTCATTCTTGGGTCGGGGGTCTCAGCTCAGGCTGGTCTTGAGCTCACACAGTCAAGCAATTCTTCCACCTCGGCCTCCCAGAGTGCTAGGATTATGGGCGTGAGATGGAGTCTTATAACTTAGTGCCTTGATTGCTTCTTGAAACTGAAGGCTTAGTCAACTAGTCATCCTCAGAAGCTAAAATTCTGTTAAATGGACACTAGGTGTCAGTATTCACTCCTTTTTTTTGAGATTTCTTGAGAAACTTGTCTGCTTAGTTCAAAGAATAAGGTTGAGTATTTATTGCTCTTGTATTTCAGTCCTTTGATAGTTTTGTTGAACGTTTATTTTTTATAATGACTACATTTCCTATCATTATACAACTTTATCTTCCTTTTTACTAAAGACTCAACTCAGCTATTGCTGTTTTTTTAAGTATATTTCATCATTTACCTGAGTGGTAGAGAGGTGCTTAACTTGTTTAGGTCTTTTATATCCCATTAGGAAACCCTGAAAACTACATCCAGTAGCTTTACATCTAGTGGAAGAAGCCTCACAGCTTGAGCCCTTTCTCGGAAGTCTGCCTAAGGCAATAGTAGCTGCTTTTTCTATGCTCTTGTGTACATCTACATTTAATGAGTAGATATTTGTACCAACTCTACCATTAATCAGTGAAAATAATCTTTTCCTTATGCAGTCCCTATTCATTACACTTCGCAAAAGACATCCCTGCAGCCAGATATAAAAACTATAGTGGTAGATTTATAGCAAAGAGGATCTTTATAATCTTCCCTTTTGATGTCCTGTGTTATAGCTTGGTTATTCTCAGATGTCTTTCGTAGATTGCAGTGTTTATCCCAACTCAGTGTTTCCACTGAAAACTGAACTTTTCTATTTTCCCTTCTACAACAAAAACTTTATAATTGTTTCTGTGAAATGATAATTTATTTGACTTACCAGTTAATATTTATGTAGGTCTTATATTTTGCAAAGTGCATAGCATAAGTTATCTTTAATTTTCACAATAACACTCTGTGAGACAGTAGTTGATTCCCATTTTAAGATGAGGAAAGAGATTCAAATGTGACTTACCAAAGATTACAAAGTTAGTAGGTGACTTAGTTCTAATTCAAATACTAGTCTTCTGATTCCACGGGGTATGCTCTTTTTATTGAAACTTAGTGACTTACATAAAATGTTTTATTTTTATTGCTAATCGCTGAGTGTTAACATTGAACAATTAACTTTTTTTTTTTTTTTTTTAAAGGAAGAGAAACCAGTTCATCTGTGGCTGTATATTTAGGATGTTACTTATTTCTTTGCAGTCTTCCCGAGGGCTGTTTGTTGAAGAAACTTCTGAAGAAGGAAACTCTGTACCTGCCTCACAAAGGTGAGATTATATGTTGCCATGGGTCTGAATTTTCCTCTGATGGTGCCAGCGTAAGGGAGATGAACCATGTGAGTGACACTTGCCAGCAAACTTTTAGCTCTTTTATAAGTGAAGACTAAGAGAAATCATCATTATTTCCAAGTTCTCAAATATGCATCTTATAGAAGCCCAGAATATCAGGGCTGGAAGAGATCTTAGAGATCCTCTTGTCCAGTCTGGCTATCTTGACATAAATCTCATTTACGTTATTCCTGAAAAGTGGTCACATCTACTGCTCTCTTAACTTACTTCTCTAGCTTTCTGTGCCAATTTGAAGGCTCTAGAATGATTTCTTTATGGTCCTTGTGTTCTTCCTATCCCCTTTTTCCTTTTGTTCCTTCTGCTTTTGCTTATTTTATCTGCATATCCAAACTGTATACATCTTTTAAGTTTACTCTTAAGATTTACATTCTCTTCTGTTATAGGAACAGAAAAAAAAAAAAAAGATTTACATTCTCTTAGAAGCCTTTATATTCAGGCCACACAGAACCTGTGTCACTCTCACTCTGCTCTTTGCCCCTTTTAATCTGTTTGTATCTTATCTCTCCCATAAAGGATAGTAGTTGCATTACCTCCTCCATTCTTGCTGATTGATTATGGGGTTACCTTCTAAGTCTTCTTGCTTTAATAATAAGTCATGGTTGATTATAAACTACACTGTTAACTGGATCAGGCTTCCAGTCATTTTCTTCCTTTATCTGGTAGTTGAGTTTTGAGAATTTCTCAAGAGTTTAATTTTGTATTGAGTGACTGTTATCTATCTCCCATATGGGAATTGAGACCCAGTTATCATTTGCGGTAATCTAGGTGGTGTTCTTTCTTAGGATTTTGGCTAACAGTACTAGGTATTTCTTCCTGGGCTGAAGAATATGGCTTTGGTTTGATTCTCCTGCTGTTAAGACAGTTTTGGAAGTAGTTTTAACTGGAGTAGGCCTTCTGCTCCCTGTAGGCCTCTCTGCTTTATTGTGATGAGCCTTGTGCAGAGCAGATGTAGATTTTAATAAATGATTATATGCTTTGTCACCAGGAGAGAGTTGGAATTGCAGGCAATGTGGTTTGACTTCAAATTGATTAGCCCATTTTATAAACGTTAGAAAATTGTTTTGTGATGGACCCTTTGAATAGAGCCCTAATGTTACATGCAGAGTAAACTGTCTGGCTTGGGTTTATAACAAATGCTATGAGATGTTTTATTTAGAGAGAGAAATCACTTGTGGTTTCCTATCAGGATTTAGTTATTTATCATGAGTCAGTGGTAGCTGTTCTCTCTGTGGTTCTTGGTTGATGTGAGGATTTGTGTTTTTAAGCATCCTCTTGCATACTTGGTCAAACTAATCGTAAAGCTTTGTGAAGCATGAGGGGGCTAGCTCAGATGCTCAGATCTCTCAGCCATGTGTTCCTGTTTTAGAAAGAGATTGCAGGCAGGAAAAACCAGAAGGTTGGATAAGGGGACTCATTCATAATTAAGTTTTTCTTAGAAGAGATATTCAACTTGTGTGGGCAGATTTTTGCTGTAGGGCAGTTTGGAATTGTATTTTTCTTTTGTTTCTGTTGCTTGTAAAGCTATATTTTGAGATAAAGAGGAAATTTAACTGTAAGGCGAGGGAAAAACTAGTGTATTGTCAGAAGAATCTCCGTGTCTTGTGAGTTTACAAATCTCTAGCCTTCAGAAGACTGAGAGATGGAGGCTATAAAAATACCTTTGACATCCTTATATTGGAGTGGAGTTTTCGTCTTCTGTGATGTTCACAGACTGTTCTTACCCTTTAACCTTTCTTTGTGAAACCTCCAAAAGGGAGTTTCTTTTCATTCACTGAGTTCAGTGGAACCGAAGTTATAAGCATGTTTATTTTGCCTGTTTCTGGCCTGGAGTTTTCACTACTGATTCCTTGCTTTCCTGTTGTGCTTTTGTGCTATTAGACAACAGGTATCAGATTACCTGTGGCTTTGTGAATGACTCACCATTGTTTTTGGTCCTCTGTTCTGATTTATTTTACTGGGAATTCACTTGGGGTTTGATTCTTTTTCAGCATTGCTGCTTTGACCAGTAAGAGAAGCTCAGTCCTTACACCGGAGAGTTCTGCAGAAGAAATCACTGTTTGTCCTGGTAAGCACCCCACTGTGATTTTGCTGAATATCTGATACCTAGCTATTTACATTTTCATGGCTATTAATTTTTCTCTGACTGTTCAAACCCACTCTCAGGAGGCTTATGTGTGATTGATATGTGTATGTATGTATTTCCATACACATGTATATACATATACATGACATACACGTGTCTTTATTTTTTATTTTTATTTTTTCTAGAAAAAACAGGAAAGAACACACATGTATTTTTAACGGACATTGGCTTTGATTCTCAACCTTTTCTATTCTTAGGGGTAATTTAGTTTTTTTTTTTTTTTTTTTTTTTTTGAGACAGAGTGTCGCTTTGTTGCCCTGGCTAGAGTGAGTGCCATGGCGTCAGCCTAGCTCACAGCAACCTCAAACTCCTGGGCTTAAGCAATCCTACTGCCTCAGCCTCCCGAGTAGCTGGGACTACAGGCATGCGCCACCATGCCCGGCTAATTTTTTCTATATATATTTTAGTTTGCCAGATAATTTCTTTCTATTTTTAGTAAAGACGGGGTCTTGCTCTTGCTCAGGCTGGTCTCAAACTCCTGACCTTGAGCGATCCACCCGCCTCGGCCTCCCAGAGTGCTAGGATTACAGGCGTGAGCCACCGCGCCCGGCCAGTAATTTAGTTTTGAAGTTAACATGACTCTTTTGTTGTTTGTTTACCAACCATATCAGAGGTGACAGCAAACCATCAGGAATAGCACTTAGTTAACTATACATTCAAAAACTTTTACTGGTTAGTTTTTACATTGCCATTCATTGGGGTCTTATTGCATAAGGGGTCCAGAAATTGAATTTTGTGCACGGTTCCGTCATTGACTTATATTTAATCTTAGACAAGTTTGCTTATTGTTAATTGTAGAGATTAAAAGATGTGTACCTTGCTTTAGGTAGAAGAGATGCTCATTAAGAGTTGTACCTTAGGCCTGGCTTGGTGGCTCATGTTTGTAATCCCAGCACTTTGAGGGGCCGAGGTGGGAGGATTGGTTGAGGCCAGGAGTTTGAGATCAGCCTGGCTAATACAGAGAGACCAAAAAAACAAAAAACAAAAAACAAAAACTTGTACATGGATGGATTTAGATGTACAAAATAATTTTAAATGAACTAAGATACCTACTATTTAAAGGAACTCTTGAGTTGAATCATTATATAATATGAAGCATTATTTTGTGATATGAACTAATTGCTAAGGAGTTTGTCTTATCTTATATTTTCTTTTTTGGCTTCTCTAAAGGTGAATGGAACCCGTTGTATTTGTCGTTAACCTCATTCATACGAGATTGAGAGACTTGCTACTAATGTTTAAACTCCTTGGACAGCAAGGAGTTTACAGATATTACTATAAGTCCTATCTGGTTTTCCCACAGGTCTCATATAGGTTGTCAGGGTTAGAGATACTCAGTTTTTTATTTTGATTTCTTTCAGTTTTTTTCCACAGAGACTCAAACTTAGTTTACATGTAATCTAGGAAAGTCCTGCAAATATTTTTAAATATGAATATTTGACAGACTATCATAAAGATCTTTATTTTTAAAATTTAACTATGTTGGTTTTTATTGAAAGTGGTTCCTTAATTCATTGAAGTATATTTGGATTTCATTGATACCCTAATGATACCCACTAAGAGACCCGCTACCAAGTGCTCTGATTTTGGCAGGAGCACTCAAGAATGCTGTGCTATCTTTGTGAAAAGAAAGCAGTACCTTCTTTATGTTTGGGACTACTGACTTATGCCATTCTTCTGGGAATTCACTCTGTCTGTTCAGGATGATGACATGTGATGTCACCATGGTATCTCACTGGAGGGACCTGCAAATATATTGATCTTGAAAGCCCTAGTTAACGAGAGAGGGAAAAGCGAGCCCTTCATGGCCGAGGTTAGATAGCTTTTATGATCATGACTTGCTGTCATTAACTTGCTAATTAAGTCCAACTGTTTGCTGACATAAACCACTTCTAAATGAGACTGTAAAAGGTTTCATTACATTAATGTTCCTTTTGCTAAGAACGTATAACTACTTCTCTATGAAGTCAAACTTCTGAGTTTCTTTTTAAATTTATAATTTCAAAGTTATTTTATAAGTTGTGTGAAAAAATTTGTTCGAAATGGGTGAAGCACAGATTGAGTGTAGTAGTCTATGTTTCCTATTCCCTTTCATCTCATATTTCTGACAGTTTCAGGGGTCTGATATTCAAAATTATATATTTTTAGTGTTACTTTGTTGACGAAGCAGGATTACAGCCTTATGGCCACATTGTACATGCTACTGGCAGCGTTTGTTTTGGAGGAGCTTATACCCTCTTAAGTTGTTACTATAGTTTCACATCTTAGCCATTCACAGAAAGCTAATTGAAGACTTTTTATTATTACAGTAGGCCAAACAGTGAGTGCTTTTGATTTTTGAACACACTGAATGTCTTTTGATAATACCTTTCAGGGAAAGTTGACAAAGAAGATTTTGAAGTTTATGCTCTAGAAGCCTTTTTCCAACAAGGTGGTGTGTGTGTGTGTGTGTCCAGTTTTTGAAAAATTGTGATGTATTAAAATATACTTAATTCTAGAAATGTATTTAATCCTTCTTTGATGATTCAGAAGATATTTAAGAATCTTGCAGGTGCTTTATTTGCCCAACGTTGACCATTCATTATATTTGTGAAGCACGGAAGTTAGTAGGTACAATGTGAGACAGTAGGGAATTTACTGGATTTGCATTCTGAGATGAAATTTCTTGTCTTAGTTTGGGCTGCTATAACAAAATACAATAGATTGGATAGCTTTTCAGAAATTTATTTCTCACAGTTCTGGAGGATAGGAAGTCCAAGATCAAGGAGTCGGTAGATTCTGTTTTTGGTGAGAGCCTGTTTCCTGGCTCATAGATGGCACCTTCTTACTGTGTCCTCATGCAGCAGAATGAGAGTGAGAGAGCTCTCTGGGGTGGTCCCTTTTATAAGGGCACTAATCCCATTCTTGAGGGCTCTACCCTTATGACCCAATTACCTCCACAAAGCCTCACTTCCTAGTACAATCACATTGGGGGTTAGGATTTCAACATACAAAGTTTGGGAGGGACACAAACATTCAGTCTGTAACACTTTTTCCAGATTTGTTATTTTTTGATATGTAATTACTGTTCTTTTTTTTTTTTTTTTTTTTTTTTTTTTTTGAGACAGAGTGTCGCTTTGTTGCCCAGGCTAGAGTGAGTGCCGTGGCGTCAGCCTAGCTCACAGCAACCTCAAACGCCTGAGCTTAAGCAATCCTACTGCCTCAGCCTCCCGAGTAGCTGGGACTACAGGCATGCGCCACCATGCCCGGCTATTTTTTTTTTCTATATATATTTTAGTTGGCCAGATAATTTCTTTCTATTTTTAGTAGAGACGAGGTCTCGCTCATTGCTCAGGCTGGTCTCGAACTCCTGACCTTGAGCGATCCACCCGCCTCGGCCTCCCAGAGTGCTAGGATTACAGGCGTGAGCCACCGCGCCCGGCCTACTGTTCTTTTTTTAAGTGATAGGTGTTTGGGGCAGAGGCTGGTAAAAAATGAAGACTAGATTGCAAATATTTTAGATTCTGTGATCCATGCAGTCTGTTGAAACTACACAGCTCTTCCATTTTAGTGCAAAAACAGCCATAGACAATATGTAGAAGAATGCATGTGACTGCGTTCCAATAAAACCTTACTTACAAAAACAGCCAACTGGATAGAATTGGCCCATGAGCTATATATAGTTTTCTGGCCCCTGAACTAGACTACAAGGGACTCCGCCTTATATCTCCATATTACTAGTAGCTAGTACAATGTGTAGGACTTGTTCAATTAATAGATGCTGCTTAAAGAACATATTAAAGAAAGATATCTTTGTCTACAATGTATATTCTATTTCTAATTTCTGTTTTCATCAATCATATCTTTAACCTCAGTACTAACATTGGAAGGTTTTTGTTTTCTGTCAAAGTTAATATACTTTAAAGCTAGAACTACATAAGTCAGTGGATCAACTGGTGCGTGGATAAACAAATTGTGATATATCCATACAGTGGAATACCACTCAGCAGTAAAAAGTATGAACTATCTAATATGTGTACCAACATGGGTACATCTCAGATACATTGTACTAAGTGAAAGAAGCTGGACACAAAAGACAATACACTGTGTGATTGCATTTATATGACATCCTAAAAAAAGCAAAAATACAGAAACATAAAGTAGATTGCTCATTTAAAGGAGTCCCTTGCAGTGACCAAAGTAGTAGGAGATTGACTGCAGAGAGATACTTTTTGGTGTGCTGGAAAAATGTTTTATATCTTGATTATGGTGGTGGTTAATCTGTATTAACGGCACAATGTATAAATGGTATACATTTGTCAAAATTTATCAAACTGTATACTGAGAATTGGTAAATTCTGTTATATATAAATTATGTCTCAGTAAAGCTTTAAGAAGGAACAAACTAGATCTACATTGCCACTGCAGCATTATTATACCCTGAGCTTTAGGGAAAATAGGTGTTTTTTTTTTGACTATGAAAACACAAAAAATTAATGAGATTTTAATTTTTTTTTAATTACAGAGACACAGCTAAGTTCCCCTGAAATTTTTGACCCTGAAAGAGAAGTCTCTGCAGGTAGCAGAGAGACCTCGGATGAAGTAAGAATAATAATGGCAGATAAGGAGGTAAATATTCTCCTCTATAATTTTTCTCAGTGGTTTCTTTCTGCTGTTTGTCCTCTCTCTGGTGCAATATTGACATTGGCTGAAAAGATTTAGGTGGCAGAGGGTTTTAACTTTTGGAACACTTATCTCAGGGAGAGATTCTTATAGTTAAGATGAGTTTAGCACTGTTTCTAAAAATAACAGTAACCATTTCTTGAGTCCTTTTGTATGTATTATTATTTCTATTACACATGGGGAAACCAAAGCTTAGGATCTTAAAGTAATTTGCTCTAATTCATACTGTTAATAATGGTAGAACAAGAATTTGAATACAGGTTTGAACCCAAAGTTCTAGGGCATTTTCCATTATATACCAATAAGTAACAGAGATGAAAAATCTTGGAAAAAATTACTATATTTATGGTATGATGTGAACATAACTTTCAGCCCTAATTTGTAGATGTGATCAGAAATGCAAAGTAAAGATAGCTGCATGATAAAACAAGCAGTTCTCTATTTACATCATTACCTTTCCTAACTTCACATATCTGGCAATATCCATAAAGCCGATGGATACATGTTCATATTTCTGATTAAGATTCTTAGTGTGTATTTTTCATGTTGAGTCTGACAAAACAATTTACCCAGAATTCTTTTAAAGAATTTAAAATCTGGCCAGGTGCGGTGGCTCACGCCTATAATCCTAGCACTCTGGTAGGCCAAGGCAAGAGAATCACTTGAGCTCAGGAGTTCAAGACTAGCCTGAGGAAGAGCAGACCCCGTCTCTATAAAAACTAGAAAAACTAGCTGGGCCTGGTGGTGCACACCTGTAGTCCCAGCTACTGGGGAGGCCAAGGCAGGAGGATCACTTGAGCCCAGGAGTTTGAGGTTGCAGTGAGGTATGATGACACCACTGCACTTCACCCAGGATGACAGAGCGAGACTCTGTCTCAAAAAAAAAGAAAGAATTTAAAATCTTTTAAAATCTGTTGTTGTGAAAAGCAGCCTGAGAATTAAATGAATTCTTCTGTGGAAATAAAAATTTTGGTTGCATTTGTGTGTACTGTCATCCTGTGCACTTTATAAAAGAAGCTTAATTCTCCTATTCCTGTTTATACTCTAGGTTTTTTTGAAAACAGTTTTTATAGAAGTTAGATTCCCTCCCTAGTCTCTGCACTGCAGGTAACTGGGTAGAAATTCTGCTTTCATGAATCGTGCACACTGCCTGGTTCTCTGGAACCTGATTTTTCACAACTGACAGACCAAGATTTCCTGATGCCAGTGGTGGTAGGAAAGATGATGGCCCTCCCTGCAGCAGAGCAGCAGAGCAACTGAGGACAGATCCTGCTAGATAATGTCAAAATGGCCTCTGGGTCCTTTTCTCAGAGAGGAAACAATCTTTTAAATGGGAATGGAGAAACAGTGTTATTAACGTAGTCATCTTAACATACAGAAGAAGCCCTATAAGCCTTTAGTTAGTTAATTCAAGGCTGATTTCTTACTCATCCGTGACTGCAAAGAGACTATTCTTTTTTTGGATCAAAGATCATGAACCCTATTTGGAATTTATAGTGGACATGTCTGCACTACTACACATCAAATAGATGGAATTATATAGCTTTTCTCATAATGAATGTCCTCTTTTCAGTGTTGCTATTTGCTGATATCTGTGGTTGTCCCTAAATGGTCTTAGAAGTTTCTATTAAAAGAAGTTAGTGATGCTATATTTTTTAAGTCATTGATCACTTAATAATTACAAGTCACTTATTAGAAAGACAGAATTGAATATTTTGTGTGCACAAAGATAGTATTGTAAAGGGTGTGGAATCTTGCCCTTGGAATTTGTGTAGAGGGTCATTTGTCCTAAAATTTGTTTATTGAAAAGGGGGTATGGTATAGTGCAAGGAGCTTGTGAATTGGAATTAGAAGATATGGCTTTAAATCCCAGCCCCACCACTTTGTGATGTTGGGCAAATTAATTGTTTTATTTATTTATTAGGTAGATACTTAGTTTGTATACTTTATGCTAGTCATTGTTTTAGACTCTTAAGATGCAAAGATAAATAATAATAAGAAAATAATAAGAAAAATAGTCCTTGCCAGGGTCCTGGTAAGGGAGGAGATAGACATATGAACGGATAATTATAACTATAATGTGGTCTGATGAATGTAATGATAGATTCCTAGGGCATTAGGTAAGTACAGAAGAGGAATGCTTTTCTGAATTTCAGTTCTTCAAATGTAAAATGGAGGCAAAAATACCCATTTTACTGGGGTGATCTGCAGATTAAATTAGATAAAGAATATAAGACATGTAGCAGAAATTTGTCACAAGTAAAAGCATGCATATGGAAACAGTTATTATTTTACTGCTTTGTAAATGTATTGTGGCTGTTCAGTTATATTAGCTTACTAATGACAGAATTGCTCAACAGTATTTGAGGTATTTGGAATACCCATGGCAGAACTGTAGTCCCTCTTGATTTGATTTCCTGAAGTAGTCAGGTTTCCTTGGATTTTCCAGGTTTTCTGAATATCTTGCCTAGAGTTTCCCTTAATTGGAGGTTCAGATAGATATTCTGTTCTCAGAAGAGTTAATAGAAGTTATTCAGAGTCATACAGCTAGTTTAGCCATGAAGTTTTTAAATAAACTGTTAATAGTCCTTTGGTAAGAGGAGAAAGATCTAAACAGAGAGCTTCCTAAGCCATATATAACTATACATAACTCGGGGGGGGGGGTGGTTAGTGATTTGCAGGACATGCTTTTATTTTTACTAGGTTCATTTCTTGAGGTGACGTTTCTTTTGAGGTCTGAAGGTAAGGACCAGCCCTTTAAGAGATCAAGAGTCAATGTCCAAGTACTTTTTTTGAGAAATAGCTGTATAGTATTTTAAAAGAAGTAGAAGTTTTACAGAGACCAAATCCCATGGTCCTAATAAAAGCTGCTCTGCTTATATTTTTTCCCCTTGAGGTTCCTCCATAGTAGTTAATATTTAAATAGACCTTTTAATGATGATGGGGAAAAATATCTTGTTTTAATATAAAAATGTTCAGAAACCTTCTGGGTTGCCTATGAATAGTTGTTGGAAGTGGTCTCATATTCACAGTAAGACAATAATAGACAAACTACTCCCTCTTGAACACATTAATAGCTGAAAGTACATTCTGTGCATTTTATAGAGCTGGTGATGAATACAAAGGAATATAGTATTGAGTGTGAGCACCAGTGACATTTGTGTTATATAACATTTCTGTGCTTAGTGAACTTTAGAATGCCAAATAATTGCTCATTTGCCACTAACTTTTAGTAATTCAAGACTACTTGCAAATTTTTGGGTATATTGATTTTCCCCCTTCTGCTCAAATAGCTTTGCTATTTTTCAAGCTTTATAACTTATAAGATTTATAAACAGTGGAACCTGGATTTGTGAGAAGCTCAGTGACTAAACTTGGAATAAATAGTG
Source organism: Eulemur rufifrons (assembly GCF_041146395.1). Lineage (NCBI taxonomy): Eukaryota > Metazoa > Chordata > Mammalia > Primates > Lemuridae > Eulemur > Eulemur rufifrons. The sequence continues at coordinate 190,434,024 of NC_090989.1, read as the reverse complement.
CCTAGAACTTCCAGACCCACTTGACTCTCCCCACCTCTTAGAAAAGAATAATAGAACCAGATAATCTCCCAATACCTGGTACGATCAGCTTTTAGAAAGTAAGTGAAAGGAAGGCTTTTTACTTCTGCCACAACATGGTAGAATGGAATTACTAAAGGTTTTGATGCCAAACAGGCCTGGCCTTGAGTCTAGATTGTCCACTTACTAACTTTGTGACCAGCAGGTTACTTTGCCTTTCCAAGCTTCAATTTCCCCTTCCATAATGCTGGAGCTAGAGACACCTCTGTCCAGTTGGGTTGTTGTGGGGAATGAATATGGAAATTGCTTCTCAAAGCCTCGCGTGCTGTAAGAACTCAACCCGTTAGTTCCTTTTTCATCTTTTTAGTTTTTCCCTTTTAGAGTATGTGTTTTTAGTAAAAGGCAGGTGTGTTGAAATCAGAACATTTTATGGCAGTAACAGAAACTGTTTTACTTTGACTTGGTATTTAAATGGCCTGTTTGTCTCTCTGCTGGATCACATAAGCAGTAGGTTTTAGGGATAGCCTAAATGGAGAGACCAAACTCCCCCCCCCAAAAAAAACCCCAAAACCCCAGTTGACGCCGAAGTCAAATTATCTACCTATTGCAGTTTTGGTCCTATTTTATTCTCATATCAGAAGAGAGTTGCCCCCCCCACCCCCAGTAGTAAGGTGCAGTGACAGCCCAAGTGTTCCTTGCTCTTAAATGGAAGCAGTAGCAGGACAGTTTCGCATTGATTGGATAGGACATCCTGTCCTTTGAAGTAAGTGTTAGGCAGTAGTGCTGCAGGGCTCACGCATAGTGTTGAATTAGTCACCGCAGAGTTCTTGGCTCTGACCAACCTGTACAGGTAAAACTGCCTCTAAGAGGCACTGGCAACTATAGGAGAAATGATGACCATAAACCACTGAGAGGAATAAGACAGATAAGGTTTAAGAGTGGCTTCAGTGAATTGATTGTCTTAACTAAGACTTCTTTGAGCCTTCTTAAATATTTGGGTCTTAGTTTCCTCTCTCAATCCCATAAGTCACAAATAAAACACAATAGGTGTATGTCTTATGGGTCTAAGCACAGACTTAAGTTCTTTTTGAGACAGGGTCTTGCTCTGTTGCCGTGGCTGGAGTGCAGTGGCGTGATCATAGCTCACCACAGCCTCAAACTTGTGGGCTCAAGTGATCCTCTTACCTCAGTCCCCCGAGTAGTTAGGACTACAGGCATGTGCCACCATGCCTGGCTAATTTTTCTTATTTTTTTTGTAAGACTATGTTGCCCAGGCTGGTCTCTAACTCCTTGCCTCAAGTGATCCTCCCACCTCAGCCTCCCAAAGTGCTAGGATTACATGCATGAGCCACCACACCTGGTCCTTAAGTTTTAAATCCCAGTTGTGCTGCTTTTGGCCTAGGGGTCTTTTGTTTTCTAACTCCTTATGCCTTAAAGTCAGTTATAAGGATCACAGTCCTTTGATGAGGTTGAAAAAGCTGTTGATGGCCGGGCACGGTGGCTCACGCCTGTAATCCTAGCACTCTGGGAGGCCGAGGCGGGTGGATCGCTCGAGGTCAGGAGTTCGAGACCAGCCTGAGCAAGAGCAAGACCCCGTCTCTACTAAAAATAGAACGAAATTATATGGCCAACTAAAAATATATAGAGAAAAAATTAGCCGGGCATGGTGGTGCATGTCTGTAGTCCCAGCCACTCGGGAGGCTGAGGCAGTAGGATCGCTTAAGCCCAGGAGTTTGAGGTTGCTGTGAGCTAGGCTGACGCCACGGCACTCACTCTAGCCTGGGCGACAGAGTGAGACTCTGTCTCAAAAAAAAAAAAAAAAAAGAAAAAGAAAAAGCTGTTGATATACAAAATGTGAAACATAGCAGACACAGCACACAGATGCAACGAGGACTGTGTCTTACAATGTGTAGAGATCACATGCCCTCAAGTTTTGCAGCTAGATAGTCCTTGGTTTGAATTTCCTTTCTGCCACTTATTCTGACTTTGCGTAAGTTGCTTCACTGTTTTTGGACAACACTTTTTTCATGTGTTAAAAAGGGTGTGTTAATACCTTTGTAAGATTGTGAGGATTAAAGGAGTAATACATGCAGAATGTACATAGTACATAGTTGGCAGGCACTGAATAAATATTAACTCTACTAGTAGTATCTCTCAATCTTTAACCCCGAATTTGGTAAACTTATTGGTATTGTCTCTTTGAAAGTAAGTGAAATATGGGATGGAATCTCTTGCAGTTCTTGGGGGAAAAGGTATTTTATAAACTAAGGCTGTTACAATTGCCGTTTATCATGTTCTTCAGGTTGGTAACAAGGAAGAAGATGCAAAGAAGAAAGTATCTGTTTCTACCTTCTCATCCAGTACCCAGGTATCCTGCCCACTCTGTGACCAAGCCTTCCCACCCACAAAGATTGAGCGACATGCTATGTACTGCAATGGTCTGAAAGGGCAAGATACAGGTAAAGACTCATCAGGGCAGCCAAACTCTTACTCTTCTTTGTATGGTGTACAAGTCCAGTGTGATAAAATGCAGGGAAAAACAGACAGCTATTCTTCAAAGTTAAAGTTATTGTTGTTTTTGTTTTTTTCTATCCAGTTAATTTTCTAATACTTTCCTGTTCTTTATTACTTTTGGCAGGTATATTATCTTGTTACTGTACCTCAGGAGGAGGGGAAAGGGAAATCTTTCACCTTTTAATGTTTCAATTTGTTCTTTGCCATAGGTAGGCCAAAAATCAGTACTAGGCAAAATGGACCTTGCATTTCAACTTATGTAAATATTGAGACTCTTGTGGAACTTGAGGAACTAAATTCTAGAGTTGCCCATTTTTTATTCAAAATAAATCCCTTGTGGGATTTTTTTATAGAAATTCTACCTAGAAACAGTTAGCAGCTGAAAAATATCCTTAATTACCTTCATGTCCTATACGTCTCTGCTGAGTTACCCTGGAGCTGTTGGTTTGTCTAAGAGTATACCAAAAGCCATAATTTTGGTACAGTATGAGATATTGATCAAGAAAATCTTCTTGTTAATCACAGCCCTTGAAGTACCACCTCTGATTTGGCCTTTCTGTCTGATTTCAAACTCTAAATATGATAGTGTCAGCACAGCTTTCTGTGGTCCGACATGCTGAATGTAAACCTTAGGTGATTGGAAATGGTCCAGTGTTCCTCTCAATGCTACTTGATTACCATAACTTAGATGTATTTAAATCTGACATTGTATAATTGTGAAGTATTTTATAAATTAAGATTGCCAGAGAAGAAAGGCACATGTTATTTAATTTTCTTGAGGTAATATGCTTTTTAGTTATTAAATAAGGAAGTACCTAAACTTGTAATTTAATAAATTTTTTGATTTTTCCGATTATAAAATAGGACATTGTTCATTGTTATAATATGGCTTTTCCATGATGGACACTACCTGATGGATGGAATACATTTTTATGCATCACTGATTTGGAGTTTGATCATAAGACTTGCTTTAGCCAATGGAATGTCAGCAGACTTGACATGAGAAGAAACTAAGTGTGCTTGGGTGTTTGGCCAGGCTCTGTGTTTGCACTGTTTGCCAGGAAAAGCGTGTGTCCCAGGAGGTTACTGCCCCTTTACCTCAAACCCTAGACTAAGACACATGGAGTGGACCTGAGCCTGTCTTTCAGGACCTTCACCTGCAACCAAGGTTAGATGACCTATAGCCTGAGGCAGAGCTGCTCCAGCAGATGTGAATTGAAAAAAAAAAAAAAAAAAGATGTCATATAGAATATTTGAATAAAAAAAAAGAAAAAAAAAAATAATGGCTTACATTTATTGAATACTTAAAATTAGGCATTATTTACGTAAATGAGACCATGCTAAATATGTACAAGGGCTGTCCGGAAAGTATCCAGCCATTATTAATATAACGAGAATGGTTACATGGCTGTATACTTTCGGACAGCCCTCATATACGTGTAGATTATTCTGCAACTTGCCTTTTTTTTTTTTTTTTTAACAGTAAATTTAGATCTTTCTAAATGTACAGATTTTTTTTTTTACATAGCTGAGATTGGACTGTATATAGAATTTTACATTCTGCTTTTTCTATTTATAGCATAAATTTTCCCCCATGTCGCTAAAAGTTAATTTGTAAAAAATATCTTTAATGCCTACCTAAGATCCTATAATCTGGATTGCCTCCATTCACTTAACTGTTAACATATTTGGAATGCTCCAAGTTACTGTGTTATAATTATATGGCACTGAGCCTCTTATGCCTAAAGTTGTCACTGTATTTTGAGGTTATTTCTCAAGAATATGTTCTTAGTACTGGGTAGTAGTAAGAAAAGATAGGCTCTAGAGTCCAGTCAATTTGAAGTTGAGTCCTACCTCTCTCATTTACTGGTGTGTGACCCTGTGCTAGTTTCTAAGCTTCCCTTTATGTATCTGTCAAATAATAGCATTTACCTTATTCATTTTTTGTGAGGTTCTCTAAGGAAAGTGATTAGCACACAATATAAGAACTATTAGCTCTGTTATCACTCTCAATAGTGAAATTATTAGGTTGAAGATTTTTAAAAGTCTTTATGTCTAGCATACATATAATACATAAATACATAAATACAATGCAAGTTGAGGCTGGTGGCTCTTGCCTGTAATCCCAGCAGTTTGGGATGATCATTGATGCCAGGAGTTCAAGACCCACCTGCCTGGGCAACATAGTGAGACCCCATCTCTGCAAAAAATGGAAAAAAAAAAAAATTAGCTGGGTATGGTGGCATGCCTGTAGTTCTAAGCTACTCAAGAGGCTGAGGCGGGAGGATTGCTTGAGCCCAGGAGTTCAAGGTTGCAGTGAGTTATGATGTTGCTTCTGCACTCCAGCCAGGGTGATAGAGTAAGACCCTGTCTCAAAAAAAAAAAAAAAAACCAGAACAAAAAGTTAAGGACTTAAATATGGCCATCAACTCCTTTTAATGGAAGAGTACTGAAGAACTGGAATCTAGATGCAATTTTAATTTGACACAGTTCTTTAGTCTGATTTGTTAGCTCAGAGTTCTAGTGACTAAAGGAATTCTGGGGCTGAGCATTTGGTGACCAGAAAGAGAAGAGACTATGTTGTCTGTCTTACCAAGCACATGCACATGGCTGGTATTAGTTATCTAAGTTTATAATTTACTCAGCATTGAGGTCCAGAAATAGATGAGTTTGAGAAACTGAATATCCCTTTGAGTGAATAGGTAACCTCCTTCAGATCAGAATTATCAGGTGAGGAGTAATATAGGGTAGCTTTTACTGACATCTCCCATACTGAACTCTGCCAGTTTGTGCTTAAACAGAAAGCTTTGGCATACATTACTGTCAGATATCTTTCAGCTACATGATATTTGCTTTAAAGACTGTTCTTCCTTACTGGAGTTTGGTGGGGGAAGTCACCAACTCACAGCCCCAAATACTTGCTGTTGAAATTGGCTTGGGCTTGTTTTTTAATTTTCTCAAACCAAATGCAGACTTATTTCACCAGAACCAGGTTATTCAGGTGGGCAGTGTAGACTGAGTCTTACCGTCATCATCCATTCAGAGAGGATGTTTCAGGTTCTCCTTATTCCATTGGGTCCAGGGTCAATGACCCTGTATAATACTGCTCAATTGGATTTATATTCGGAGTCTTGCAGAATTTCAGATATGATAGAGGCAAATGTGTTTTTGTTATAATAGGAAGTCCTTATATTTTTGGCAGCATGTATCTTGTAGCTTTGATCCAAATGTCTCAGACCTTCATCTGAAGATGTCTGCTATATCCTGAATGACAGTCACACTTTCTTTTTCCTAGGGAAAATTTATTATAAAAACTAGTTTAGAAATATAATAAAGACAAATCTAGAATACAGTCATATGTTGCTTAATGATGGGGATATGTTCCAAGAAATGTGTCATTAGGTAGTTTCATCATTGTGCAAACATTATAGAGTGTACTTACACAAACCTAGATGGTCATAGCCTACTGCACACCTAGGCCATATGATAGTCTGTTGCTCCTGGGCAATAAACCTGCACAGCATATTACTGTACTGAATAGTGTAGGCAATTGTAGGCAATTTTAAGTATTTGTGTATCTAAACATATCTAAACACAGAAAAGGTACTGTAAAAATATGGTATTATAATTTTATGGGACCACCATTGCAAATGCAGTCCATCATTGTCCAAAATATTGTTAATGTGGCGTATAACTCTACTACATCCTTCTTTTTAATGTCAACTTGTCTACCTAGAACAAGAAATTTGATTCCTTTCTACCACCTATTACTTTCTGTTTACCTTTAATTCATCCAAATATTTATGGATGAATTTATTTTTTAAATGGTGATAGGCCTTATGAGGCTTACTAAAAAAGTTTAAGACAAGATTTCTGCCATCCAGGAGCTTTACATTCTCATTAGGAAAATAAGCATTTACTTAAGAAATTAATTATAAAGTGACACAAAGTGAATGTATACCCAAGTAAATGTCCCTAACAAGTAGAATGTGAGAGAGGATTGCCGCAGTGAATAGGGATGATATCCCAGAGAAGGTAGGCTTAGCCTGGGCTTTGAAGGCTGGATAGGTTTTGGATAAACTCATAGGAATATAGGGGGCCCTTTGCCCTCCTATGTGTTTAGATAATATAGGAAGCAAAGGAAACAACCACTACACAACAGCTTCCTCTTAATCTTACTAGTAGTGTTTGTTAACCTAAATCACCCTCTGTGTGGACATTTTAGGCCCTGTGAGAGAGAATCTGGATCATGGAGTCCTCGCTGGAACCATACCACTCTCTGGTTACTCCTCTACTTTCCTGGGAACAGAGTTCAGGGGTGTAAGTGGGTTGTGGGAATAGTTAGAGGAATTATGTGAAGCACCTACTAGTGTTCCTGGCGTATAGTAGCTGCTCAGTAAGTTTGATCTCTTTATTTGGTTTCCTCACCAGCTTTCATGCCCTGCCCCCTGCTTCCTTGAGAGAGACAGAAGTTAGTGATTGTTCTGGTTCCTCTGAGCTTTATGACTGGAGACAGAAGCCCAGGCTCCCAGCCTAATTTTTAAATCTTTGCTAAAAGGGAGCCTTTCCTAGTATGAAAGAGAAGGAGTTAACTCTTCTTGAAGACACATAACCCAGGCTGGGAGACCATTAACCCAGTGCCTAAGGGGTGGAGTAAGAGAGGACTTAACTCCCAGGGTTATATCTAGTTTTCCACTCCTTCCTGCTTTCCCCTGAAGCTGATCCTAGACATGCTTGGTTTGGCTGTGTAAAAGAAATAGTAATTAGAGTCATTTACATGAAGTGTCTACCACTTATGCCTAGTTACCATGCAGCACAGTAACAATTATGCATATCATTAAATATGTGTCTGATTAACTTTGCTGTAAGTTTTATTTGATTATGATACCACACTCTGGTTAAGTTGGCTCAGTCTGTTGCTCAATGATATGGCTCTCTATTCAGAACTATGAAAAATTAGAAGGAGTGTTCTTTTGAAGGCATTGTTTGTGGGGATCAGATTCACTAAGTTGATCTACATTAGAACAAAGGCCTTTGCGTTTGCTCTCTGGAAAATGTATTTGAGACTACTCTTATTGAAACACCTAGGAAGAATAAAACTCTCCATTTATTCATTCAGTAAATATTTGTTAAGTACCTACCATATACCAGATGCAATGAACAGAATATATTAATACAGTGAACAGAATATAAGGCCCTGATCTCTTGGAGCTTACATTCTAGTAGTGGGAGGCAGACAATAAAAAAATAAATATACAATATGTCAAGTGTTGATATTTTGGAGAAAAAAATAAAGCTGAGGAAGAGGGGAATAGGGAATACTGTGGTCAGGAGGTTGCAGTTTAAAATAGGTGGTCAGGGAAGGTCCCATTAAGAAGATAACATTTGAGCAGGGACCTAAAGGAAGCAAGGGAAATAGCCACTACACCACGTAGCAGAGGGAATAATCTAAGAGGATTTTGAGGTGGGGAGGAGAGAGTGTTATGGGTAGAGGGAACAGTTAACATAAAGACCCTGAGATGTGAATAGGCTTGAGTGAGGCTGGATTGTACTAAGTGAAGGAGAGACAAACAATGAGACCAGAGGAGACAGGGAGGCAGATCACAGGCCTCTTAGGCCATAATAAGGACTTTGGCTTTTCCTCTGAAAAAGGGAGGAACCATTGGAGGGATTTGAACAAAGCATTAATATTTAAGCAAAGGATCACTCTGGCTGCTAGTGGATAGTAGATTATTGAGGTGGGGAACAAGGGTCGAAGCTGAGAGAACAGAGTCAATGTTTTATTTCTGGCAGTATAATAGAGTGGGAGAAACATAGGTATCGAAACTAGGCAGATCTGAACTTAAATATCAGCTGTAATATTTGCTAGTTGGGTAATATTTGACACGTTACCTTAACCTCTTTCAGGATCAGTTTCCTCATTTATAAAATTAGTCTGGCAGTATCAGGATTGTCATGAGAATCATGGATACTTTGTAAAGTTTCTAACACTGTGCTTAGCATGTAACAGGTATTCAATAATTGGTAGCTGCTATTATTATTGACCGTTTTTTTCCTGTCTGTGTAGTCTTCCTGAGGTCTGTGTTTCTGTGTGCTAATAAATAAAGAAAGGAAAAGGCATCAACCAGGCAGAACTAAGGGAAAGATGAAATGCAAGGCATAAGAGTAAAAGGAATAAGAATAAGTTAGTGAGAAACAGGTCATAGGAGAGTTAGGGATGCTGAAGACATTAACTGTATATACTTTGTGTCTAGATAGAGGGTCGTGGCTTAGAGTCAGTGTACTGCCAGAAGTGGATGTTTTCTTGAGGGATATCTGCTGGAAAAATAAAGGTGGGTCGGTAAGGAGAGGGAGGGATCCTTCTTATAAATATGCCTGAGAGCTAACAGAGAAGGACTCAGGCCTAGAATAGGCTTGACTTGGGTGACTCAGCAAAAATCCCTAAGTAAAACTTGTCTCTTAAATTAGACAAAGTTGGACTTTTTCTGTTTTATGTACCTGTATTTGTCTATCTGAATGTAATTTGTACCCCATTCAATCTTCTCACTTGTATTAATGTGGTTTTGTTGTACCCAGGATGCAGGATGATTACATTAAGTATATTGCTCTTGGAGCCTAACTAATGATGTATTTTTTTTTTTTTTTTCTCTTTTTTGAGACAGTGTCTCGCTTTGTTGCCCAGGCTAGAGTGAGTGCCGTGGGATCAGCCTAACTCACAGCAACCTCAAACTCCTGGGCTCAAGCGATCCTCCTGCCTCAGCCTCCCGAGTGAGTAGCTGGGACTACAGGCATGTGCCACCATGCCCGGCTAATATTTTTCTGTATATTTTTAGTAGTCCAGCTAATTTCTTTCTATTTTTTAGTAGAGATGGGGGGGTCTCGCTCTTGCTCAGGCTGGTCTCGAACTCCTGACCTTGAGCAATCCTCCCGCCTCGGCCTCCCACAGTGCTAGAATTACAGACGTGAGCCACCGTGCCCGACCACTGGTGATATATTAACAGCTGTGAAATAGCATAGGTTTAATAGAAATAACATGGATTTGGGGGACAGACTGACCTGTGGGGAGATATACAAATCAAACACAGGTCATGATCTCACTGAGATTACAGTTCAGTCGAGTAGATAAGACATGCACACAAATGACTGTAATACAAGGTCAAAACTATTATACTAAGGGACGTACAAATAAAAATCCTGTGGTGTTTCAGAGGAAATGTGTTTAGAGATTGAGAGGGAAGGGCATTAATGTAAGGGAATAGTAGGCCAAAATCACATAAATAGAAAAATGTGAAGGGTATACAGGAAAAGAACAAGCAATTTAGTGTGGTTGTAGTATGGACAGTTGGAGAATGACAAATGTAACGAGTTATGTGGGTTAATATGGGGCAAAGTTTTTTCCAACTCTAAAATAATTATTAGTGTGTTTACTCCACTGTGGTATGTAGGACTCTTTTGGATGCAAGTGTTGGAAATATAATTCCAGTAACCTTAAACAAAAAAGAGAAGTTAGTTTGTATAATAATTGGGAAGTCTGGTTAGGGGTTAGGCTGAACTAAATCTGGGAGCTCAGATGATGTCTCTCTCCATCTTCAATTCCACTTGCCTCTATTCAACAGATAGACTCTTCTTAAGGGACAAGCAAAATGGCTTCCAGCAACCATAGCTTTTAATGGAAAGGAAGAGTTTTTCTCCTGAGATCATAAGTCAGTCTAGAGACAGACTCTGATAGGTTTTATTTGATTGAGGTGCCCACCCATGTTCTAGTCATTATAACCAAGTAGATGGGTAAGTATCATTTACAAGTCAGAACAAGTAAAGGAAAAACCTTTTAGTAATTATCAGAAAGGATATCTATCAGAAAATTCTGTCAGTCACAATAACAGAAAACATTATTAACAATGGGTTTAACACATAGGATTTCTTTTTGTTCATGTAACAAGTCTGGAGTGAGGCAGTGGCTCAGTGATGTAATTGAGGACTTAGGCTTTTGCCTTTGTTCCCATGATCTTAAACTTGTGGCTCCCTGATTCATGGTTTCAAAATGTCTGTTGAATCTCCAGACCTCACTGTTTGAGGTAGGAAAAGGCAAAAGGGTAAAGGGCATGACTGCTTGATTCTGACTACCTAGATCTAATATTCATTCCTGCATTCTCATGGAATTAAGCTTATTCTAAATTATGGTTGAATCAAGTCAATTCTAAATTTCGTGTTCATATCTTTTATGTGTGTTTATATGTCTTTTTGTGTATAAAGTTAAACTATCTCTGAAATAATTGGTTAATTGCTTTTTTACAGTGATTCAGCTTAACAAAATTTTTTCATGTCCTCCTTTTAGTGAAATATTGTGCTAGATGCTGGGGGTGAGGAGGAAGAGCTCAAGGGGTGGTAAGGGATATGATACAGAGCTGAATGGGACCTCAAATTTGAACTCAAGGAATTTATGGTCCCATGAGGGAAACAGACTTGGGCATGACAAAGTATAATACAACTCAGTCAGAGTCCTTAAGTAGAGGCACTAACCACCCACAGAGGAGGAAGGTCTTACTTCTGATTGGTATGATAAAGGAATGCTTCTTACTTAATTGTTCCCTTAATACTGGGCATAGGTTTTTTGCTTTTTTTTTTTCCTAATAAAGGTAAGCATCTAAAAAAGCATTGAGCCTGTCATGTATAAATTATCTGAGTTTATGTTCAGTTGTTTCTTTAAACTGGATTATTAAAAGTAGAATTACTAGGCCGGGCGCGGTGGCTCACGCCTGTAATCCTAGCACTCTGGGAGGCCGAGGTGGGCGGATCGTTTGAGCTCAGGAGTTCGAGACCAGCCTGAGCAAGAGCGAGACCCCACCTCTACTAAAAATAGAAAGAAATTATATGGACAGCTAAAAATATATATAGAAAAAATTAGCCGGGCATGGTGGCGCATGCCTGTAGTCCCAGCTACTCGGGAGGCTGAGACCGGAGGATCGCTTGAGCTCAGGAGTTTGAGGTTGCTGTGAGCTAGGCTGATGCCACGGCACTCACTCTAGCCTGGGCAACAGAGTGAGACTCTGTCTCAAAAAAAAAAAAAAAAAAAAAAAAAAAAAAGTAGAATTACTAGATTATATGTATAACGTTTTAAGATTGCTTTGTGGAAAGGTTATACTCATTTAATTGCACCAGCAGCATATGAAAGTGCTCCTCTTGCCACACCATTCCAAATACTGAGGAATATTCTTTTTTTTTTTTTTTTTTTTTTTTTTTTTTTGAGACAGAGTCTCACTCTGTTGCCCGGGCTAGAGTGAGTGCCGTGGCATCAGTCTAGCTCACAGCAACCTCAAACTCCTGGGCTTAAGCGATCCTCCTGCCTCAGCCTACCGAGTAGCTGGGACTACAGGCATGTGCCACCATGCCCGGCTCATTTTTTTGTATATATATATTTTAGTTGTCCATATAATTTCTTTCTATTTTTAGTAGAGATGGGGTCTCGCTCTTGCTCAGGCTGGTCTCGAACTCCTGACCTCGAGCAATCCACCCGCCTCGGCCTCCCAGAGTGCTAGGATTACAGGCGTGAGCCACCGCGCCCGGCCAGGAATATTCTTTTTTAAAAAAAATCATGGCAAATTTGATAAGCAGTAACCAATGGTATTTCATTGTACTTTATATTTCTTTCCTTCTTTTTTTTTTTTTTTTTTTGTTTTGTTTGAGACAGAGTCTTGCCTTGTTGCCCAGGCTGGAGTGCAGTGGCACAATCATAGCTCACTGCAACCTCAAACTACTGGACTCAAGTGATCCTGTTGCCTCAGCCTCCCAAGTAGCTAGAAGTACAAGTGTGCACTACCACACCTGGCTAATTTTTCTTTTTCTTTTCTTTCTTTTTTTTTTTTTTTTTGTAGAGATAGGGTCTTGCTATGCTCAGGCTAGTATATTTCTTTGATTAGTAGTAAAGTTGAAATTTTTTTTTAAAGCCAATTTGTATTTCTTCTTTAAAGAATTGTTCTTGAAGTTTGCCCTAGCATTTGTTAGGATTTTAGTATTGTTTTTATCAGTTTACGTAAGTTCTTTGTAAATGATTTGCCTTTTGCTTCAAAGGTGCTTTCCAGATTTTTTTCACTCACCCATCAGTTCTCACCAAGTTTCCAGATTTTTGCTGCTTGGAACAGCAACCCCTTTCTTGGGTGAACAGTGTCAAAGCTTTTATTTCTTGAAGCAGAAACAGTGCTGATCCTGCAGAAAGATCTAATCAGTGTGAACAGAAGTGGCACTCATAAGGAAAAGAGTATTGGAATCCATGCAGAATTAAGGGAAGGGTGGGCAGTAAGTAGAAAAGATAAAGAACTCTCTGCCATTGTGATGGGAGGAAGAAGCTAAAGAGATAGGAGGAAGAGGAGGTGGCCTTGGTCTAGAGGTCAACAGCAACTTTGGATGTCCAAAGTAGTATATTTAAAAGAATTGGGACATAACTCCTGAGCAACTGGGAATTTAAATACATACTTTTCCCCATGAATATAAAAGTAATAGAAATAAAACCAACTAGTGAAACCATCATAAATATTTTATTATGTTTATTCTTTTTGGGAGGGTTGCAGGAACAAGAACTCCCCTCCCCAATATTAGGGATTCTGATATATATATATATATATGTAAAAAATTAATTTCCATCCTGTTTTTACATTTGTCTTTTCCCCTCAATATTATAATGTAAGCATTTATCTAACATGCTGTTAGAAATTCATTATATTCATGAAATTGTTTATAATTTTTAATTTTAACAAGTTATATAAAATGTACTTAATTCTTTGCCCTCATTGGGGAAATATTTTTGACAAAGGAAACCAAAGTGACAGGAGCAGTTTATAAAGCAAAATGCAAAGACATTTTAAAAAAGATGTTTTGGAATAGAGCCTGGGCACTGGGTCTTATCAATTATAAAGTAGATTCCTTTTTAATAGGCTTCACCCTAGAACCATTCAGTGTTTTCTGGAGAGAGCATCATCTTATTTGAATGCCCATGGTACTGACATAGCATCATAACTGTTAGCCACTAGATGAACTCTTAGACTAGTAACTCCACCCCAGATTTAAGTTACACTGTTATGTAACTCTCTCTCGGATTATTAATAATAATGTAGAAGCTCTTCTGCCCACCCCAGTGGTCTAAGTTGTCTTCTGACAAATTTTGTTCAACCTTTCTGTGGAGCATTTTCTCATATCACCTCCACTATGGTGCATTAATAAAGTTGCTGTGTGATGTGACATATGAAGTGGCAGTTTACTGCAGTCCAGGTCTTCTTGAGTTCTCAGTGCCTTTGCTCTTCCCTTCTTGTTCCTCTTAACGTTGAATTTGCTTTTGCTTCAGTTACTGCTATTTATTGTACATTGATGCTGAAGAGCGAGGCCTCAGAATTTATTTTAGCAGTTTTTCTTCTGCCAGATATGCCTATTCCTTCCTTGAAAAATAAAATAGCTCTTTTTAACACCTGAGTTAATACCCAAAGCATTATGTGTTGAAGGAATATTAACAGCTAAAAACCATTTAAGAGAAGTTCTCTCACTTCAAGATCTAGTCACACTTTTTAATTCAGGCATCTAGAGCATTTTAAGAAAGAAGTTCAAGGAATTAATACAATTAATACCAAATGAGTGATCACCATTAGAACTATCTTAGAGCCACAGCTAGGACTATAATTATCTATGTGGCTAAGTTATTGTTATCTGCATTTTACTGATGATGAATACAGTATCATAGAGGTTCAGTACTTGTCCATCATTAGGCAGTTAGTAAGCAACAGAGCCAGGACCCATAGCTAGCATTCTTCATTACTGTGTTCTGTCTGCCTTCCATGTGTAGAGATGAGACACACAGGGGAAAGTTTGAGGAGACCATGGAAGCCTCAGTCAGTTTCAGGAAGGCAGAATACTAGAATCTTTCACCTCTGAATGCATACATGAAATGTGATCTCATCAGGATTGACCTTGTCAGCTTTTCAATTACCGTAACAAATAGTTTGATGGATTCAGACTCTTTCCTGGTGATCAGAGTCCATGTGACATAGTCCCTCTGTAAAAGCATGAGTGCAAAATCAAAAGGTCAGATGAACAATTTCTTCTGGTGGTGGCTGTGGAGATTGATCATGCACAGACTAATTTGTTACTAGGGAGTTTTCTGAGGGCCTGATATAAAGGAAAAATGCTTGATAATAAGATTATTTTTCCATTGAATAAAAGGATTTAATTTGCCAAATCTTTCTAAGCTATACCTAACATTAACCAACAGTAGCTACCACTTATGAGCACCTGCTGTGTACTAGGAACTGTACTTTTTGTATATTATGTTTTAATTCTCACAACAGTCTTTTGAAGCAGATATTATTTTACTTTTATAAAAAGAGGAAACTGAGGCTTGACAAGAAAATAATTTCCCTAAGATTTCATAGCAATACACAATCAAGTTTAACTCAAAAGTTAATACTCTGCTCTAAGGAGTCCTCCATGAATGTTCAGATTTTTTTAAAAAGCAAGTTTCAGAATACTAAATCCAATATGATAATCAATGTAATAAGAATTTGTGGTAAAACTGTGTGTGTTTGTATAAGAAGAAAGTAAAGGTAATACGATTTTGAGATAAAGGCTACCTCTTGGTGTTGGGCAGGGGGAGACACAGAAGGATGGAATCAGGAAGAAGCACAGAGTTAGCTACATCAGTTTTGGTAATAGTCTAGTTCTTAAGTTGGGTGATGTGTTTACATATATGTTGTACATATTACATTATAAAACATTTTAAAGAATTTGTTTCTGTAATATACCAATACTCATCCATTGCATTTTTACAGGAACCTTGGTAAAGCATTTACTAGTAAAATTCAGAGAAGTTCTGAGTTTTTTCTCCATATGTAACTCATTTAGTATTATCTTAATTTAGGCTCTGATGACAATATCCAACTTGACTTGATTGGTACTGATGATTCTTTACAAGAGGCCTCTTGGGGTTTTTTCCAGGTCTTTGTATCTTTGTCACCTAACTTTCCTACCAGTTTCTTCAAAAGACAGTGGCTAGTTTATATTTAATTATTGTCTTACAAATTTGTATGTGTATTGTACTTTTCATCACAGAAAATTTCAAACATAAAAAGTGAGAGAATAGTAGTACCTTGAACCCCCACATTCTATCCAGTCATCCATCAACTCATGACCACTGTTGCTTCATCTATATTCCATCCGTGGCCTCCCCCCAGATTATTTCAAATTATATCCCAGATATCATTTCATTATTTTACTGTATATTGATAAAAGATAAGATCTCTCTCTCTCTTTTTTTTTTAAAAACCTAACTGTAGTATTATTATACCTAAAGAATTCCTTAATATCACCAAATATCTGGTCTGTTCAAATCTCCTTGAGTCTCATATTGTTTTTTACAGTTGGTTTGTTAAAATCAGGATCCAAACAAGATTCACACATTGCAAAACGCTTTTGATGATGATATCTCATGCTCTCTCATTAATATTAATAATTTACGGAAAGTCAAATCCCCCCAGATTCTTAAGACTGAACTATTCACAGTTTATACACACAACCTTGTTATTAACAGTAACTATGTCATAGTAATTTTATTCCCTCCACAGCATCCAACATAGTGCTGTGCAGGTAGGCCCTCAGAAAATGTACTCTTAAAAGCAAAGTTTAGCAATTTTTTTCTTAAGGGGACAAATATTATATATTTTAGGCTTTGCAGGCCATGCAAACTCTCACTGCTACTCAACTCTGCTGTTACAGCATGAAAATAGCCACAGATAATTTGTAAATAAATGAGGTGGCTGTGTTCCAATAAAAGTTTATTTATAAAAGCAAGGTGGCCAGCCCATAGTTTGACTGTGCCTGTTCTCCCGAATTGGTTCTTCGTAATGTGCACTGCAGATCCCTAGGGTTCTGTGAAGGTTTAGGAAGGACAGGGTGGGCAGGATCAGTACTGGCAACATTCCACCTTTACCACCCACCTCATCTAGCGTTCTACTTTTATATATTTGTATATTGGGTTTCATATGAGATTGTATTTGAAAATAGGATTCTCTTATTTTAAAAAAGTCAAAATTCTTGAGTTCTGGTCTTTATAAAAACAGTGACTATTACTACTGCTTTGTGCCAGGCAGTATGCACTTCAGTACTTACATTTACTGTTACCTTACCTGATCTTTGCAGCAACCTTACAAGTTAGATTCTGTCATCCCTCAGGAGAAGTAATTTGCTCAAAATCACTAAGCTAGTAATTGGTAGAGTGGGATTTAGGACTCAGACATGTTTATTTCAGGGCCTATACTTTTTTCCTCTCTAATTTGAAAATTTTCAAATTTGAAAAGTTCAAGAAACAAAAATAGTATACTTTCATTATCCCCCTCCTCTTCCTCTTCTTTTTCTTTTTCTCATATATACTTTGTTTTCTCACCATTTGAGACTTAGTTGCAGACATAATGTCACTTTACCTCTAAATAATTAGCATGTATCTCTTAAGATCATTCTCCTACGAAATCTGAACACCATTATTATACTTAAGAAGTTTAACATTAATGCAATACTATTATTTAATGTACAGTCCACACTCTCATTCCCTGGATTGTCCCAATAATGTCCTTTATATCATTTTTGGGGGGTGGGGTCAAGGATTCAACTAAGGATCATACATTGCACTTAGTCAATCATTTCTCTTTAATCATCTTTTTTTTTTTTTTTTTTTTTTTTTTTTTTTTGAGACAGAGTGTCGCTTTGTTGCTCAGGCTAGAGTGAGTGCCATGGCGTCAGCCTAGCTCACAGCAACCTCAAACGCCTGGGCTTAAGCAATCCTACTGCCTCAGCCTCCCGAGTAGCTGGGACTACAGGCATGCGCCACCATGCCCGGCTAATTTTTTTTTTCTATATTTATTTTAGTTGGCCAGATAATTTCTTTCTATTTTTAGTAGAGACGAGGTCTCGCTCATTGCTCAGGCTGGTCTTGAACTCCTGACCTTGAGCGATCCACCCACCTCGGCCTCCCAGAGTGCTAGGATTACAGGCGTGAGCCACCGCGCCCGGCCTCTTTAATCATCTTTAATCTAGAGGGTTCCCCAGTCTTTTTCCCCTCAATATTTTACAAAAATTTTGAATACACAGCAAAGCTGAAAGAATCTTACCTTACTACTTAGATTCTATCATTCATATTTTGCTGTTTTATCATATATCTATTTATCTCACTAGCCATTCTTTAATCCATGTTATTTTTTTATGCTTTGCAAAGTAAATTTCAAATAGTATAATAGTTCACTTCCCCTGAAATACTTAAGCATGGAAATCATGAACTAAGGTCCAGTATTTGTGTGAAATGCACAAATATTAAGTGTAAATGTGCTGAGTTTGGGCAAATTCATGCACTTATTGAGATACAGAACATTAGCATCACCCTAGAAGGGTCCCTCATGCCACTTTCTAGTTGTTCTCCACCCCTCCCCTCGAAGGCAACCACTGTTTATTTTATTTCTATATAATTCTACTTTATGTGTTCTAGAATTTCATGTAAGTAGAATCATACAGTGTAAGTACTGCTTCTTTCATTCATATTGATCCATGTTATTACTTGTGTTAGTAGTTTGTTCCTTTTTAATTACTGAGTAATTATCTAGCATATGAATAAACCAGTTCATTCTCCTGTTGATGGACTTTTCACTATTACAAAGAAAACTACTATGAACATTCTTATTGTACAAATTGTGTGGTGAACATAAGATTTCATGTTTCTTAAGTAAATAGCTAGGAATGGAATTGCTAGGTTATAAGAAACTGCCAAACCTTTTCCCAAAATTGTTGTAGCATTTACATTTTCACTAGCCATTTATGAGCGTTCCAATTGTTCTATGTCTTTGCCACTGTTTGGTATTCCCTGGGTTTTTACCTCTAAATTTTTGCCATTTTAATTGGTATATAATGGTATCTTATTGTGGTTTTACTTTTCATTCCCCTGATGGCTAATGATGTTAAGGACATTTTTTGTGTGAGTATTGACTCTTTGTATACCTCTTGTGAAGTGTTTCTTCAAATGATTTGCCCATTTTTAAATTGGATTATTTGACTTTTTATTATTGAAACAGTTTCTTCATATGTTCTTAATGCCAGTTATTTGTCAAATATATGTTATTCAAGTATTTTCTTCTAGTCTATGACTTGCCTATTCATTTTCTTTTTTTTTTTTTTTTTTTTTTTTTGAGACAGAGTCTCACTCTGTTGCCCAGGCTAGAGTGAGTGCCGTGGCGTCAGCCTAGCTCACAGCAACCTCAAACTCCTGAGCTCAAGTGATCCTCCTGTCTCAGCCTCCCGAGTAGCTGGGACTACAGGCATGCGCCACCATGCCCGGCTAATTTTTTCTATATATATTTTAGCTGTCCATATAATTTCTTTCTATTTTTAGTAGAGGTGGGGTCTCGCTCTTGCTCAGGCTGGTCTCGAACTCCTGAGCTCAAACGATCCGCCCACCTCGGCCTCCCAGAGTGCTAGGATTACAGGCGTGAGCCACTGCGCCCGGCCCTATTCATTTTCTTAATGGTATTTTGATGAGAAGTTTTAAAATGGTCTAATTAACTTTTTTCCTTTATGGTTATTGTTTTCTGTTTGTTTATGATGCATCTCGAATTGAATTTTATGTATGGTGTGAGGTAGTAGATGAGGTTTATTTCTTCCATAGGGATATCTAGTTATTCTAGCTCAGTTCATTGAAAAGTGCTTTGGTGCCTTTGAAAAATCAAATGACTTTATAAGTGAGGTTCATGTCCAGATTCTCTGTTATATTTAATTGAGCTATTTGTTTATCCTTATGCCAGTACCATGAGTGTCTTGATTATAGTAGCTTCATAGTAAGTCTTAAAGTCAGGTAGCGTAAGTTCAAACTTTTTTTAACCTTTTTCAAAATTGCAGTGGATATTCTAGTCTTTTGCTTTTCATATAAATTTTTGAGCCAACTTGTAAGTATAGTATTTAATTTCCAATTTTATCTCTGGTAATGTTCTTTTTTTTTTTTTTTTTTTTTTGAGACAGAGTCTCACTCTGTTGCCCAGGCTAGAGTGAGTGCCGTGGCGTCAGCCTAGCTCACAGCAACCTCAAACTCCTGAGCTCAAGCGATCCTCCTGTCTCAGCCTCCCGAGTAGCTGGGACTACAGGCATGCGCCACCATGCCCGGCTAATTTTTTCTATATATATTTTTAGCTGTCCATATAATTTCTTTCTATTTTTAGTAGAGATGGGATCTCGCTCTTGCTCAGGCTGGTCTCGAACTCCTGAGCTCAAACGATCCGCCCACCTCGGCCTCCCAGAGTGCTAGGATTACAGGCGTGAGCCACCGCGCCCGGCCCTGTGTTTTAATTTTTAAAGCTTATCTCTTATAGACAGCGTACCATTGGTTCATGCTTTTATCTATTCTGACAACCTCTAATTTTTAACTAGAAAATTTAATTAACATTGAATGAATTATTGATGTGGTTGGATTTAGGTTGACCGTCTTATTGGGTTTTTTTGTCCTTTTTTTTTCTGTTTTTTTCCGTGTCTTCTTTTGATTATTTGAATACATTATAGAATTTCATTTTAATTTATTTTTTTAAAGCTATACTTTTTTGTATTTTTAGTTGTTGCTCTAGGAAAGTAGACTTTTCACAGTCTACTTAGAATTAATACCACTTTACAAAAAGTGTAGCAGCCTTGTAATTATATATGTCCATTTATTCTTTCCTTTCTTTTATGCTGTAGTTGTTATATGTCACATGTACATCTATGTACATTATAAATACCAGGAAACAATGTTATAGTTTTGCTTTAAATCATCATTTGCATTTTTAAGAATATTTTAAACAAAACCTATCCTTAAACAATCCTGTGTATTTTAAAGAAATTAAGAGGAAATAGTCCTTCATATTTATTAGATATTTACCATTTCTGATGCTCTTGAATTCTTCCTGATGATAGTATCCATCTAGTATCATCTCCCTTTAGCCTGAAGAATTGCCTTTAGCATTTCTTGTAGGTTTACTGGTAACAAATTTCCTTAGCATTCTTATTGTCTGAAAATGTCTTGATCTCACCTTGATTCTTGAAGTATATTTTCATTGTATATAAAATTTGAGGTTGGCAGGTTTGGGAGATTTTTTTCCTTTTCTCTTTAAAGACTTTAAAGATTTTCCTTTTCTCTTTAAAGCACTTTAAAGATTTTGTTCCACTGTCTTCTGGCCTCCATAGTTTCTGATAAGAAAATTGTTGTTCAGATTGTTGTTACTATTGATAACAGATCACATTTTTTCATTCTCTTTTTATGTTATTTTGGATTGTATCCTGATGTCATGAATGCTATATTGTATTCTAGAGTCTGTTTTATTCCTCTGAAGAGTATTATTTTTTGTTTGCTTATTTTATCAGGTAGTTAACGGGGTTGCATTTGAACTGTGAACTCTTGTTTGAGGAGGCAGTTCAAATCTCATTTTGGTTCTTTCATTCTTAACTGGAGTCTGTCTAGTGCATGAGTGGTTCTGGAGTCAACCAGAGGCTTGGGTGGAGAACTTCATAGGTGGTGTTGTATACTTCATATTCCATCAAATTGGGAGGCAGATACTACTATCTAGTTATCTTTCTTTTTATGATTTTACAATTGTTCAGTGGAGTTCATCCATTGACAGTTCACCACCAGCTTTTACCTACTGGTCATTGGTGCTCATTGTCTAGATTTGTTATTTCATTAGAAGTGCCTCTCAATACTTAAACAATTTTTTCAGATTATAAAAGTGGTACATGTTCATTGAAATAATTTCACAAATATAGAAAAGTATAAAGAAGAAAATGATTACCCCCAAACCAAATTTCCCCTCCCCCAAATTATGATTAATATTTTGGTATATTGTATTTTCTTTCAGTCTTTATTTTGAATCCTTGTATAGTATTTCACCTTGTTTTTGAACTTTGGGTTGTTTTAAATTTTTATTGCTATAAATAATGCTTGGCTAAAACATCTTTGTCCCGTGGTCCCCAACCTTTTGGCATCAGGGACTGGTTTCATGGAAAACAATTTTTCCACATACCAGGGGACGGTGGGAATGGTTTCGGGATGATTCAAGTGCATTACATTTATTGTGCACTGTATTTCTATTATTATTACATTGTAATATATAATGAAATAATTATATAACTCACCATAATGCAGAATCAGTAGGTGCCCTGAGCTTGTTTTCCTACAACTAGGTGGTCCCATCTGGGGGTGATGGGAGACAGTGACAATAAATACAGATGAAGCTTCACTTGCTCTCCTGCCACTCATCTCCTGCTGCGCAGCCTGGTTCCAAACAGGCCACCTGCCGGTACTGGTCCGTGGCCCCAGAGTTGGGGATTGCAGTCTTTGTCCATACAGTCTCATTTAAATTCAGGTGATTTCTTCAGAGTAGATTTCCAAACTATAATTCATGGTTCAGAAGATAAGAGTTATTTTTAAGTTTTAGATATATAGCCAAATTGTTTAAATAAAAATTTCAGCTGTTAAAAAGACTCAGCTATAAATACTATACACAGTACTAGTAGGAATTGGTTAAGTGAAGATATACCTCTTAAAAAAAGCAAGCTTATCTCTAGGCTTGAAGGAAATTGCTACAGTTTGAGTAGGGACAAGGGACCTCTGTGGCCGTTCTGCAGCAAAGAAGGCAGTTTGGTATTGTAGTGCTGCCTTTGGGGTCTAACAGACTTGGAATCAGATCCCAGAGCAGGTATTTATAGGCTTGAAGCCTCTACGCCTTTATTTGCTCATCTTTAAAATGGACCCAGCAATGCCTATCTTGTTAGGGTTGTTGTAAGTATTTGTATTTAGGAACTATCAACATAATCACATAGGATTTTTGAGTTAGACACTATCAGATTATCAGGTCTAAGAGAACAACAAGAATTTATTTATTGAATGGAATGAGGTAGATAGGGCCTTTCTGTTTCAAGAGTTATTTCCCAATTTTACAACTTTAATCAAGACAATGTGGTTCTGGCTTAAGGGTAGATATATAGATTAATGGGACAGAATTGAGGGTCTGAAAATAAAACAATTTATGGGCAATTGATTTCTGACAAGGATATAAAGACAACTCAATGAGGAAGAACAGTCTTTTCAACAAATAGTGCTGGGACAACCGAATATCCACATGCAAAAGAATGAAGTTGGACCTCATACCGTATATGAAAATAGATCAAAAACTTATATGTAAGAGCTAAAACTTTGATAGCTGGCCACAGTGTCTCGCACCTGAGAGTCCAGCTACTCAGGAGGCTGAGGCAGGAGGATTGTGTGAGCCCAGGAGTTTGAGTTCAGCCTGAGCAACATAGTGAGATCCCATCTCTGAAAATAAAAATTTTAAAAATAAAAGAAACTCTCTTGGGGCAAAACTTCACAACCATAGATTTGACAGTGGAATCCTACATATAGCATCACACAAGCAACAGAAGAGGAAATAAATTGGGCTTTATCAAAATAAAAAACTTCTGTGCATTGTAGAACACTATAAAGAAAGTGAAAAGACAACCTACAGAATGGGAGAAAATATTTGCCTATCATATATCTGAGAAGATGTTAAATGGATGGATGGATGGAAAATACACATTGGCGAGGACATGGAGAAATTGGAACCCTAGTACATTGTTGGTAGGCATGGTACAGCCACTACAGAAAGAAAAAAATGAAGTATTGATATGTGCTACAACATGGATGTACTTTGAAAACATACATTAAGTGAAAGAAGTCAGACACAAAAGCCTACGTATTGTATGATTCCATTTATATGACATACCCAGCATGGGCAAATCCAGAGACTCAAAGCAGATTAGTGGTTGCCTAGGGCTGGGAGTTTGAGGAAAAATGGAGAATGACTGCCAATGGGTAGAGGTTTCTTTTTGGAGTGATGAAATTGTTCTAAAATTGATTGTGGGTGATGGTTGCATAACTGTGAATATACCCCAAACCATTGAATAGTAGACTTTAAATGGGTCGATTATATGGTCATGTGGATTTACATCTCAATAAAGTTATTATATTAAAACAAAGAATGGCGATACAGGAGTCAGGATGGATATTGGAGGTTTGAGGATGGTGAAGATATGAAATAGTTATCTAGGAGGATAGAAGAATGAACTGACTAGGAAAATGTTAGATTGGTAGGCAGATCTTAGGGACTACTTGAGATTGTGATCTTAAGTAAAAAGTGAGTCCAGTCAGCACTATTACATATGTTTTTTTCCTGCCACATTCGGCAGGTAGGGGCACATAATAGGTAGAGGGTTGGATTCAACCAAAGTTGGATTTTGCCAGAGGATACAATAGAAAGATTTTGAGGGAGTATTTAAGGAGATTGTTAATATGATAACTGTGTGATCTAAGCTAAGAAGGAACGTGAGGACATGACAGGGTTATAGATAGTGGAAAGGTGATAGTCTAGGATTAGACGTCCAGTGAGGCTGAAAGATGATTGGAGTAAGAACATTAGAGGCAGTGAGTTGGAAAAGATAAGTGGTGGTGATCAGAGAATGGACATCTGAAATTGAGATCCGGGAAATGGCATGGTTATTGATGATAGGCTCAACCAGCGTTCCTCATCAGAACCACAGAATTTAGTAAATGAATTCACTGTTTTCATAATTCTCCCAAGGATGCTATATAGCTGGGTATACCATTCTAGATGCAGAGGACAGAAGTTGATTTATAACATACAATGGGTGCCTTGGGACTGTAGTCCCCAACCTTTCTGGCACCAGGGACTAGTTTCAGGGAGGATGATTTTTTCCACGGACCGGCAAGTGGGGAGGTGGAGCTCAGGCAGTGACGTAAGCGATGGGGAGCAGCTGTTAATATGGATGAAGCTTCACTAGCCAGGTTCCTAAGTTTCATGGAAGACAGTTTTTCCATGGACCGGGTGAGGGGCAGGTAGAGCTCTGGTGGTGTTGCACAGCCTGGTTCCTAACAGGCCATGGATGGTACCAGGCCGCTGCCTGGGGGTTGGAGACCACAACCGTTAGAGCATTAGGCTTGCTTCTCTCTTAGAACCTGACTTGAAAAGGCTAAGATGGTATGATCCATGGGAATAGATAACCAAGAGGTCAAGGAACTGAGGGGCCAGAGTATTGGATAGATCATGCCTTGGGTTGAACCTACAAAAGCTGCAATTTCATATAGTTCAATCTAATGTGTAGATATTAATGTCACCAAGAATGATGGCAAGAGTGATGAGGAGAAAGACATTAAGTGGTATATTAAAATTTTCAGTGAATGGCCAGGAAGTGGTAGGATAGGGAGTGACCAGGAGGATAGTAGATTATTACTTCAGTATGAAGTGGGGATGGTGGGTGAGTAACACAATGTTTTGTGCTTCAGACTAATTTTTCTAATAGTCTGGAAGCAGTCATGTGAGGAGGATACTTATCCCACCTCCAGGTATGGTAGTACTCTGTTGTATGGAAGAAGAAACATCCGATACTTGAGAAGGAACAAGAAGAGGCAGTATCCTCAGGACAGCTTTCTTTCAGTTAGAGGAAGGAGTTGGAGGAAACTTCTACAGAGGAGGTTGAGAACGTTGGGGATTTTGCTGATCACTGATGTGATTCCAGAGGGCAGACTTACTTTGAGGGTAGAAGTGGGAGATTGAGTTGTATTAGAAAAGTCTCCCCAGTGACAGATTAGAGTCATGTGGGGATGAGAATTCAGGTGGTCAGGGATGCCAGAGGAGGCTTGGATTTGCTGTAGTGCCCAAGGTAGAGTTAAGGCATGGTAGGAATCCTGGTTATCTCTTAAAGGAACAGCACCATCCCATAGGACTTTCTTTTCTTCCTTCTTCCTTCTCCCTCTTCTCTCCTCTTGCCTCGTCCCTCCTCCCTCCTCCCTTTTCCTTCCTCCTATTATTGTTACCTTTACCCCATGGGATGTAGATAGGACTTTCTGCAATGATAGAAATATTCTGTATCTGTGATGTCAAATATGGTGATCATATGTGGCTATTGAGCATCTGAAATGTGGCTCATGGGACTGAGGAATTCAGTTTTAAATTATATTTAATTCTAATTAAGATTTAAATTTAAGTAGCCACATGTCTCAGAGGGTGGTAGATAATTAGTTCTGATGATAACCTTTGTATTGAGACTAGTTTCTCAGGCCATTTGTTACAGGAAAGCAGATATACAGGTTGAGCTCACCTTCCTTTCTTCCCCTTATATTCCACTGAGGAAGTGCTAGGCTGGAGGAGCGGTGTGGTCTTGGCAGGAATACACACAACTGTGTAGGTTCCTATTATTTTCTGCTGAGGTGATTTTGAGGTTGACAGAGACAAACTGAGAAGACTTAACCACTGTCATTCTGTCAAATCTTTCCTTTGTATATAGAATTTCCACTCTCCTCAAGGAGCTATTGTCTCCACTGTTTACAGTACTAGGCCATATGTTTTTATTTTTTGATTGTCATCTTTGAATTTTGGAAACAAATGTGCTGATGTTTATACAAAGGGCTGTCCGGAAAGTATCCAGCCATTGTGAATATAACGAAAATGGGTACGTGGCTGGTTACTTTCCGGACAGCTCTTGTATACTATTGATAATTGTTCTGTAATGCTTAGGCTATTTATTTGTACATTTTGTTTGTACAAATTAGTTTGGAAACCACTTAAGAGTAAGACCTAATCCAGATTGTAGGCTGGCTGGTGGGCGGTGGTTCTAAGGATAGGCTTAATTAAGTCTCTGGATAAGGTAAAGAAATACATCTGGAAGGATGTTAGTGAGAATTATATAAACAAGTAATAACAACTAGTGTTTGTTGAGTGCTTTCTGTGAGTTGGATGCTTTTACAACTTTATTTGGGCTATCTGATAAGATCCTCTCCAAAACCCATCAGAGTAGATGCTAATATCTTACTTAACAGGTAAGAAAGCTGATACTCAGAGAGGTTTTGGAACTTGCCTAAGGCCACACAGCTAATAGAGGCTCATCTTGGACACCATTCTGTCCAACTCTAAAGCTAGTGCCCTTTACTGCTAGATAATACTGCTTCTTTGGTTTTTAACAGTGCCAAGCCATAGTCCTAAGTGCAGCTCCTTAGGGCATTTCCCATACAATGGACTATAACCAGCTGAGTTAATGGTCCTGTTTACAGTTGTTTCTCTCAGTTTTCAGTGATATGTATCCTCATCTACTTTGCCCTGGTAGTTGTGCTCAGACTCCATTGTTCCCTCTTGAAATCTGTGTCCTCTTGTCACCAGCAGCTAGGTTTTTGGATACAAATTTCACACTGAATTCTCTACCTGCTGCTAGTTAAAATGGCTTTCTCGACCCTTGTAACCGAGGGTAGGAGCTTCCTTTAGAGCAACTTACTCTTTTCTGCTCCTTTGTATGGGCAGTAGGTTTCAAAGGAAAAACATAGCTGCAAGCCCTAGTCCATTCTGCTCTGATCATAACATTTAATAACAGAATTACCGTATAGTTCCTAACCATCTGCCAAGTCTCTCCCCTTAAATTCTCTTCTACCTGCACACTCACTTAGGGCTTACCACTTTTTCTTTTTCTATTCATTAGCCTCTTATTTCCCAGGAAAGGCAGCCTGCTCTTGTAAAAGAACATATGCTTCTTTAAAGTCAGATTTGTATTACATTCCTTTTGCCTTTTTTTTTTTTAGCTTTATGACCTTGATTAGGTTATTTAATATTCCATTATCGACTGGGCGCAGTGGCTCACTCCTGTAATCCTAGCACTCTGGGAGGCCAAGGCGGGAGGATTGCTCAAGGTCAGGAGTTCAAGACCAGCCTGAGCAAGAGCGAGACCCCGTCTCTACTAAAAAAATAAAAAGAAATTAACCGGACAACTAAAAATATATATAGAAAAAATTAGCTAGGCGTGGTGGCACATGCTTGTAGTCCCAGCTACTCGAAGGCTGAGGCAGTAGGATTGCTTGAGCCCAGGAGTTTGAGGTTGCTGTGAGCTAGGCTGACGCCACGGCACTCTAGCCCGGGCAACAGAGCGAGACTCTGTCTCAAAAAAAAAAAAAAAAAATTCCATTATCTATAAAATAGAAATAGTGATATATGGCTTACAGGGTTGTTGTAAAGATTTAGAAATTATATTTATAAAGTCCTTGGCACAAAGTAGGTTCTCTTAAGCGCTCTTTTTTTCCTTAGAATCTTATTGATATAATTTAATTTGGGAAATATTTATTTAGTAGCATCTAATCTATGCTAGACTCTGCTGAGGATGCTAAAGATATAAAAAAATAAATAAATAAAACCCACAGTCTCTAAATTCAGAAAGTGGAATGGTGTACAAGGAAGACTGACATATAAATGAATAAGAACAGAAATGTGCTCAGTGCAGTAGATGTATATGTAAAGTGCTAGAAGCAATTAATTCTTTTTCCAGCCCTGTCTGTGGAGTGGTTTACAAGTCTTTCTTTCTTTTTCTCCCTCTATTCCCTTTCCTTTCCTTTTCTGTCTTGTCCTCCTCCCCCTCTTCCCCTTCTCCCCCCTTCCTTCCTCCCTTCCTCCCTCCCTCCCTCCTTTCCTGTCCTCTCCTCCTCCTCCTCCTCCTCCCCCTCCTCCCTTTCCTCCCCCCCTCCTCCCCTTCCTCCCTTTCTCCTCCCCTTCTCCTTCCTTCCTTCCTTCCTTCCTTGGGAGGGAAGGGAGAGAAAGAGAAGGAAGGAATAAAGCTCCAAGTATTTCTTTTGGAAAAATACTTGGTAGTCAAGATGGGGGACAAATAGTAAGAGAAAGGTAAAAAACAAACAAAAAACCCAACCCTTAACGGAGTCTGTAATCTTTGAGGTGCCAACCTTTTAAGAATTGATTTTAGCAAGTCACTTGGTAAAATTTCTCATGAAGACTGTACGTAAGATGGAGAAGTGTGGGCTGGCTGATAGAACAGGAGGTGGATTTGAAGCTGGTTCTACAATGTGTCCTGGAGGTTTTTTTCCTGTAGTGCTTTAATTGTACTTATAAAATCTCTGCGTTGAAAGGAACCTTACAAATAGATCATTTACTCTAACCTGTGCCTAAGACTCTATAATCTGATCTTTTTCCCCCTTCTAATTTTTAATTCTACATTACAGAAGAGTATCCCTCGAAAAATATGCCTCCTTCCTCTTCCAGTCCCCAGGTTTCCCTCATCCTCCCCAAAGGCAAACACTGTTATTAGTTGCTTGTGTGTATGATCTTGTTTTATTATGCATATCTCTTTATACTTTGTGTTATTTATAGTTATTTGAGTGCATGTGCTGTCTCCATTAGTAAACTATAAGCTCCTTAAGAGCAAAGACCCTGCCTCATAATTTCCTGTATCTGTCAAAATTACTTGTACATTGAAGATTCCCAATAAATGTTTGCTTGATTAATTATTTAAAGGAAAGTTGGAGCAGGGAGTAAACAGGCTTCTCTGGTAACATGTTTTCTGTCCTTGGCCACATCCTTTTTTATTTTTTTATTTTCTTTTTATTTTGGGGGGCACACAGAAATCCCACTTGGCCACATCCTTTACAACCGTTTTTCTAGTGACTTGGATGAAGATATAGAAAGCATGCTTGTCATATATGCAGATGACACAAAGCTGGAAAAGAGCTAATAACATCAGATGACAAGAGTCAAGACTGGATGATCTCAACAGATAGGAATGTTCAGCTGGAAAGAACAGGGACAAATATGAAGTCCTATGTTTAAGGAGAGAAAAATACTCAACGATTTAGTTATCCAAGTACAGAATTAAGAGACCTGTCTTGATAACATTTTATTTGAAGATGATTTGGGAGGGTAGGGGTTGGATCTTAATTGCTTTTAAGCTCAGTTTAAGTCAATAGTATACCAGGATTGTCAATAAAGCAGATGTAGCCTTGACTGAATTAGCAGACCGCCAGTTCACATGAGATAGCTCATAGTTCTTCTGGTCTCTTTACTGGTTAGACTGCTTGTTGAGTGTTGGGTTCAGTTTGGAGTGCCACACATGTTAAGGAAAACTGACAAATTGGAGAGTGTCTAGATGAGGCTAACTAGGAAGATAAACGTAGATATAGGAATCAGATCTAGGTTCTGCCCTTACGAGTTGTGATAGCTTGGTGGAAGTCAATCCCCCTTGGTTCGTCTCCACACCATTAAAATAGGGGGAAAGTCATAATATTAGTGTGGAGGATATCATAAGGATTAGAGTTTACCTAGGTACTTAAAAGGTTCTGCAATCTGAGTCTTAATAGGATTGGCTTGGTGACAGGGTATAGTCCCTCCTTCGAAGAAGGTTACATGTTAGTAGGGCAGACAAGTGAGTATATGCAAGATTATAATGCAGCTTGTTAAGGGTTCAAAGAGCTGACTTGTGGAAATTTGGGTAAATTTATTCATATGGCCCCCAGGAGATGCAGATTGAGCTAGATTACTGTGTAGAAATAAAATGGGTTTCCCTACAAGGACTTGAATTTCCCTCAGTGAAAGGATATAGTCAAGTTGAGACCATATGGTTACTTGCCAGGGATGTTTATAGAAGGCATTTTTGTATGAGTAGGAGGTTGGACTAGATGGGCAGGCAAACTGTGGCCAGCCACGGGCCAAATCTAGCCAGATACCTATTGTTGTAAATAAAGTTTTATTGGAACATCACACCCATTTATGTATTGTCTACCATCCAAGTACTAACCAGACCCAACCATGCTTAGCTTCTGAGATCAGATGAGATCGGGCGCACTCAGAGTGGTATGGCCATAGACCCGTTTATGTATTGTCTATGGTTGCTTTCCTACTACAATGCAGAGTTGAGTAGTTGGGACAGAGACTGTATATAGCCTGTTGAGCCTGAAATATTTACCGTCTGGCCCCACAGAAAAAGTTTGCTGACCCCTGGACTAGATAAATGCTTTACAACCTAAGTTATTTTGTGAACTGGTAACCTTTCTAAATTCTCTTTTGTGGAGATTTCAGGTATTAAGCAGAAGGAAGGCAGAGTTTGAAGTAAAATGGCCATAGTTTCTCTTGTTATTGCAAAGAATGAAGACTGGGAAATACTTCATTAAATAACCTCCAGGGTCCTTTAAGAGATTACTTTGGTTGTATTAACAAGATGTCTTTTGGTGTGAGAGTATTTGGACATAGGTTAAAGTCATCTGTACCCACTAGAATTGGAGGTGGTCCTAGTGTAGTGGAAAAGACTGGCTGCAGTGTCCTTACTTGTAAATGGAATACTTTGCAGAGTTTTGTAAAGATTGGAGTTTATGTACTCAGACGTAACTATCTACTGTATTTCAGAGTAACTTACATGTCCTATCAGACAGAATATTGGTTGGGAAAGTATAAATCTCTCCCTTGAGTGCTGCAAGTTGGGGTAGTACACAGAAATCTTTCTTGGTTGGACTAAACTTTTAGTTCTCACGGCTTAGCAAATAGGGGAATATCTTGTGAATGGAAGTTTTGGTACAAATATTGCAGTTGTTCTCAGTACCAAAAAGGTTGAGACTGCCCAGAAAGTATACTTCTCCCAGTGGAGTAGGATTTTAAACTGCTTTTTCCTATACATTTTGTCATTTATATTCACAGTCTGTCTACTGCCAGCTAACAATGTATGTATATGTTTTTTTTTTTTTATTTTTGTTGTTGTTGGAAGTATTGACTCGGAGACAAAAAGAGGCCAAGAGCAAGAGCAACAGTGGGACAGCTGCTCAGACTTCCCTAGACATTGACAAGTAAGTAGGTATGCTGTGTACACAGGACTCTTACTTAACATATTACCATTCCTTGGATTAAATAAAGAGACTGGTTCCCATCTAACCTTGTGTTTCTTTGGCCTGCCAGTCACTTCATTGCTTGGATGCCTGAATTTTTACTCTCAGTTTCTGTCAGTGTAGGTAGCCTTTGTATCCCTTTTCAATACACTAAAAACAATCCTGCCACCCATTCCATTTCCATGTTGTTCTTAGGTTCCTGGTTTTTTAAATTTGTGTATTGCTGTTTGGTGCTTTTGGGAAGCAGTGAACATTTTGCTGTATAAATAGTATAGAAGTTCAGTTACAAAAGTTCTGGCAGTGTAGAAGACTTTCTAGGGTTGTGGGTTGCAGCTTGACTAAGAAAGCTCATTCTAAAGAAGGAGTCAGGTGTAGGTGCTACCTCCTAAAAGTAAAGACATTGACAACAGTGCATTAGAGCAGTTAGTCACTAGGCAGAAACTTTTATCTTTGGAACACAGGTCTTAGTCCCTAAATTTCAGGGCTGCCTTCTCTAATCTGGTTGAACAGAGCTGATGACTTCTTCCTTTGGAATCCTACTGTAGTGTAGACATTTCTCTACGACTGTATTCCTTAACCTTGTATTTCAATACTTGTTTTTTTTTTTTTTTTAACATTTCTGTGTCCCTGGCTAGGCTGTGAGTTATTTGAAGACAAATACTTGCCTTTATTCATGTTTATATTCCCAGCATCTAATAAAATGTGTCTGAGACAGCAATAACAATAATAACTATTTGATCAGCACCTAATATGTGCCAGTTATTGTGCTAGGTGTTTTATTTATTTTATACTTCTCACAATAATTGGTAAGGCAGTTATTCATTCTTTCTTTTTTTTAAGAAACTGAAGAGAAATGATACCTAATTGGTTAAAATCATGTAGCCAGAAGTGACACAGTCTACCTGACTCTAAAACTCCTACGTCTTCTTCAATGCCACTGTCTCTCATGTAGTAGGGAATTAATAAATACTTGTGCATTAGTATAGTTTTTCTCATAAGACAGGGTTTGGCTTGCATTCTTCCAGATAATTAAATACTTGAGAGACTTATTTCTTCTATTTTAAAGCTCTCCAGAAAAATTCTTCCTTAGAACTAATGCAAGTGTCTCTTGCTACAGTTACTGAATAATAATGGCCAGAAAGAGAAATTTAGGAAAGTTTTTTT
This sequence comes from Eulemur rufifrons, assembly GCF_041146395.1. Taxonomy (NCBI): domain Eukaryota; kingdom Metazoa; phylum Chordata; class Mammalia; order Primates; family Lemuridae; genus Eulemur; species Eulemur rufifrons. The sequence continues at coordinate 190,401,605 of NC_090989.1, read as the reverse complement.
TTTTTTTTTTGGAGACAGAGTCTCGCTCTGTTGCCCGGGCTAGAGTGAGTGCCGTGGCGTCAGCCTAGCTCACAGCAACCTCAAACTCCTGGGCTCAAGTGATCCTACTGCCTCAGCCTCCCGAGTAGCTGGGACTATAGGCATGCGCCACCATGCCGGCTAATTTTTTCTATACATATTTTTAGTTGTCCATATAATTTCTTTCTATTTTTAGTAGAGACGGGGGTCTCGCTCTTGCTCAGGCTGGTCTTGAACTCCTGACCTCGAGCAATCCTCCCGCCGATTACAGGCATGAGCCATCGCACCCGGCCTTTGGAAAGTTTTCTTTAGCTTCTTAAAACTTAAGATGATCTTATGAATCAGGCAGATCTAGGTTCTGACAGTTACTAGCTATAGGCCCCTAGAGAGAATAGTTCCTTCCTAATGGGGCTGAAGAATTAATTGAGAAGTTGTGTTTAAAGGGCCTTGCATAGGTTCTCACCACAAAGAAAATATTTAATAAATGTTCATTTTCTTCCTTTTTACCCAACAATTCCATTTTCACTTATACCAAATAAACCTTACCTCAAGGACATACTTTCCTCTCTTTCCCCAAACTCTACTGTTAAAAAAGATAAAAATAACTACGTATATAAAATTATGCAAAAGCCTCTGGCAGAACCACATGGTTTTAGTAACTTCCTAGTTGACGTTTGCAGGTTGTGGAATTGCGGAAGTCAGCATATAGACAGACTTGATTTACTAATCAGACAAGTTCATCCACCTTGATAAAAATGTCATCTTGATTTAATGCTCTTGGTGTTCCCTTTTCTGTTGAAGTTTTAACTTCTCTTTGAAAAAACTATTGTACTTAATTTCAGAAGAGTTTGACAGAGCATTTTATGACTGAGGAACAATCAGCATTGTCTGAGATAGTTCGAAGAGCTGATTTCATTACCATCCCATTGCTGCAACAGCAGGGTACAGAGAAACAGCCAGGGAAAACTGCTAATCACTCAGTCCTTTTGATTGGCATCGGGTTAGTTTTATTGGTGATCCTGCTGAGTGAATCTGCATTGGTTGACATGTCTCCTTTGCAGAATGACTTTGAGACATAAAAACAGAATTTGAGACATATCTAGGAGCTCAGAGGCAAAAGTGTATCTTAAAACTGCTTTTTCTCCCTTTTTTCTGATTGGCTAGGAATGAGAAGTGTTATCTCTGTAAATCCATGATCCCACTGAGAGAGTATCAGTGTCATGTGGACTCCTGTCTCCATCTTGCAACGGGTGACCAAGGAGATGGGCCTGAAGGGAGTAGTAGAGCATGCTCAACTGTGGAGGGGAAGTGGCAACAGAGGCTGAGGAACCCAAAGGTATGTGTGGAATGTTGTGGGAAAGGCTACCTAACCCTCCTGATTCTCAGTTGTAAGAGGCCACAGTTCTCTTCTGGGCTGTTTCCTCTCTATTCTCTCCCTTCTTCCTTCCTGTTTATCTTAAACAAGATTTGTGTTTTTAAAAAATTAATTTTTCTTTTAATTTAAAAAGTAATACCTTGTTCATTGTAGAAAATATGGAAAGTTCAAAGAAGAGGTATGAAGAATCCGGGGAAATCATGGCCCATAATTTAGCTACTCAAAGCTAACAACTTTTAATGTTTTGGCCTATTTTCTTCCAATCTTATTTCCTATGAATTTTTAATGTAATTGACGCCCCCCCCAATATGTGTACGCACACACACACAATACATACTTTGTATAGTACTATGTTAAATTCTATATTACGTATAGTACTGTGCTACACATATAGTTTCCTTTCTTGGATTTATAAAAACTTAAGGTGGGTCAGGCTCAATGTCTTACACCTGTAATCCTAGCACTTTGGGAGGCCAAGGCAGGAGAATCTCTTGAGGCCAGGAGTTCAAGATCTGCCTGGGCAACATAGTAAGACTCTGTATGTACAAAAATAAAAATAAAAATTAGCTGGGCGTAGTGACACGTGCCTGTAGTCCTTGCTACTTGGGAAGCTGAGGTGGGAGGATTGCTTGAGCCCGAGGAGTTCAAGGTTACAGTGAACTGTGATCATGCCACTGCTTTTCAGCCTGGGTGACAGAGCAAGACCCTGTCTCTGAAGAAAAGAAAAAAAAATTAAGGTATAGCATAAACCATCCTCATATTATTGGACATTTAAGTTCTTTCTGATTCTTTTGTATTTTATTATAAGACTGTGTTAAAAACAATTAGTCTTTGTACCACTGATTATTTCCTTAAAATAGATTTCTTGAAGTGGAGCTATTAAGGCAATGTATATAAACATTTTAAAGTCTCTTGAAACATACTGCCAAATAGCTTTCCAGAAAGGATATCCAATTCATATCTGAATGCCAGGAAATATCAACTTTCTGGAACTTCTTGTGTGCCCAGCTTTAGAAAGCTACAGGGCTTGGGCCCTGGTCACTGGGAAGATGGATGTACTTTCTGGGCCTTTTGATTAGAGATCAGGAAGAGCAAGTCTTGGCCTAGAGATCAAAGATAAAGCAGCAGCTGCATAGTCTAGGATTACTAACATGGTCTAGGATTACTTAGTGTGTGTCACTGCACATACTAAGATGGGGAAGCCAAAATCTGTCACGGCAGAAGAAAGAAATCTATGAATGAGGTGATTTTGAAGGGGTGATTTAGAGTTCTGGTTTACAGGTAAGTGCTTGTTTATACCATACAGCCAGTTTATTCCTCTGGCATCACTACCTGTAGAAGCTATCTTAAAACTTTTTATTTTAAATCCATATAGTATCCTGGCATAGAGTTGTATTCTCTTCATTACAATTTGGTTTTTTACTTGTGTACCCTCATTTATTAAGAAGCAAAAGACTTCCCTAGAGCTGTATCCCCACACCTCTTCTCTTCTAGAAACAGGTGTGATCTGGGCTAAGGAAGTTGTATTTAAGACTCTGTGCCACAAAGTAACCCCTTCATCAATTTTTCTCTGTTACAGGAAAAAAGCCACAGTGGAGGCCGACTCCTCAGTCTTTTGGAACATTCTGAGCACAAGACTGCAGGTGAGGACCCCAGGACAGTTTTCAGGGCTTTTGCCTAAGGCCTTCCTGTAGAGATAGCCATTGCCAACCCCCTGACTATTTGTTGGGGTTATATGGGTTCACATTTGACCCAGTCAACCCAATCTAAGTCATTGCTCTCTAAGGACAATGAGGAGGTACCTTGTCTTATTCATCATGTGTTTCATTTCAGGCTTTATAAAGCCTGGGATTAGGACTGCCTATTGAACTGGAAAAAAACATTTCTAAACCACGGGGGAATGACACGAGCTACAAGTATACCTTCTAAAGGAACAGGCAGGGAAGACTAGACATGCAGACATTACTGCCTTCTCCTCCTAATGCTTTGTGCATCATTCATCTGTTACCTTTAGCTTAGCATCTTAACCTATACTTGTAAGGGATTATAGGAAGCAATTCTGTCTCTTTATGCCCAGTATTTAGGGGGCAGTAGAGTGGATTGGATTGGGCAAGAGCATTCCATAGAGTTAGTAATACCAACTTCATAGATTGTAAGGATTATATCTAGTACAACTCCAAACATATTCCCTTGGCATAAATAGGCTCTTGATAATGTTAGCTGCTAATATTACAATTGTTATTAATTGCTATTGTTAAAATTTACCACATGCAGATGGAAGAGGAACCTTTGCTTAAGTCTGGTGAGATTTGCTTATTGAGTAGTTCTAATAGTTCATTCTCACCAAGCAAATCTGTTGTGCCTTCTGATGACTATAAAAAGACAGCCTCTCCCAACCTCACATCCTGCTGCCTCGAGGTTACCAGGTTGTGAATCTCTGAAGGTCATGAATCTCTACCTTGGCAACTCCTTGTTCCTCAAGTCCAGATTTGAAATAAATTTATTCAGAGGTTGTTCATTCAAAAGTGTTCATCTTGGTATCTCTGCAGCTGAGCCTATGGAATGCTAATGCTCACTCCATTGGTCTGAGAGATTGGGGATCTGAGCTACTTGGATAGGCCTAATGAGAAGCAGTGCCTACAACTCAGGAAGCATAAGATCAGTGAGAAGTGGCATGATTACTGTTACTACCAACAGTATCACTTTTTCTCTCGTATCACAGATGCAGAGATAAAGACCAAGTCCTCAGAAACAGGAGCCTTCAGGTGAATTGGGGTATATACACTGAAGTGTGGCTGTCAGCAGTTCTGAAAAGTACAGGCCTGGTCCTGTATTCTGTGTGTAGTGTGATATCCAAACTGTTGCGGCAGAAATCACTCTGGAACTATTACGACCTTTCTCTCTGTATAACTCTGATCCTCATTTATGTAAGCTAAGAATTGGATAGATAGCTCAATTCACTCATTGTGTTAAAACAAACAGAGCAAAAGCTATGTCTTACTACCCCACCTCTCTATCCTCATCCAGTTCTGGTTTTCTTTTCTTTTTTTTTTTTTTTTTTTAACATGCCAATAATACAAATTTTATTTTAAAAACCAAATTAATGACTAAGTAAGTTCTTCAGCAAAAAGAGGATGGTGAAAACATCCTAACAGGTCAGGTTCTTCCTGTCCTTCCCTCAATAGATATATGTACTAAAATGTTAGAATTTAAACAAGCTCATGATATAATGGTCATGATAGAGTTATTTTTTTTGTAATATCAAGTTTTTTTTTTTAATTTCAGGGTATCATGAGGGTACAAACATTTTGGTTACATTTTATGTCTTTGCCTTACCCAAGTGAGGATTAGAGGCTTGCCCTTCCCCTCTACAATGCTCACCACGTCTATTAGTTGTGAGTTTACCCCCACTCCCACCCCCTAATCCCTGGAGAATATTACTACCATGTGAGCACCATAGTGTTGATCAGTTAGTACCAATTTGACGGTGAGTACATGTGGAGCTTATTCCTCCGATCTTGTGATACCTCACTGCGGATAATGGGCTCAAGCTCTATCCAGGAAAATATAAGAGGTGCTAGGTCACTGTCGTTTCTTATAATTGAGTAATATTCCATTGTATATATATACCAGATTTTAATAATCCACTCACGAATCGACGGGCACTTGGGCTGTGTCCACATCCTTGCAATAGTGAATTGTGCTGCCCAGTCCTGGTTTTCTAACCTGGATTTCAAGCAGCTTGAGGATTTGGGTCTGAGTCCTCATTCTCTCAATGCCTAACTTGTGTGACTTTAAGTGTATGATTTATCCAGTTGTCCTCATCTTTGAAAACGGAGCAATGGTACTTATCTGATTGGACTATTACAAAGATTATCTGTACCATTATGTTAATAATATGTGTAAAAGCTCCTGGTACAGTGCATGGCATGTACTTGATGCTTAGTAGGTGTGTATTGAATCTGAAATTTTGTCTTCTCACTAGGGCGCCCTCACCAGGGGTGGAAGAGGCAGGCTGCAGCAGAGAGATGCAGAGTTCCCTCACACATCTCGACTTAAATGAGTCTCCTATCAAGTCTTTTGTTTCCATTTCAGAAGCCACAGATTGCTTAGTGGACTTTAAAAAGCAACTTACTGTCCGGCCAGGTAGCCGGACACGGACCAAAGCTGGCAGAGGAAGAAGGAGAAAATCCTGAATTTCTAGGGTCCTAAAGTTGACAAAACCATTAGCAATAGGGGTGGGCCATGTTCATTAAGCCATAGTGGCCTCCAGTTCATTGTTGAGCAAGTTTCAGCCCTACAGTTTTCACCACCAGCACCCACTCAACGTCCTGGTTTTTATGTTTTCTATGATCTATACAGACAACTGTTTATAGTATTCTGTTTTATAACAGTCCATTTGAATTTACTTACAGTTAAAATTTAAATATATTTATCTATGTTTATATGAAATCATATTTCAGTAGATGGAGATTTTTATTTTATTTTTTCCTGTGTTGCAGGGTCTGGGGTGGGAATATTTAAATTGTAGACATAGCTTATCTGACTCCTAAATTACATGTTTCTGAATGAATTCCATTACTGATCTTTGGTATACCACCTATATGTTGACGTAATGTGTAGTGCACAATTCTGAACACTGTGTGTGGTTACTCCTCTGACTGTTTCTCACATTCGAGAAGGTGCTGGGGCATGGAATCCTACCACCTATTCTGCTGTCTCTACCATTCAGTGACCTGTCATCTTGTCCTCACCCAGTTAAGAATTCTCAAACAGGATAGGACTTTAGAGGGATGTGTCCTGCCATGCTTCTCAGAAATGTGTAAGTGAACACTCTGTTATTAGTACTTACGCGATTATTTTTCTAAATAGATTAACCAGTGGGGATGCTAGGCACATTCATCTACTCAAACCAAGATTGGTTCTTTTGCTGCCAAAGGCTGTAGCCACAACAAGAAATAGCTTCTATTTCAGTAACGTTACTAGAGTGGTGCACATTCTCTCCCACATCGCCTGGGAGCTTCCCGTGCGGAACAGAGATACGGTCTGTCCTCAGTGCATAGACAGACTGCAATCACGAGAGGGTGTCAGATAGCAGAAGCAGCTACCTGAGGGAGATGACCCAGCAAGGACGTTGAGAAAGCCGGCTTTGGCCCAGGCTGATCTGAAGATGTAATGAGCAACTGTGGGAGGTGGTAGTTGATCAGAAAAGGATCTTGGGACAGGATGAACAGGCATACCGGTATACCACTCAGACTCTCCTAACTACTTCTACCATGATTTATCATGTCCAAAGTTACCTTTTCCTTTATTTTAAAAAGAAAATGAGGTGTGTATTACACTGGGGAGTTCACAGATAGTTAGGATGGAAGACACAGAACAGGCATCGAGGCACTGTGTCCTGCCTAGGGCTCTTTGCACACAAGCTGTCTGAGTCAGAAGGTGGCAAGACGGCCGGCTCAGAGTCTCTTCATTCCATAGATAATGTCTTGCTGTTGGGTAAGCACTGACATTGCGGCTAGCATCACACAATAGCTATTATACTTTCTAGTCCCCTTCAGTGCTCTGTGGATCCAGATTGGGACTAGTATGAGGGGCCCTCACTCTTGGGTTCAGTAAGTGCAGGGTTGGCACTTGCACGAACCTGAGAGAGTATCTTTATGTTATGTACCCTAGGCATCTCACTTGCTATTATTTTTTGAGCAACTATTATGGTCCAGGCAAAAGAAACTTCCAGACAATGTATATGCCTTTATTTAATCTTCATAGCAACCCTATCAGGGTAGTATTATCTCCAATTTTCAGATAAGGAAACAAAGGCTTAGAGGAACAAATAAAGCCACTCTTTGTCCATGGCAGTGAGACCGCAGTGCCCGTACTCTTCAGTCCTAAAGAAAATGCTATATTTTGACTCTAGTGTTGATTGTTTTTCTGTTTTCCTTCTCATGAAAAGTAGTTTATCAGTTATGTCCCATCAGCTTAACTCTCACTCATCTTCTCTCTCATTAAATAGCAATTTATTGGAGGGTAGAGCTCCATATGCAGGGGACAGTGTGTTTATCTGTCTGTCTGAAGATAAGAAAAGGGAAAGGGCTGCTTCTAAAAAGTGAATTATTTAGCTTATAATGGAGCAGTCTCCACAGGACATGGTCAGTGGCAGGAGAGTCTGGATCAGCAGACTGGGAACCATGGGCTTCATCATTAGCTAACGGGGAGTCAAGGGAAGAGCCCCGCCCCCTGCGAGCTTTCCCCAGCTGTCTTGTTTGTCCAGTCTTACTCTCCCCATCCTGTGATCCTGTGGGAGGAGCATTAGTGAAACAGTAAAGAGACAAAGTAGAAAGTGTTTCAGATCAACCTAAGTCTGCACCCTATTTCTGATACAAGTTACTCATCCTCTGTGAGACTTGGTTTCCTAGTCCATAAAATGGGAAAAATCATACTTTGAGGGTTCTAAGAATTAACATAATACTTATGAAGGTTCCAGCACGATATCTGTCACATAGAAGATGATGAATTAGTGGCAGCAGTGGTTATTAATGTGACAGTGTGTGTGTGTCACAAGTAGTGTTGCAGTGAGGGGTGGAAGGGCCAGAGAGAAGTGAGGTAAAGATGAAGAAGGTGACAGTTTTCAGAAGAGCAAACACACTCAGGAGGGACTACTCTGGCACCGTCAACCATCAGCCTTCCACAGGAAGCTTGGGTCCTGGGCATTTAGAGCTCTCCTGGGCCCCTGGGTTTCTTTTGCTTCTAAAAGATGGGGAACAGCTGCTATGCCCGCGCTGCCAATTCATGGAGACAGATTCATGGAAAACTGGGAAGCTCCATGAACTTCACAAGCTGTTGCCATAAATTGGAAGAGAAAAGGATACTTCTGGCCGGGAGTGGGGGCTCACACCTGTAATCCTAGCACTCTGGGAGGCTGAGGTGGGAGGAGCCACTGAGCTCAGGAGTTCGAGACCAGCCTGAGCAAAAATGAGACTCCATCTCTAATAAAAATAGAAAAAGTAGCCAGGTGTGATGGCGTGTGCCTGTAGTCCAGCTACTGAGAAGGCTGAGGCAGGATTGCTTGAACCCAGGAGTTTGAGGTTGCAGTGAGTGAGCTACAGTGATGCCACTGCACTCTAGCCAGGGCGATAGAGTGAGACTTTCAAAATATAAAAAGGGGATACTTATCTATGTTAGATGTTGTGGCTGTATTCATTTAATCCTTACAACAGCCCTTTAGCAGAGGCTATGCCTCTCCCGCTTCCCCTGGGCACTCACCATTCTACTACGTGCCCACAACATCCTATTGCAAGTACCTGTGACTGCCTGAGAACTTCTCTTGGCTTGTGTTGGCACAGCTGGGAGTGTCAGGGACCTAGTGCCCCTGAGGCAGCACTCAGCCAGTGAAAAGGAAAGTGGAAGGATAAACACCCCAGCTTCCTCACCCCTTCGGTGGAGCAACTCTGGGGCACATTCTGCCTGTCTCTCAGAGTTCTATGGGATTGAACCTCAGTAGCTCCCAGCAGCAACTTAAGGCTTCTTTCACTTCCTACCTCGCTTCCAGCTCCCCTTCAGTGCTTCCTGGATCTCGACTGGGACTAGTGTGAGGGGCCCTCAGTGTTGGGCTCACATAAGTGCAGTACTGGCGCTTGCAACTACCTACGAATATCTTTATGTTCTGTGTCCTGGGCATCTCACTTGCATTACCTTAAACCTGTCCCTGTCCTGGATGACTTCCCAAATAAAATATTTGCATTCAAATTAGGTCTCCTTCTAGGGGTACTTAACCTAAAGCAAATCCTAGAAGAAATTAGTCTCCATTTCTTACATATGGAAAACTGAGGCTCAGAGCAGTGAAATTCGCCTAAGGTCATACAACTGCAAATGGGATGGGATTTGAACCTAGGTCTGTCTGACACCAGAGCTGAAGCCCTCTCTCTCTCCTGTACCACACTATCTTCTACCTCCCACTTTACTCACAAAACTAATGACTCGATGGAAATTTCAGATTAGAAATTTCAAAGTAGCTTTGGCCTTAAATTGATTTTAGCAGATGGGAATCTGGGGGAGGGGAAGGCAGGTAGTAAGTGGATGGGAGGGTTGGTAGTTAGGTAGAGGTGAGCGTCTATGCAGGTGGTAGGGCAGGTGATAGGGGGATGTGGTCAAGTCCGAGGGTTGGGACCAATAAAAACAAAAGAAACCACAACAGGAAGATCTTGAGGTTAGGGAGCATTCGCAGAAGCTAGGAGCTTATGACCAAAGGCAACCTTTCCCTCATTAACATAGTAAAGCTCACACCCCCGAGCACCATGACAGTTCCAGAGGCAGCCATACAAGGACAAAATGGGAGGGTACATGATTCCAGGAATCTCCACCCACTTCCCCCAAAGGCATGAATATTCTACCCCCAGCTTATATTAACATACTAGGGATTAGCATAAAGGACAGAGCTTACCCTGGGATGATGCTGCTCCTTACTGGAGCAGTCCGCTCTCTACTGACCTTGAGAATGTACTATACTGTCTATACTCTGTCTTTAAACTCAGGATCATCTCCACTCACAGGGAGAGACCTGTTTCTGTCTCGGGAACTTACTTTCGCTTTGCAATAAAAGCTGCTTGTGTGGAAATGCTTCGTGTCTGTCATCACTCCGTTGTACCAGCCCTGCTAGTGATTCTTCCAAGCAAGGGGCCAAAGAACCAGGACAGCTCTCCCTAACCACACCTGACGGTTACCAGTGGGAAAATGGAAGAGTGTGCACATCCAGAGTGGGGAGACTGCTGAAAGCATACGCACCAGGGGTTACTTGTTTCCTCTCAGTTTCTAAAGCCCTGGACTATTGAGGTTGTGGAAAGATTCTTCAATTTAACAAAAATTAACTGGTACCTATTCTTTAGTAGGTCTAGAACGGAGCCCTGAGGCTCCAAAGGTGAATAAGAAACATTATCTGGGAGCCCACAGTGTAGTGGGGAAGATGAACACAAACAGATGATTTTAATAAACTTTTATAAATGCAGTGATACAAGGAAATCAAGATACTATAGAATCAATAAGCTGGCCACACTCAGCTAGGGTCAGGAACAGGAGGAGCTTGTCAGGGAAGGGCTCCCTGTCATCATTGGTGACTGAGCTGTCATTTAGCAGATGAGGGAAAAGTTACGTGAAAACGTGGGTGAGGCCAAAGGGTGGAGTCATTCCAGACAAATCTGCACAGCAGTTAGAAGCAGCTGGATGCGTGTAGGAGAGCTGCAAGGCTCGCCCAGAGTTTAGCGGGTGTGGAGGGAGGGGTGGGGGAGCTTATGGAAGCCCTGTGTGCCTGGCTTGGAGCACTGTAGGCATCAAGAAGCCAGCCTGTGAGCAAGCTCAGGGGAGGGCCTCCCAGCCCAGCAGTGGTACCGTAGTTGCACCCACCTCTCCCCCAGCTGACTGCCTCTCCTAATTCCTTAGCTCCTGTACAGCTGGAGATTGGCACTAGGGGGGCCATGAAGGAACCTTGGCAGGACTCTTCCCTCCCTGGGCTGGTCAGTGACCATCTGGTATCTGAAGAGAACTGCTAGCAGCCACTCTACCTCTGCTGCAGCCAGACCTGTCCCAGCTGCTCACAGACCTCAAGCCCAGCAGGCCTCCTCCCTCCACTGGCCTTGACCCAGACCTTCCCTGACACTCCGACTAGGGGACCGGGGCTTTCAGAAACAGATGAGGAGCCCTGGCAACGCTTGTCAGGGGCGTATCCTCACCCTGCCTCAACTGGCTGCAGACTCTGGCTGTTGTCACGAATCATAGCTGGGCTTCCGCCTTCAGTTCCACGTTCTGTTCCACGTTCTCTCCCAACTAAACAAAGTTGAGAGAGACTGGAAGCCCAGGCTGGGGAGGATGCTACATTGTGGTGTTGTGGGTGATGGCAACTTTGCCCCTATTTACCTGTCCTTCAGAGCCTATGTGCCTGGTTGGTACCCGGGAGGCTGCACAGCAGGAACAATGTCTGGCAGGTTTCCAGGTCTAGTCATGCCAAAGCTGATACAGGAGCCAGCGTCCCTGGTTTCCATCCTGGTGTCATGTGGAGGCCTTGTACAATCTGTGGATAGCAGTAGGGTTACTGCTGATGAGGTAGCCTGAAGTTTTGAAATGTCTGCTCAACAATTTGCCTGGAGTGAAGATCGTTGCAATCTGTCGAGTCTCCTACAGGAGTGGCCTAAGGTTCCGTGCATTCAAGGAGCCTAGTTCAGCAGAAGAACATCTTTGTGGCCAACAGCTCCACAGCAGCCTGAGACTCCCCTTCTCCTTCCAGCAGAGAAGACTCACCGTGTGAATGTGCTCACCTCCCGGGGCCTGCAGACTAAAGGCTAGACTCCACAGTCTGGCTGTCACCGTGCACCCCCACCCACCTGGATCTCTTCAGGCCCTTGGAGCTGCACCCCGTTCCATGAAGAAACCTGTGAGTTTGTGATTCATGATTTTGTGCATTCTCTCCTTTGTCAAGGGCTACCTCTGTCAGCACACTGCTGTTCTTTCTTAAGACTCAGCTTCTTCAATTTGCCCTGCCCACCCTTGGGCAGAGTCAGTCCCTTCCTCTCGTGCTCCCACGTTGCTTCTTGCTGATTCAGTACTTACATTTTGGAAAATTGCCTGTTATCCTGCATAGTTCCCAGGCTAGGCTCCTCCAGCTCTTTTCCAGGCGTGAGCCACTACCTCAAAACTCAGACTCTGAGTGTTTATAAAATGAACAGAGCTCTAGCATTGCAGAGGAAATGTCCCAGAATCCTTGACCCAATTCAGGGCTCCAGCTTGCTGTGGGCATCTTGCTGAAGTCTGTACCATGGCCCTGCCTACCCTGGGCTCCTCTTAGGGTAGACTTGGAAGGGAGCATAACTTCCTGAATTAGCTGGTGTTTGGTAAGTGGTGGTGGAGGAAGAGGGTGGGGCCTGGGGACATTATAACTTAGGTCACCTCTGAGTGTCATTTTCGGTACAGAAAACGGTCACTGAGGTGCCTCACACTGAGAGAAGAGCTCAGACCTGCGGAGAGTGACTGCTGTATCTCCCAGGCAAGTGCCTCTTTGGTCTAATTCCTGTCTGCTTCAGCCCCAGCTGCCTTGTCTTCGTCCCCCCTGCTTGGCCCACCACAGAGGAAGTGGAGGCTGGAAAGACTCCCAACCTCAGCAGGGCTCCCTGGGTGACTTTCAGAAGGAAATCTCACTTCATGTAGCCCGTTCATCTAAGGGAAGCCAAAAGGCCCTTACTTCAAATGTGTGCAGAGCCTGGGCTGAATTCTGGGGCTATTGCAATGAAGGAGACATGTCCCTCCTCACAGGGACTCTCAGCTGGAAAAGATAGACCTGAATACATTTACCTAGGGTGTAAACACTGGGGTTTCTTGGGGGAAGCTTTACAGACTCTGGCATGAAGAAGTGTTGAATAAATGTTGAATGGATGAGGGAGTGAGTAAGAGTGATTGAACTGACGATTGAGCTAGCTGGGCCTCAAAAGGAGAGGGCCACATTTGTAGCCCTTGGGCCTTCCAAAGGGAATTGCCTGGGTTACTTCATTTTACCCTTGAAATAGACCTGTAACATCTAGAACGAACATACCACATTCCCATTTGACAGATTTGGGGAAACTGAGTGTGGATATATGTGATTTGGCAGAAATCTTGCTTTACCAAATACGAAGAAAACTCCCTCTTCCCCCTGCTTCCAATTTTAAAAAGCTGTATTAGCACATACTTTTGCCAAACCCTGTGCTGGGCCTCGATGCAGAGGTGACTCAAGTTGCGTGGGACAGGGAGGTAAACAGACTGGAAGCAGAGGTATCAGCAGGAGGCTGTTGGAATCATCAGACTGGAGGGCAGTGCCTACACCAACAGGGAGGCGCGGATGCGCAGGAGAGCTCTTTCGCAGAGCCTGAGATCCAGCTGCGCAGAGGAGGTGAGGGTCAGGGCTGTACACAGGCAACTTAAATGGCTGTGTGAGAGCGGAGGCCTCTTGATGCCTTCAGTTAAGGTGGAGAACAGAAGATCTGTGTGGGAGACAGTGAAGGAGCAAATGAACATGGCTTTGACTGTTGGATCTGAGGAGCCTCTCCGGGACCCTGAGAGTGGTGTCCAGCAGGCCACTGGAATTTAGGATTTGGCTTAGGACGGGTAGATTTAGAAGCCCTGACACAGAGGTTTTAATCAAACCTGGGGATGGGTGAGATAGAGTATGGAGAGAGGGCATGTCCAAAAACCTGGGATCCCCATTGTCTAAAGGGAGAAGAGGGAAGTTACTGATGGAGACTATGAGAGACTCAGAAGGGAGACTTAGGCGAGCCCGGCTGCTGAAACCAAGGAAGGGGAGAGTTTTGCAGCAAAGAGAATGGCTCATGGCTTTGCATGCCTGTGAGAGGGTGATCCTGAGGTGGAGGCTGAGGAGGCGGCTTGGGATTGGGCAGTTAGAGGTCACAGGTGACCATGTGGAGGGCAAATTAATGAGAGTAATGGAGGTAGAAGGTGGGGAGGGGTTGCAGCTGTGGGAAGGTACCATCTTTCCAGAAGTTTTGCTGTTGCGAGGAGGAGAGGTGAAGTGACTCAGTGGACAGAACCTCTGCCCACACTGGGCCTTCCATCGCGCCTCCCCGTTCCTCGCCCTGGAGAGCAGCGGGTCCCTGCAGGCTCTCAGGGACCACCTGGAACAATGGGGCCTCTAGCTAGGGTGAGCGAATGCCTGACGTTGCTACGGTCCCTTATGGCGTGCAAAGGATTATCTCCTTTAATCCTCACCAGAACTTAGTTTTCCACGTTACAGAGGAGGAAATTGAGGCTTGTAGAGTTTTCATTCAGATTCAGCTAAATAGATCTGAATGTGCACTCTGAGCAAGGTGATTTGCTCTCCTCTCACTCGCCCCACAGCCCGGTGGCATATGTTGGTCCCCATTTCACAGACGAAGAACATTAGGCCTCCAGGCTGAGGGGTGGCCCTCAGCTCTGAGCACAGGCCTCTTTCTGCTCTGCGTCGCTGCACCTTCAAACCCACCGAGGCTGGCCCTGGTGTTGCACGCTGCACTTCGTAAAGCATTTCCCCAGGTGCTACTCCATTGAATGCTCACAACAGCCTTGTGAGGGTAGATATTATTTCCTCTTGTCCTACAGATGAAGCTGAAATCCAAAGAAGTCATAAATGACTTGCCCAAAGTCACACCATTAGTGGAACCCCTTTTCCAAGCACAGATCCACCCTGCCCACGTCTCCTGTCGCCTTCAGGGTGAAATTCACATCCTTCCGCCCGGCACAAGGGCTGTGCACAGTGCAGCCGCCTGCTTCTCTGGCAGACCTTTGCTTCCTTCCTACCTCACAGCCTGGGTCCCAGACCTCTAGCACGTCCCTGACTTGCGCACCACAGTGGCGTGTCCGCGTATCACACGTGGCTGCCCCCTGTCACTGCCCACGCTAGTCACACCGTGAGGTTCCTGAGGGCAGAGCCCAGGTCTGCTTCAGCTGTACCTCAGCATCTGGCACACGAGGCCTCAGTGGGAATTTGAACGAATGACAGAATGAATGAATGGATGGCATTTGGACTGGAAATCAGCCTTCCCGGTGTGCTCTCATTAAACACGCTTCTGGAAAGCAAGGGCCTTCTGGCTGACTACTAAAGGGTCTTTAGTGGTCAGAGGTTCTGATTTCTGCCCCCAGCAGGCATGGAGCTGGTCTGGGTTACAGCCTCCTCGGGCCTGCAGAGCGCGTGCTTGACCCAGCTTGTCCCTTTCTCTCCCATAGGTGGAACCGCATGGACTCCACTGGGCCTGTCGGGGGGCAGCAGGGGGAAGGAACCCCGGGCCACTCCCAGGAGGGCTCGCCCCAGCCCTCAGACAGCTCGGCACTGGTAAGCTTGGCCCTGGGTTCCTGTCTCATGCTTACGCAAGCCGCAAGCCGTTCAAGCGCAGCGTGACAGAAGCTGCTGCGGGCCCTGGGCTCGGACCCCCGCGGCCGCTTCCAGCTTACCGAGCCATTCCCATCCGCTCTGGTCACCAGCTCCTTTGGGGCTCCGACAGCCCCGGGTGGGGATTGTCTCCTCATCTTACAGATGAGCAAAAGGGACTTAAAGAGGTGACATGACTTGAGTTTAAGACATAACAGGAGCTTGAGCTGAGGTGCTCGAGCGCCAAAGGTATTGCTTTGGTCACCTTGCCACGCAGTGGGTTGTGCACACGCAGTGTGCCACCCTTGCCCCCAGTGGGTTGGCACAGTCCAGAATGGAGCCTCCCAGGGTTGTCTCGTAAAAAGCTGTGTTCTTGAGCCTCTTCCTGTCCTGCTTCTCTAGTTCCTCCTGCGCGTCTCCCTCTGTGTGCAGCCAGGCACGCGGAGATGACTTTAGTGCCGAACTCGTGCCTGAGGTTTGCTCAGAAGTGAGTTTCTCTTTTTCCTGTCGTCTTGACCAAGATTTAGAAGGGTGTGTATGCAACCACACCCTTGGGCAAGAAACACTTGTGCAAGTCATTTCATATCTCTTCATCTTTATTTCCTCATCAGTAAAATGGAGGAAAATAAAGTCGAATGAAAACTCCCCTGCACCCGGAGAGCTAAGTTAGCTCGCCGAGGTAAGGGCCTGCGCAGGAGGCCGTTAAAGCGTTCGGAAATCGTTCCCTGCAGTTTCTCTAGTTTTCCGGCTTGTTCTGACATCCACTTGACTAGGCTTGTTGCCCAGACTGTGGGGCATCACCCCTCACTGCATTGCTTGCCCCCTTCTCCCTCGTCCAGCCCGTGCCCAGCCCCTGCTGGAGACGTTTCTTCTGCGCCCGGCCGGGAGGAAGCGGGACTGGGCGGCGCCTGCCCAGCCAGGGCCTGTGGCCACCTCCTCCCTTACTTCCTGCCCTCCCTCCTGAGCGCCCAGTAGGCCCACGGCTGCCCTGCTGGCTCGGCTGCAGACGCTGCAGTTTAAAGAATTCCCTTTGGCTTTGGGGGACGTCACAGGAATGGCAGGTTTCCCACGGCCTTGGGCCCCCAATCAGCACCACAGGCCCCACCCCACTCCCCTTCCTGTGACCTTAGGCTGAGAAAATGTTGGCGAATCACACATGGTCAGCGCCCAGCCCCATCCCAGAGTCCCTTGCCAACTCTTCCCCGAGTCTCCTTTTGCCACAAGAGAGGACATGGAACGAGGCTTCACAGGCCGGCTGTGCCTGGCGCACTGAGGAAGGCCCCTGTCACTGAGCATCTGCTATGAGCCAGGTGCTGTCCCAGGGCTGCTCGTCTGTCGCCTTCTCAGTCCTCACGGCATCTCTGAGAAGGGGCCACTGTTGTTCCTGCTAGAGGGAGGAGGTCCCTTGCGCAGAGGGGCGAGTGCCAGGGCCGGCTGATGGACACGGGAAGCCGCGCCGGACTTCACACGCTCCGATGCTCCTCTCCCCGCTCTCCCGGCCGGGCTCTCGCCCGCTCTTCCTGGGGGGCAGGCGGAGGGGCTCCGGGAGCTTCTCCTGGCGGGTGTGTGCCCCGTCGGGACCTGCCAGGGAAGTTCTTCTGTCTTCCTTGCAGCTTCCGCCTCTTCCTAGTCTCTCCTCCTGAACCTCACGGTGTGCCCAGGAGGAAAAGGAAGAAAAGCATCAATGTGCCCCAGCCATTGACTTACCCATAACTCTACTGTTTTCATTAAGCAATGATAAAATATCCCTCACGTCAGAACAGCACTTTACACTTTCACACACATTATCCCCTTTAGTTCTTACGCCACCACAACCATTCGGTCAACAGCAAATCCCGAGAGCCCGTCGCCAGCCAGCTGCCCCCCGGCCCTGAGATACAGCCGTGAAAAGACGTGGTCCTGGCACTGGGGCACTTCTGAGGATATTACTTTCTCAGTGACTGAGGCTCAGAGAGATGTGACTTTCCTAGGACTACTCAGCCAGAAAGTGGCAGGGCCAGGACTTAGATGTGAGTTCCTCTTGCTGGGCCCGGGGGCCTCTTTCCTGCAACTTTTATCAGCCCTGGTTCTTTCGGGGCAAGTTGCTAGTTTTGCAAGGCTTCGCATTTGTGTGGGAACATCTCTGCAGTCAGATCTGTTTCTCATCCTACCCTGCCCCTCCATAGCTGCGTGGGCGAGGCATGATCCGCCTTCTTGGAGCCTCAGTTTCCTCGCTGAGAGCGTAGGAATAACCACCGCTGGCATGCACGGCTGCTGGGAGGATGCGCTGCAGGGCGAACTCAGCTGGACACCCGGCACTCCAGCCAGGATTATCCGCCCCCTTAGGAACCCGTTTCCCTTTCTCTTCCTAAAGCAAGAGGCAGCACTGAGTCATCCTCATCTTCCTCAACAGGAATCCCCTCCACCATGGCTGTCCCTGCAGAGGCCTCGTTATGCAGGCACCCGAGCCGTTATTTCAAAGATGTGTGTCCCGTGTGGGGCAATGGGCCACGGGAGAATTCCTGCGAGACAGGAAGTGAGGTGTTTGGAAAGTCTAAGCCTGGGGAGGATGAGGAGCTGGGCTGTGACCCTCCGATGAACCCAGGGACACTGTTGGGACTTTTCTTTGAAGGATGGGTGAGAGGGTCGTTGGGGGAGATTTTGCACACAGGGTGAGATCCCCGGGCTCTTGTTAAGCCCCTGGGCTTCTGGTGGAGTGGGAAGCCAGGACGTGCTGTCCTCTGCCGTCTCTGCCTTCTCACCCCCCTCAGACTCTGATCCACTCTGGCCCAGTTGTACCCCAAGTCCATCCCCTTGCTCTGGAGAAAACTCCTTCATGCTTTCCCCCCCGATCTTCAAATGGCTCGTCCCCTTCACTCATTCTGGTCACCTCGTCAGGGAAGCCCTCTTTGATTCATATCTAAAAATATGTTTCTCCCCTGATCACTCTCTAACTTCTAATCCTGCTCCCTGCTTTCAATAGCCACCATCACTAGCGGAACCACATTCCATGTGTATTTGCCTGTTTTCTGTCTCCCACTCTGGAGTCCGAGCTCTGCGGGAGGGAGCAGGGCTTCGTTGATTCTACGCATGGTGGGGCGGGGTGGGGGGGGATGATGGGGTGAAGGAAGGACTGTCCTCTGCAGTGCGGTCTCTAAATGCTCCTGTGTTGGGCTTGTTCAGGTTCACAGTCTGACAGTGGGTTAGGAGAGGCAGGCACTTGAACTTGAACTTGAACTTGAAGTTTATTCACACGTTTGTTCTTTCAACAACAACCCACTGAGAGGCTCTTGCTCGGGGTACTGGGGCGGTTGGGGGCCAGAGAGCCACCAGTCATGGTGTGCCAGGGGAGATCTCGCCGAACCCTGGATTCAGAGAAGAGTGGCAGGATGGAGGGTGTGGAGAGCTGAGAGGAGCCATGGGAACATGGGGCAGCAGGAGCAGGAGGTGGCTTCTCTCTCCAGGACGGAGCCTTCTGAGGATGCCTGAGCTGGGTGTGGACTGAGGGCAGCAAGAGAGGCAGGGCGTGTGCGGGGACAAAGAGTGGGCCGGGGGCGGGGGGGAGCGGTACTGGGGAGACCAGCGAGCCTCTGAGGGCCCTGGGCGGCCTGCTGGCTAGCTCCTGGGGAAGCAGAGGGGAATCCGGCCAGCCCAACAGGGCTGCTTCCCTGATGTTGGCCTGGTTCTCCCCAGATGCAGGAGTGCCTGCAGCAGTTCAAGGTGACAGGGGCACAGCTGCAGCAGATCCAAGCCAGCCTCCTGGCTTCCATGGAGCAGGCACTGAGGGGACAGGCCAACCCTGCCCCTGCTGTTCGGATGCTGCCCACGTATGTGGGATCCATCCCGCATGGCACTGGTGAGTAACACAGAATAAGCTGGTATTATAGGCCAGGCCTGGAAGAGGGTACTGATCTGGGGGAGGGGAAAGTTCCTTATCCCTGTTCCCCATCTCTAAGGTCTCTTGACCAGACTTTGCAGGACTTGGGGATTTTTCTAGGAGGCAGAGGGCTCTGGTCTTGCGAGCTGCGTGCATTTCTGTGACCTGCTTGCCCTCTAGAGCAAGGAGACTTCCTGGTGCTGGAGTTGGGAGCCAAAGGGGCCTCACTGCGTGTTTTATGGGTGACTCTAACTGGCATCGAGGGGCATAGGGTGGAGCCCAGGAGCCAGGAGTTTGTGATCCCACAAGAGATGATGCTGGGTGCTGGCCAGCAGGTGAGTGCTTGGTGCCTAATCTTTGGGGTCCACAGCCCAGGCTGGGTAGCTGGGGTCAGGTGGGCAAAGCTGAGCCCCCAACCTGTCCTGCAGCTCTTTGACTTTGCGGCCCACTGCCTGTCCGAGTTCCTGGACGCACACCCTGTAAGCAGGCAGGCTCTGCAGCTTGGGTTCAGCTTCTCTTTCCCTTGCCACCAGACGGGCCTGGACAGGGTGAGGTCAAGCGGGCATGGGGACGGTGGGTGGAGAGGGGGTGCAGCCCCACGAAGGTCGTCAAAAGAGTAACTCAACTACTCTGCTTCCAGAGCACCCTCATTTCCTGGACCAAAGGTTTCAGGTGCAGTGGTGTGGAAGGCCAGGACGTGGTCCAGTTGCTCAGAGACGCCATTCGGAGGCAGGGGGTGAGTGGAGGGGCTGACGGGAGAGCTGCCCATGTTGGCCCGGGCCTGGCACACAGGGGCTGTGCCTGTGCTTCTGGGAGCGCCTGCTTTCCTTTCCTTTCCTTTTCATGTCCTTTATCCAGTCTAACCCTGGGCTACCTGTCACTACCACTCCCATTTTATAGGTAAAAATCACTGAGGCTAAGAAAGATCAAATAAACGTTCAGGACCTGGGGAAACAAACATGAAAAGAGTTTGACCCTGTCCTAAAGGTTTCACAGTCTAGAGGAGAAAACATTCTAATAAAAGATCATCCCTGCTGAGGTGTGCTCAGATGTCTCTGGGAGCACTGGGGAGGAGGCCCCTGCGGCTTGAGCAGGACCTGAAGAAGTTCGCCCGATGCTTTAGCTGGGGCAGGGGAGGAAGTTCTAGTCGCAGAGAATGGCACATGCAAAAGTCTAGATGCCAGAGAAAGGCGATCGGTCTGGACTAACCCCCCGAGGTGCTGCATGCAGTGGCTGGAGGTCAGGGCTGGGAGGAACGGGCTGGCCTGGACCGGCAGAGGCGAGCAGGGTGCAGTCTTCAAGGAGGCACTCGGTGTCGGGCCCTCACCCTGGTCCTGCGGGGCCCCTGGAAGTGATGGCTGAGAGTGGGAACCACTGTGACCCTGAGGGCCTGAGCTGGGGGAGGGAGGAAAACGCCCTTAAGGGTTGGGGCCCTGATGTATGTGGCACCCATGTGTGGGGCGTGCAGACACGTGTGTTTCATGGACTCCGGGCATGTTCATCCAAGCCCAGGCTCCGGTCTGCCTATCCTCCAGGTTCCCCGCCAGCCACTCAGGCTGTCCCTGCCCTCTGCCCTCTCCCCTGTCCAGGCCCACAGCATCGACGTGGTTGCCGTAGTGAACGACACGGTGGGCACCATGATGGGCTGCGAGCCAGGGCTCAGGCCGTGTGAGGTTGGGCTTGTCGTAGGTACGTAGGGCACAGGCCCTCTGCGGTGGTGGACGGGGCGTGGCTGCCTGGCAGGCAGGCCCTGACAGGGTCGTCCCTGCCAGACACTGGCACCAACGCATGTTACATGGAGGAGGCGCGGCACGTGGCAGCGCTGGACAACGACCGTGGCCGCGTGTGCGTCAGCGTCGAGTGGGGCTCCTTTGGCGACAGTGGGGCCCTGGGGCCGGTGCTGACTACCTTCGACCACTCCCTGGACCATGAGTCCCTGAATCCCGGTGCTCAGAGGTGGCTTGGTGGGGCCCTGACTTTCTATTCCAGGCCCTGTCACTGCTCAGCTCCCCACCCCTTCTGCTGCCCCTGTCCTCAGGCCCTCAGGCTCCTCCCTCTCATTCTGAGGGTCTTCAGGTTGCTCCCTGGGGGCCCTGGCCTGCTTCAAAGAAGGAAGGGCTCAAGGTTCTAGAACCCAGAGTTTTCAACCCGTAGCCTTCCCTTATTCGTGACTCTGGCCAGCCTGGCCAGGGTGGGGGCTGGGGACAGCTGAGCAGAGTGTTCCCTCCTTCCTTTGGAGCCTGCTGCCTCTGCAGGGGGCCCCTGAACCTAACCCAGGTCAGAAGGGCAGTGGGATCTGAGCAAACACCCAGCTGTCCTCTGGGGGGCCATTTGCTTCGGGATCTTTCAGTCTGGGGGCCCCAAAGACAATGATCCCTCTTTGGGAGCTCTTGGGGCCAGGTAGACTGAGGGGTTAGGAAAGGTTTCATCCGGGTGCCCTTCCCACCTGCAGGTTTGAGAAAATGATCGGGGGCCTTTACCTGGGTGAGCTGGTGCGGCTGGTGCTGGTGCACTTGGCCCGGCGTGGGGTCCTCTTTGGTGGCCGCACCTCCCCTGCCCTGCTGAGCCGAGGCAGCGTCCTCCTGGAGCATGTGGCTGAGATGGAGGAGTGAGTGGGGGAGCAGTGGCTGCGACAAGGGGGTTCTTGGCTTGGGAGAGGGAAGGGCACTCTGTCCCCAAGGTAGCTATGGGGCTTTCATGGGATGGGGAGCTTCTGGACTACCTGAGCCCCAACTGGCAACCTGTCCCTCTCAGCCCCTCTGCTGGAGTAGCCCGTGTCCACGCTATCCTGCAGGACCTGGGCCTGAGCCCAGACACCTCGGACGCTGAGCTTGTGCAGCTCGTGTGTGCAGCCGTGTGCACACGGGCTGCCCAGCTCTGTGCTGCTGCCCTGGCCTCCGTCCTCTCCCGCCTGCAGCGCAGCCGGGAGCATCAAGCACTTCAGGTTGCTGTGGCTACCGGAGGCCGAGTGTTTGAGCAGCATCCCAGGTATTGTGGGAACACGATCCTGTGTGAGCAGGTAGCGTGAACGTGTGTGTTTGACGCACACCCAGAGGGCACGCTGGGATCATGTATGCCAGCCAGTGGATATGTATGTCACTTGAGCCAACCTGAGCTATGGGAGGCCAGAGGATGCGCAAGGAGAGAAGAGATGCTGCTCTCTGTGTGCGCAAGGGTGGGGGTCACTGGGCGCACGGCGATGGCCGGTGCGTGGAGCGGATCTAGAACCAAACAGACAAGGCTGTGGCGCTTGGGCCTCTAGCAGGCCCTGGGGGGCGGGGCCCAAACTGGTGTGTCTGGTGTGTGTCCGTGCAGGTTCTGCAGCATTCTGCAGGAGACGGTGATGCTCCTGGCCCCAGAATGTGATGTCTCCTTCGTCCCCTCTGTGGACGGGGGTGGCCGGGGAGTGGCAATGGTGACTGCAGTGGCTGCCCGCCTGGCCAGCCACAGGCGCCTACTGGAGGAGACCCTGGCACCGTTCCGCTTGAGCCACGAGCAGCTGGCAGCGGTGCAGGCACGGATGCGGGAGGCCATGGCCAGGGGGCTCCGAGGGGAGGCCTCCTCTCTCCGCATGCTGCCCACTTACGTCCGGGCCACGCCTGATGGCAGCGGTAAGAACCTGCTCTGAGTGTGGGACTGGGGCACGGGCTCCTCGGGGTCATAGTGTGTCCTGGAGCTGGAGCCACAAGCCCTGTTCTGGCACTGAGGATCTCTGCTCCACAGAGCGAGGGGACTTCCTGGCCCTGGACCTTGGGGGCACCAACTTCCGTGTCCTCCTGGTGCGTGTGGCCACAGGAGGTGTGCAGATCACCAGCCAGGTGTACTCCATCCCCGAGTGTGTGGCCCAGGGCTCTGGGCAGCAGGTACCCACAGCCTGAGCCCTGATGACTGAGGAGGTGAAGGGCCAAGGCAGGCCCGGCCCTGACCCGCCCTGTCCCACAGCTCTTTGACCACATTGTGGACTGCATTGTGGACTTCCAGCAGAAGCAGGGCCTGAGCGGACAGAGCCTCCCCCTGGGTTTCACCTTCTCCTTCCCATGCAGGCAGCTTGGCCTGGACCAGGTGAGGGGCAGGGCCTGGAGAAGCGATCCCCAAGGGCCTCCCACCCACGTCCCCTTCATGGAGTGGGCGGGAGCCTGGGGAAAGGGCCGGGTGGTGGTGGTGGGGGTGCAGCATTGCTGGGCTGGGCCTGCACCTAGCCTCAGTTTTCCTAGACATCATGTGCCCAGGCTTAGGGTCTGGGGCATTTGGGAGCAGTGCAAACCTAGATTGGGGCTGACCAGAGGACACATGGTCCATTTCAGCCACAGCACTGGTACACTGGCCTGGGGTCCTGCGGGCAGCAGCGTCTGTTCCTGTCTAGAAGGGGCTTGAGGTTGCATGGGGGCTTTTGCCCTCTCTCCATTTCCTTTCCTGGCTTGTTTCCTTCTCACTGCCTGACTGGGGTGGCAGAGTGCCAAGCTCAGGTCCTCACCCGGCACACACCTCGGTGTGTCCTTAAACCAGTGCCATGGACTTCTCGATGCACATACCTGAAGCTCCTGTCGGAAACAGCATCTTTCAGGCCTCTGGTCCAAGCTCCCAGGAATCTCCTTCTCAACATCCCTGACTTCTGCTTAAAAGCCTCTTGTGCTGAGGAGCTCGCTGCCTCTGAAGTCATCCTCTGCATTCATAGACAGCTGTGATCTCTGAAAAGCTTTGCCTCATCTACTCCAACCGCTACTTTGTGTGGTTTCCAGCCGCTGCTCCAGCGCTGACCTCCCGCTCACACGAGACTCTCTCCTCTGCTTTCTTTCACACGATGGTCCTTTGCATTGTGCAGCGGGCCGTGGTCGCTGCTGCTCGGCTCCAGGCTAAGCGTGCTTGTTCCTGTTGATTATTCCTTGTAAGGTGTGGGAAGCAGGTGTGACTGTGCAAATCTAGACGTACAAGAAACATAGGTCTTATTAATTTTCTATAACTGAACTTAATTTCTGTGTTGAGCCCACATTCTTTCCAGGGGCGAAAACTTAATGTGAGGACCCCCTTTGCCAGGTAGGGGCCCCCCTTGGCTCCGTAGCATCATTTGCTGTGTGGAATGTGCAGACGTGTGGGGAACTCGGGGAGATGCCCTGGCCCCTGCTCTCTAAGAACCCCCCTGCCATTCCCCTCTCGAGTCTTGACACCTCCCTGGGCATTACCTGGGGAAGGATGGCAGAGGCCTCCTCTGTTGTCAAATCACTCAAATTCTTCCACCACCACTGCCAACTGCCCCGCTCCCAGGGTTTGAGCCCAGGGGGGAGGGCACAGAACCCCTTCCTCAGGAAACCACTGGACACCTGGATCTGACTCTCCTCCTCCTCCGCCTCCCCAGACCGGGAGTCTCTGTCCCGTCTGGGAGCAGGGAAGCTTGCTCATCGTCTGGTCCCTCCGAGTGGCTCTTCCTCTCATTTCCCCTCTCACAGTCTCTGGTTTCTGTTTTTGAGACAATGAGCCTAGAACAATGGGAAAAGGCATAGCAGGAATTATTATTGGGGGAAAACATTGGTTACTATTTCTAGAATCTTCTGCCCCAAGGACTTCTAGGGCTGCCCTGCATGCTCCTACTTTGGGCAGAGCAATCGTGTTCTCCTAACAGCCACAGGCTAACCCCTGACCCCTGCCCTCCCTCAGAGCACGCACACTGAGGGGCCTGCCATCCTTTCAGGCACAGCCAAGCCCCTTGTCTCTAAATGCACAATCGAAGTCCGTTTTCTCACAGCAAAGGTGGTCTGTCCGGCCCCTCCCATCCTGCCCAGGTGTCTGGGTTCTGGCTTCTCCGCACGCCCCTCACCTGTCCCTGGAACACACATGTGACTCTCCCGTTGACACAGTTCTGTCCCTTCCTCTCAAGTAACTCTTGTAAGTTCTTTCTGAAAGGGAAAGGGCGGGATCTGCTGTCCTTTGGGCCACTGAGCCTTCTCTGTCCTCCCCCCTCTTACCCACAACACTTACTGTACCAGCTCTGTTCCCTCCTGACCCGATGACACAGGACCATTCCTTCTGGGCCAGAGCCTCAGACCTTCAGGACATTCTGGAACTGATGGCAGAAGACATAGGTCAGATCGTTATTAACAGGCTTCTGCGCCCCGAAAGCCTCCTGGGGAGTTGGGAGGCACAGAGGGCAAAGCCTTCAGCTGTGTGGCAAGTGGGCTGCCTGTAGGGGGTAGAAATCACACGCTTCTGAGGGTGCAGGCTTTGGGGAGGCAGAGCGAGACTTGAGGGGGCCTCCGGCATCCTGTTCCTTGGTCCCACTCCAGGGCATCCTCCTGAACTGGACCAAGGGTTTCAATGCATCAGGCTGCGAGGGCCAAGACGTTGTGTGTCTGCTGCGGGGAGCCATCTGGCGAAGACAGGTAGACGCCTGCTCCGGGGGTGCTTTGGGGCTGCGGCAGGCCTTTAGAGGGGCAAAGGGTCTCCTGCTGCCGGACGGGGGGCCCTCTGCAGTAGAGACCTCTGGGTCCAGGGCTGGTTACTGTGACAACCACGTTGCCCAGCAACTAGCAGCATCCTTTTGCGTGCAGGCAGTGGAGCTGAATGTGGTTGCCATTGTCAATGACACGGTGGGAACCATGATGTCCTGCGGCTATGAGGATCCCCGTTGTGAGATAGGCCTCATTGTTGGTGAGGAAGGCCCTGCCCTTTTGTGCCCCTACTGCTTGACAATTCACAGCCTCCTGTTGATTCCTCAGTTCGGATGTTCCCTTGGCCTCGGTGGGGTGGGATCATTCCTGTCTGTCCCAGTGGGCTCTGGAACATTCTCTTGGGCTGGTAGTCTGGAGCTTGGGTGTTTAGTCCAGCTCAGCTACTGCCTCATGGTCATCTAAGCTCTCTGAGCCTCAGTTTGCCGATCTAGCAAACGAGTCTGAGCTTTGGAGTTACACAGATTTGGGTGGAAATATCAGCTTTGTGCTTTCACCTGTATGACTTTGGGCAAGTCACCAGAGCCTCAGTTTCCTCGTCTCAAAGGTGGAGCTAATGACAATGCCTGTCTCAGCGTCGTGAGGATGAATGGAGGGGGCAGAGTGTGGCACACACAGTGTTTGGAACTGGTGGGAGCTGGGCAGTGAGGGGCCTTCAGATAGTCCAGGATTCTAAGTCTATTAAGCACCCTCCCTGCGACCAGAAGGGGCTGGGAAAAGGGACAGGAAGACACTTAAAAGCAGAGGAAATCGCTGCCTTCTCAGAACTGACCACTGAGGGAGGGTTAAGCCCGGAACAGCAGGTGGCAGTCCGCGAGCTGACTTGACTGCAGGTGGGCGGCAGCAAGGCCAGGCTCAGAGAGGAGCAGCCCCGGGGGGAGTGGAGTTGAACAGGAAGCCTTGGAAGGACGTGGCTCTGTCGGGGAGAAGGGAGCCAGCAGCTCCTGGGGCATTGGTACCTTTTAGCACCAGGCTTGTGGCAGCCTCTCTGATACAGGGAGCTTCTGGATCACACAGTGCCTGGCATGGTTAGGCACTCGGGAGAGGTTGCCATGTGAATTAACAACTGGACAGAGGAATTCCAGGTGGGGCCAGCGAGGAGCCCACTCGCCTAGAGCTGAAAATGTGTTAGGGAGAGGAAGGAGGTATCTTCACCCAGGGTGTGCCCTCTGCCCGGAACGCCTTTTCCATTCTGTGCTTCTTGGCTTCAAAACCCAACTCAAATGTCGCTTCCTCGCTCTAGCTTTCCCTGACCCTGTAGGCAGGAAGACTCACCAGTGTTCTGGGATACCCACAATGCCCTCTTTTGTGCTCCTGGGCACAGAGGCATTAGCAGAGCTGGCTGTTCATTGCCCATCTTCTGGCCAGGCTGTGGGCTCCTCATGTCTGATCTCTCCCTGTTCCCACAGAGAGGTGGTGTTGGCAGGGGAAGCAGAGGAGGCCTCTAGACTTTGGTGCTGGCAGGGGCTGCACAAGGGATGTCAGGAAGGAAGGAGGGCCAGGACCAGGGTCAGGTTGTGAGTAGGGGAGACGGAGAGGTGGGGAATGAGTCCAGCTTTTACCATCTTGGTGTGGGACTTTGTCTGCATCAAGGCGGCACCCCTCCTGGCCTCTCTGCAGGAACCGGCACCAATGCCTGCTACATGGAGGAGCTCCGGAATGTGGCAGGTGTGGCCGGGGACTCAGGCCACATGTGCATCAACATGGAGTGGGGTGCCTTTGGGGATGATGGCTCACTGGACATGCTCAGCACCTGCTTTGACGCAAGTGTAGACCAGGCATCCATCAACCCCGGCAAGCAGAGGTGTGGGCTGGGCCCAGGCAGTGGCTGGCACTGGTGATGGTAGCCAGTAGGGTCTCCTGCCCTGGGCACACACACGTGTTCACGCAGGTTTGAGAAGATGATCAGCGGCATGTACCTGGGGGAGATTGTCCGCCGCATCCTCTTACATCTGACCAGCCTGGGCGTTCTCTTCCGGGGCCAGCAGATCCAGCGCCTTCAGACCAGGGACATCTTTAAGACCAAGTTCCTCTCTGAGATTGAAAGGTGCCGGAGGCCTGCATTGCCTTCCCACTGTCAGAGTCTATCTGTCCGCTGCGGGGGGTGTTGCTGGGTGGTGGCGTGGGGGTCTCCTCTGGGGGACAACCTGGGAGAAGTCGTGAGAGTGGGGGAGCTGACGAAGGACCCTGCCTCTCTGCGCTCTATTCCTTCCTTTCCCCCAGCGACAGCCTGGCCCTGCGGCAGGTCCGAGCTATCCTGGAGGATCTGGGCCTGCCCCTAACGTCGGATGATGCCCTGATGGTCCTAGAGGTGTGCCAGGCTGTGTCCCAGCGGGCCGCCCGGCTCTGTGGCGCAGGCGTGGCTGCTGTGGCAGAGAAGATGCGGGAGAACCGGGGCCTGGAAGAGCTGACGGTGTCTGTGGGGGTGGACGGGACCCTCTACAAGCTGCATCCCCAGTGAGTCTGGGGGCACGAGCTGGGGAGGGAGGGGTGGCCAGATGGGGCCCGGCTGGCCTTGGCTCACCCCAGCCCTCCCCTCACAGCTTCTCCAGCCTGGTGGCCACCACAGTGCGGGAGCTGGCCCCTCGCTGTGTGGTCACCTTCCTGCAGTCAGAGGATGGGTCCGGCAAAGGGGCAGCCCTGGTCACTGCCGTTGCCTGCCGCCTTGCCCAGAAGACCCGTGTCTGAGGAAGTCTCCACGGAGACTCCAGGCCACGGAGTTCTCAGCCCCAGCCTTGCTGGAGCAGGGTGTGGGCCCAGCTGTCCCATCACTCAGGACTCCCAGGACGGCCCACGTGTGAGCACTCTGTGGCCATCTGGCCTTGCCCCCTGGCTTTCCCCGAAAGAAGTAGCACTCAGGTTAGCAATATATATATAATTTATTTACATTCACGTCCGATAAAATCCCTACGCGCCCCGACGGCCGGGCAAGGCTGTGTACATAAGGCCAAGTGTAAGTGCGTGAATGCACTTAAGACAGAGTCAGGACACGAGCTTCACACGACAGGCCCCGCACGGGGCACCAGCCAGCCCCAGGAACAGGCATGCCACGGCACACACTCGCCACTGTACAGCCCGGGACTCCCATTGCATATTCACACGCCCCGCCGGGCAGGGCACCTCGAGGCTGGGGGCAGGGGGTGGGGCCAGGGAGGAGCTGTGGGGTGTCCCTGGGTGGGTGGGAGAGGGCAGCATGTGCGAGGCGGATGTGCACCAACACCGGGCGTGAGAGACGTGGGCAGCCTCCAGGTGTACAGCATGAGATGTGTGTGGTGGGGGGGTGTCCGCATGACCCGGACGGGGGTGAGTGTGAGATGAGCACACGAGGCGTGTGTGGGCACGTGCTCGTGTGGTGGTCATGTGCCTGGATCCAGGGGCCGCCCCTGTCCGGCTGTGGCCCTTGGCCCTGTAGGCTTGGAGCCGGGCCCCTTAGACGTGCCCCTACCCAGCAGGCACAGAAATGTTTGCATAAGGCCCAGCCCAGGCAGGAGCTGCAGGGCCGTCCCGGGCCCAGCGTGCACGTGCGTGCCCGTGCGTACGCGGGCCCCGGGCAGGGCAGGAGGAGAGGTAGCATCACACACACACACACACACACACACACAGACAGATGGGCGCCAGGCACTGTCCACCCTGGGCCCTGGAGCAGAGTGTGAGCAGGTGGCAGTGCCAGCCTGGCCAGGCAGGCCATGGAGGGGTGGGAGTTCGGGCAGGGTCTGAAGGACCAGTGTCAAGGGACAACTTCGGCCGGAGGGGGCCTGTCCAAGCAGCTCTCCCCGGTTTGGGGGAAGGGCCCCTGTCTGGCTTCTGCCTGTCCCCGGCGGGTGCCAAAGCTGGTGAGAGTGTAGGCGTTCGGCCTGGCCGGCCTCAGCACTCGGCCTCTGACACTGTGAAGAGGCCGGTGTCTGGCTGGCCCAGTCCGGCCACGGCTGCTGCCAGCTGGCTGAGGTTGCCGTTGGGGAAGTGCCGAGCCTCCCACAGGTTGAGCATCATGGCCGTGGGGCTGGGCTTGGAGGCAAAGAAGCTGAGGTGGCTGAGGAGGGGAGCGGGGTCCATCAGCACACTGGCCTCACCCCAGTGTTGCCTCCCACCCACCCTACGCCCACCAGCCCAGGACCGTAGGTGGCCTCCGCACCACTTGCCCATCTCCCACCCACCTGTCCAGGTGGAGTTTCTGGGCCAGGGTCCGCCAGTCAGCGCCCCGGCTACAGGGGGGGTCCAGGCTGGAAATGATCTTCTGCCGAATGAGGAAGGGGATCTTGAAGGCACTGGGGCCCACCAGGGCTGGGACCCCCCCTTCACTCTCCAGAGCCAGCAGCTCAGCAAACCTCGTGTCCTGGGGTGTGAGGGGTGGAGGTGACTGTTAGAACTTCCCCTGGGCCCGGACCCACTGCCACCTCCCGCTGGGGGAGTGCCCAGACCACTCCAGAGCACGGGGAGGCCTGGGCACTGGCACTTCCTGGGCATCCCCGCACGTGCCAAGGCCCTGCTCACTGGGGCCCAGCGGCGCAGCGACCTGCCCACAGTGACACAGACAGTGAGAGAGGAGCGCTCTGGCCTCGGTCCTCTCTCTCCCACCTGCAAGTCACTCTGCCCAGCCCCTGCCGACCACTCAGAACTTGCACACCGCTCTCCCTGCCCTCCTCCTCCCTGCTCAGTTCCCCTCATCGCTGCCTGCCAAACATGCTCATCCTTGGGGCCCAGGACAAAGTCCCTCCTCAGGGAAGCCCTGCAGGGTCCCCCCAGCCAGCTTGGTCTCCCCTCCTGCTGCTCCCACATACTCTTCCACTCCCCTCTCCACGTCCTCCCTGGGAGGCTGGGAGGAAGCTGACAAAGGGTTTCTGGGAGGAGGTGGGCTTGGGGACAGGTGGGAACATTTCTGAGGGTTGGTGGCGGGAGCACATCGCGGCAGTGCTGCAGCCCCCGCCACCCACCTTGGTGATGTTGAAGTTGATGTTGAAGCTCTGCCCATCACCTTCCACCTGCCACACCCACACCTTGCAGGCCAGGTCGCTGGTGCTGGGGCTGGCACGCTCCAGGGTGAAGGTGCAGTGCAGGTACTGCTGCGCGCCGCTCCAGATGTGGTAGAAGGGGATCTCCTGGGGGCGGAACGGAGGTATCAGCTGTGCCCAGCTGCAGCCCCTGCAGCACTGGCCATGAGCCTGGCCCTCACCTGGTAGCTGACGAGGAGTTTGCTCTTCCACAGGGAGCTGGGCATGTCGTGGATGGACAGGCGCAGGTTGTGGTAGCTGTCCTTGAAGTGCAGGACTCGTGGCTCCTGGATCAGCTGCCCCCCCAGCTGCTTCTCCAGCTGTACCACCTCCTGCAGTGCACCGGGCGAGGGGGGTCAGCTGGGACCCTCCCCACCGCCCCAGCAGGGGGCTCCACCAGGGCCAGGCTGTCAGCCCACCGGGCCAGGCACAGCCTCTGGTGCCGGGCGTGGGGAGCGGGCGGTACCTTGAGTGCGTCACGCGTGTCGTGCAGGCAGTAGGCGCGGATGCTGTACTCGAGGGAGGTGCAGGCCAGGGGGGCGAACAGCAGCAGCTTGAGGCGCTTGGCTGCGGCCACACTAAGGGCCTCTCCCACCAGGGCGAAGCGGCCCAGCTGCTCGGTGAAGACATAGCAGGCGCCGGCCTCCAGCTGGCAGTAGTAGAGGTGGGAGGGCGCCTCCTCGCCCAGGTGCAGCACATCCTGCGGGTGGGCCCGGGGGGTTGGCTCTGCCCAGCCTCGAAGCCCTTGGGCCACTGCAGCTCTGAGAAGTGGCCAGAGACTGGGCAGGGCCACCTGGCTGCTGAGGGCCCGGCCCACATTCCCCTCTGAAGCCAGGGCTTGGGGGCTGCTCCCTGCTCACCTCCCAGCTGCCTTCGCAGGACTGCTTTTTGAGGCGCAGGCTCCAGCTGTCGGGGCTGGGCTCCCCGCAGTGGTCCATGGTGAGGATGACGGGCCGGGTGAGCAGGACTCCGGGGGGCCCGCAGCTAACGATGGGACTCAGCAGGGTCTGACAGCCGGCTAGGGGCAACCTCAAGTGGGGAAATGTGGGTGGGGAGGGAAAGGCATCAGTGGCGTCCTGGGAACCAAGGGCTGGGCTGGGCAGAGGGCAGGGCGGCGATGCCCCAGGGCGGGGGCTGCGTGGCCAGGTGGCGCTTAGGCGCAACTCTTTCCCCGTCAGCCCAGACCAGGCACGAGCGTGGGTGGACAGAGGGCACCTGGCGAGTGAGGGCGGCAAGCAGGCCCCTCCCAGCCCCGGCAGCAGGGCCCGCGCCCACACCTCACGTCCTCTGGCTTGTGCAGCGTGAGGTAGACCTCGTAGATCTTCCCTCGGGGTATGGCGTCTGGGGGGATTAGGAGGCTGATTCCTGTAACAGAGCAGGAGGGCGGGGGCTCGCTTGCCGCACAGGCGCCACTGCACCACCAGCCGGCCCCTTCACAAGCCTCCCTGTGAGGACTG
Source organism: Eulemur rufifrons (assembly GCF_041146395.1). Lineage (NCBI taxonomy): Eukaryota > Metazoa > Chordata > Mammalia > Primates > Lemuridae > Eulemur > Eulemur rufifrons. The sequence goes on along the minus strand of NC_090989.1, from coordinate 190,369,595 downwards.
ACTGGTGCCAGCCTGGCCTGGGGACAGAGGTGATGTAGGGACAGCCATGCCGTCCAGCCACCCTCACAGGCATGACACTGAGTCAGGGTGACCCCAAGAGCAGCTGAGGAAACCCAGCTGGGAAAGGCATGCCTAGTCAGACCAGGCACAGAAAACTCTGGAACAGAAGGTGTCAGGTACGCTGTACCTGCCTCCCCTGTCATCTGACAGGCACTGGGTGGGACCAGGGCGTCTCCTGCCTAAAACCTGCCCTGCCTCCGGGCTGCAGCCCAGCTCCCAGGCCTGACTCTCAAGGCCTTGGTCTCTGCCCCAACGCCTTTCCCAGCAGCTCCTGCACAGTCTGCGCTGGCACCGAGGCCTGAGCCCCACCGCCGTCCTGTCCTGCTCAGGCTCCTCCCCTCTCCATTGGCCCTGGCCACCTCTGCAAACTAGCCACTCCCTGCCACTGTCACTGTCCCTGCAGGTGGCTGGGTCTTGAATAACCACGTGGCTTTGCAGCCCTCCTTGGCCAGGAGGCCACTGCACAGACGCCCTCCTGACGGGCTGATTTGCTCCTGTCCAGCGTCTCGCGGGAGGGGACATGTTTGCTGAGAGGGGAGCGGCTGGGTGAGGACGGGGAGGTGGTCGGGTAGGCCGTGGCAAGGACGGGGGCTGGGGAGTCACGCTAGGGTGGTGAGCAGTGGCCTTGGCCCCAGACAGGGAGCCCTCACATCAGATGCCCTCCCAGCCCAGGACAGGGGGAAGGGAGGAACGCCATGGCTTCATCCCCCCAAGCCCTAGAGCAACGTGTGTTCTCCAGCGCGGGCAATGCAGGGGGCTGGGCTGGAGCATCACTACCTCACAGGAAACCCAAGCCCAGGAGAGGCGAGTGTCGACCGCGTATTTACAGCTACTGCTCCCTTCACCAGCCCACACTGCCCCTTGGTACGCGCTGCTGGTGTCGGGGACAATCCCAGACATCCTCACGTGCATGCTTTCCATGAGGGAGGTACACGCACTCCCGGACCCATTCCGTGGATAATGCCGGCACTCAGGAGGGCGGGAGGAAAGGACGGACCCTGCCCTCATGAAGCTCTGGGCCCAGAGTGGGGAAGGACAAGTAGACCTCAGTAAAGGGTGCGGGAGGAGAGGCAGCCCACCCACCCTGCCCAGGCGGCGGAGGGCCGAGGGCCACTGGGCACCACTGCCGACAGACGCTGTCATCCTAACAGCCCCACGAGGGGCCACCACCATCCCATGTACAAGGGGACACGAGGCGTAGAGAGCAAGCGCTGTCGGGAGGAGACGCAAAGGAGAAGTTGCCCCTGAGCCCATGGGAGGGCCGCGCGGTGCGTCTGGGCACTGAGGGCCCACGGTGGCTGCCGCATGCAGAAGTGCGTGTGGGAGGGAAGAGGCCACAGCACTGGGTCTGCAGGGGACGGGACCTCTTTGCCTTGTCATGTGGGCTTTGCAGGGGGCAGCAGAGAGGCCCGGAAGGGGTCGGGGGAGGAGAGGGGCAGGATCAATTCTGGCATCGCTCAGTGGCGGTGGGAGCCGGGGCCAGGTAGAGGGTGTGGACTGCGGCTGGACCTTGACCGGCGGCGGGCAGGGCAGCAGGGGGAGCTATGGAGGAGGGAGGACACGCGAGACTTGCTCGGGGGCAAGTGAGTAAGAGCAGGCGGTCAAGGTGACCCCAGTTTCTGGCCGGAGCCTGGCGGCTGGGATGCCAGGAGGGGCGGCCGTGGGGGAGGTGGGAGACGTGCTTTGCAGGCACTGCGAGTCTGAGGTGCTGGGAGGCGTCCAGACGCAGCTGCCCAGCAGGCGCTGGGTGTACAGCTCTGTCGCAGGGAGAGCCTCGGGCGGGGCACAGAGGAGTGGGGGTTCTCTGCAGGGCTCCGCGGTGAAAGCCTGGAGTGGCAAGGCTGCTCCAGGACAAGGCGCCGAGGAGCTCTGAGCAACAGCCACGCGGGAGCCGGCCCAGGCACGGGAGTGGCGGGCGGGTGGGCGCGGCCAGCAGCTCCAGAGGCTGCGTTTCTCGGGAGACATCCACAGACAGGGTCTGCGGATTCTCTCGCGCGGCATCTCGGGGACCCTGTCAGAGGGTTTCTGTGCAGTGGTGGGTGGGAGCCATGACACAGTGGGGACTCTGCGGCCTTCTGCTCAGGCCTGCGTTGTCTGTGTGTCCCCTGTGGCCTCTCGCTCGTCTGCAGGCTCCTTGGGGCCAGTCTTCCCTACCTCTGGGCCCAGGCCCGGCACGCAGCCGGCACACGCAGGATGTGCGTGTGAATGAGGGACAGCACTCATGTGCCCACAGGCAGCAGCAGGGAGGACACTCTGGCCAGGCCCCCAGTGCAGCCACTGCTGGACTCTCTCCAGAACTTTATCCCCTTTCCTCGCCGGTCAGGCTCAGCCGCTCGGGGAGGCTGGGGGCACAGGAGGAACATCTGGGCTGTCCCATCCTCCTCCAGGAGGGAAACGGAGGCTTATCTTGCCTCTCAGGGCTCCCTGGGGCACACGGGGGTCCTTCCCACCTGTATTAGGGATCATCAGCCGGCCCCCGAGGAAGTTGAAGGTCCCATAGGCCATGTTGCTGGTGCCTCGGGGCAGGGAGCGGAAGTAGTTCTGGGTGGAGAGGCGGGAGACGAAGTCCTCAGCCTCGGAGGTGGGTGAGCTGTGGTGCAGTGTGTGGCGGCCACCACCCAGCGGGCTGAGCAGGTGCCCGTTGGTGAGCTGGAACTTGGGGCTGGGCCCGTCCTGCCGGGGACACAGACTGCCCTGGTAGGTGGTGGTGGTGGTGCTGAGGTCTGGCTGGATGGTGAGCAGATGAGGGTTGTCTGCAGGATGAAGGAGGACTCAGGGAGCCGCCCTTGGCGTGGGCGCCCCTGCAGGAGTCCAGGGGCAGGGCCACCTCACCTGCTTTGCTGGGCTTGATGCTGACAGGCTGGAAGCCTGAGGTGAGAATGGACGAGTCAGCCACGTCCGAGTCCAGCCCCTCCTTCTTCCGGCAGTACACAAGGACAAGGACAAGCAGCAGCAGGACAAGGCACACAGCCACGGCGATGAGGCCCACGTAGAGGGCCACGTCCTCAGGGCCGGACGCAGCTGCGGGAGACAGCATGGCCTTGGGAGGGGCAGGGGTGTAGGAGGCTGGGGAGGAGAGGTCAGTGGTCTGCACCCCAGGAGAACGAGTCTCCACTCCCGGGGCATCGGCACCAGCTGGGCAGGGGCGCCGCAGCAGGGAGCGCGCCGTCAGCACTGCGTGCCAGCCCTGCATGGGCACCACTCTGCCCTGCGGCTCTGAGCAAGTCACAGCCCTCGCAGACTCGGGGTTCAGGCTAAGGCTGCTGCCAGGAGAACGGAGGAAGAGCTACTTCCCCAGCCTGGCTGCTACCTGCTCTTCTGGGGGCCAGGGCAACCGGGGCTGGGCTGAGCTCCTGGGATGTGCTTCCAGGTCAGTCAGTCCCTAGGCCAGGAGCGGCAATTCTAGGGCCCTCCTCCTTGTCTGCCTCCCCCAGGCCTGGGGCAGGGCCAGGGAGGGGGTGATTGCCTGCCTGGGGGAAGCTCTATTGATTTTAGAAGGGTTTTGCATAATGGAAGAAATGTCCATCAGAAAGGAATTGACACAGATAATTAGGTTTTTAATTGAAAGAATGGGGGAGGGTGTGTTCTAGAGAAAAAAAACCCAGCAGAGATCTTTAATTGTTAGTTATGGCCTTGTAATTAACAGGGCTCACAAGCGGGTGTCCCCACAGGACCTGTGTGTGCGCGGGGGAACGGGGCAGGCGTGAAGCGTGGGGAGGTGTTGGGTGGTGCGTGTCCCGGGAGGCGGTGGGCGCATGCGCAGGCGTGTTAGGGATGAGGAGGATCCCTGGGGGCCCTGCGCCTGGAGAAGGTGCGGCCCCTGGCATGGGAGTGACCCCTTGGCCGCCACCTCCACAGGGCTGGGCAGGGCCAGTCCCGGCACGCAGAAGAGGGCACGGGGCGCAGAGGACTCACTGTGCACACAGAGGTCGCTGGTGCAGTTGCGGGTGTCCAGGTCAGAGCCCTGGCACTCCTCGCCCCCGTTGCGGGGTGCCGGGTCAGAGCACTGGCGGCTCCGCCAGTGGGTGCAGTCGAGCCCACAGGCTGACCACTTGCTCCACGGGCTCCAGCTGCCGTCCACTAGACAGAGACAGACACGGGCAGAGAGGAGACGGTGCGGTCAGCCGCGAGCGCCCCCCAGGCGGTGTGGCCCTGCTGGGCGTCCAGACCAGGCAGGGTGAGCTGGCCTGGACCTGGGTGCACGCCCGCTAGTGTGCAGCTGGCCTTGATGACACGTGCTCATGACAGGGAGGCACGGATGACGCCTGGGGCTGCTTGGCTGTCTCCACACCAGGGGGCCATCCTGGCCTGGGGCAGCAGGGCTCTGGCACGGGGGGCTCTGCAGCCCCAGGCTGGGCCCTCGCCCCTGTCCTCAGACTGTGCCACAGGCCCTGTGACTCAGACTCTGTGTTGAGCCCTGCCTCCGACCACACACTGCACCCCGATTCCCGCCTCAGATCGAGCCTGGCCCTGTGTGGCGGGCAGTGGGATGGAGCCATGGGGGGGCAGGCTGGTGGGCGCGATGGAGCCAGGGCACGGAGATGGTGTGGTGAGAAACGATGCGGGAGGCGGCGGCCTCTGGTACCTGGGCACAGGGTGGCGCAGGCTGTTTTCTGGACATTCTGCCCCTCACAGAAGGCGCCCCCGTTGAGAGGCGCCGGGTTGGTGCAGCTTCGGCTCCGTTTCTGCCAGCCGCGCCCACAGCTGGCGCTGCAGACGGACCACTCGGTCCACGTCGACCACCCACCGTTCACTGGCCGGACAGAGAAGGACCCGGGTCAGGGAGCGGGGGCGTCCTCAGCCACGCTGGCCCAGGGGACAGGGCTGGCCCAGGGGACAGGGCGTGAGGGCAGAGGGGCTGTGAGCTGGACACAGTGGGTGGTGGCTGAGCTGGGAGAGGGGCCCTGGGGGAGGCTGTGCTCGTCCTGCTGGCCCCTGGGGCCCGGCAGCACCTGCTCCACAGCTGCGGGCGCTCGGGGCAGCCAGGCCAGCCCCAGCCTCTTACAGGGCCATTCCCACACCCCCTCCGCCTGCCGTTGGGGGTGCCCGGGACTGCTTGGCCTCTACTTCCCACCCAGAGACTCAGGAGCAGGGGGTGGTCTGTCACTTGTCCTAGATTCCCCTCCTGTTCCCTCATCTCCTTCTGCACGGTGCCCCCTGGCCACAGAGGACCACCAACCTGTCCCACCCCTTTGCCCAGGTGTGCTCTTGCGCTCCCCGGCAGCCATGGCGAGCCCTGTGCTTGTCCTTCCCGGTTGGGCCAGGGTCTGCTCCATCTGGCCCTGGCTCCTCGGCCTCTCTGTACCCCACCGGCCAAGCTTCGCAGCCCCGTGGCACCTCAGTGCCTCTCCCCGTGACTGGGGAGCCTCTCCACCCCGCCAGTGCCCGGGGCCCACCGTAGACGATGACAGCAGCGGAGGCGCTGCGGCGACGTGCCACGATGTTCTTGGCCACGCAGGTGTAGTTGGCCGTGTCGGCCAGGCGGGCCTGTCGCACCACCAGGCTGTGCTCCCTCGTGATGTACACGTTGGGGTCCACAGTCGGGTCCACCGGGTCCTCGTTCCGGAGCCACTCCACCTGGGGAGGGAGCGTGCCACTGTACTGCCAGCCCACGCTGGCCCTGTCCAGAGTGGGGAGTGGTCCCCGAGGGGGACCTGGGGGGGCTGGGCAGGCAGGACCAGGATCTGGGAGCCCTGCCCCCCTGTGGAATGCATCCTGAAGCCCCTTCTCACCTCAGCCGGAGGGATGCCCTCTGGTGGGCGGCAGGGCAGCACAAGGCCCTGCTCCAGGGACACTTCCTTGGCTAGTGGCTCCTGCTCGAAGTTCTTGCGCAAATCTGGAAGAGGAACAAGAATGTCCTCCCGCCTGAGTGCCTCACACCAGCTCACCTTGGCCTGCTCTGTCCCTCATTCCTGCAGGGGTCATGACCCACGGCACTAGACGAAGTGACAAGGGCCCAGGGGCACAGGGGATGGCTGGGCTGTGTCCACAGGTACTTCCTCCACCCATCAAGGCAGGGCTGTGAGGCTGCTGACTGCACACCCCCTCCAGGAAGCCTGCTGCCCCTCTCCTGGTGATGCCTCAGCTGCCCCACCCCCAGGGGCCCGGGCCTGGACTCACAGGCGATGCGGATGTAGGCCTTCTGACTCTTGGTAGTGCCCGAGGAGCTCCACGCCACACACTGGCACCAGTATTCCTCCAGCCCAAATACCTTCTCCACCTGCTGCCTTGAGACATTGATTCGGACTTCCATGGCCGGCAGCCCTGGGGGCAGGAGGGGCAGGTAGCCAGGGCCCTCTGAGCCTGCCTGACGTGTAGGGTCCCTGCACCACCCTCGCCACTCTCTCTGCTTGGCAGGAGAGTGGACCTTGGGGGCAACCCTCAGCCTGGAGAGAACTCTGGGGTGGCCAAAGAGGGTGTAAATTTCTATCTCCTAAAGGTTGGAGTGGGCTTTTGTAGAACTTCCATTAATTACACTTTGTTGCTAGAGACCTGATTCCCCAGAGTCACTTGCAGAAATGTCCCTAAAGGGGCTGCTGATAGAGCTTTGTGCCACAGGGTCAGCCTCCAAAGATTCCAGGGAGAAGAGGTGGGGGACAGACGGAGCTCCAGGGCCTTTGTGGGTGAAAGAGGGTGAGGAAGGCTCTGGCCCACCTCTCTGGAGGGTTAGCAGGTAGATCCTGACATGTGATAATATAATAACAGTCATTAACGATATAATTACAGCGATTATGCAGTATGATAATAGACCCTGGGGACGTAGTAAGGGTTTCCCACATGCCAGGCTGTTCTCTTACTCTGTCCCCTCCCCTGGGCAGTATTGTTCCCACCTGTGAGTGAGGGAAGAGGTGCCAGGGCTGTCTGAATCCATAGTGTGCCTGGGGCTCTGTGGTCACCCGGTGGGGAGGAACTTTGGAAGAGGGAGAGGGGACGGCCAGCAAAGGGCACGTGGCCAGTGATTGGGAGTCCTGGACTTGTCTGCCCAAATCAGGTGGGCTGGGGGACTCTGCGGGCTGGGCTCCCCGCCCCCCTTCTGCAAATCGCAGCCCCCAAGACCAGGTGTGTCCGAGGCCCAGGCCCTTCCGACAGCCAGAAGCGAGAGGCCAGCCTCCTCCCACCCCAGGAGTGAGAAAAGACTGTTTGTTTCCAATTTCTCCTCCTCCTGACCCCAATTTCCCTCGGGTCATCGGCTTATCAGAAAGAGGGAGAGAGGCCGCAGCCAACGTGTTTCCATTGTTAACGGCAAAATTCAATTAGGGGCTGCATTGCAGGAGGACCAGCAAGCCCAGCTGAGCCGCAGGCTGGGCAGCTGTTTTCCCTCTTAATTTCTCTAACATGTCTTTCCCTGGCCCCTTCCCAGACCCGCACAAGTCCCTGGCTTCTCACACTGGGTCCCCACGTTTTTCCATTGCTCGCTTCTGCCCTGGCCAGTTCACACAGCAGACGGTGGGGTCACCTCTGGCCGAGATCACTACAGCTGGGCCACTTCCCTCGGTCCCAGCACTGCCGGCCCCTGTTCTCCCCGGCATCCGATGCGCACGCTCTCTTGGGGTGGGGTAGGGGCCCCGGGCACCAGCCACCTGTCAAGCACATCGAGTTTTAGGGCATCTGACAAGCAGCCATGGGTGGGACAGGGCCCTTCACCCTCTTCCTCCTCTTTGCCCCTGGGGTTAGGGATAGGAGACCTCTGGAATATTCTGAACTGGGTACTTTTTCTCCCCTGGGTGGATGAGTCTAGATAGCTCCTCCAAGCCCATGGTTTGCCCTCCCTTAGGAACCTCACATATCACCCAGGCGGCTCGGCCCGGGGAGAACGTACAAAATTTAAGCGCTCCCTTCTCTCTCCCTTTGTTCTCCCTCCCCTTCCGTCCTGCCACCTCCTCTCCTCCCTCCCGCTGCCATGAATGAGGGCCAAGTTTGGCCTCGATGTCCCAGCTCCAGACGGCACCTTGGCAAAGGATGCCCTTGAGCCCCGAGCTCTGGGAGGGCCATGGGCTGAGGTGGGGGACCCAGGTCTTCGATGTACGGGGCTGTGGCCTCTCCTGCACGACACTAAGCAGCCTGGCTCCTGGGAGCAGTGTCAGGGTACAGCCGTGTCTCTGCCCACCCTGTAATGTGAGCAGGTGCCCCACCCCGGGGAGGGACGTGGAGGAAAGAGGGGGGAGCCCAGGCAGGCTGGCCGGGTGTGTGTGTACGCGTGTGAACTGCCAAGTGTCTCTGGGAGGTGGGCGTTGGCTGTGGGCTCCCAGGCCAGGCTGGGACTTAGGTTCTCACCTTCTCAGCAATCTGCTTCTAGTAACCAATCAGTTTGTTTAACACAAAATAAATTATACCCCCAGACTGGACTCCAGTGCTTGGTTTTGCAAATTTCAGGCTTTTATAGCATCAGCAGGTTCAGGTTCTAGCATTTTCAGGCTTTGGCCCCCTTCCCCGGGCCTTCTGGGCGAGGACTGAGGGCAGGTGAGTGGGACATGGGCATTCTCTCCTGGGGCGTCCACCCGGTACCCCCAGCCCCACACAAATGGGCAGGGCAGCAGATCTGAGTGGACCTCCCACCCGTGTTATACCTGCCTGGCCACACAATGTGTCTGGCCCAGGGTCTTTGGTCTGTGCACGCTTACGGCACCACCACTGTGGTATCTGCTTGTAGGTAAGTAAGGGAAGTCTTCCACCTTGCCTCAAAGCACTCAGTGGCTTTGGGCTGAGAAATTGATGAGATCAATGAAAATTCAGATGTTCCGGCCACAGGAGGCCTAAGGGTGGACGCTCAGGGCAGGAGAGCATCTGGCGGTTACAGGTGCCACGTGCCCCAAGCCCTGCCTCTCTGCCTGGCTGGAACAGAACAAGCCCATGGGAGCCTGTCAGCGAGGTTTGGGGTCTCTCAGTGTGTACATGCTGGCCTGGAGCCTTCTAGAAGGTCATAGGACAGGTCCTCAAGGCTGCAGGAAAACAGCTCTCTGGCCACAGCTTCCCCTTCCCCTGTCCTTTCCCTGGGGGACCTGCAACGGCAGTTCGAAAACTTATGCTGCAAAGCGGTCCTGGGCCCCGGGCGTGGGGTGGGGAGAAAAGAAAGGCCTTGTTCTGGGCTCCAGCACCTTCAAGGATGCTCTCCTCAGCCCCATTTCCCAGATGAAGAAACTAAGCCCAGGGAGGGGAGGGGCCTTGCCTGAGGCTCTGTAGCAGACTCTCCCCCCAGGACAACGTGGGCCCTAAAGCTGCCCTGCTCGGCTTCCCTGCCAGGTCAGGTGAGAGAGCAAAGGCCTCTGGGGCTCTTCTGCTGGGCTGAGCTGACACTTCAGGGGACACCAGCCCCTGCTGAGCTGGTGGGGAAGGATGGGGTATGACTTTGTAGACCCAGAAGACCTGGTTGAGCCCTTTTGGGGCCAAGTACAAGTCAGAGCCAAGGCCTCGACCTCATCTGTAAAATGACAGGCAAGTTCTGGGGACTAAATCACAAACTGCCTAAATTCAGGGCTCTTCAGCGTGAATCCAGATTATCGCTGGAGCTTCCGAATGGCTCTCCCTGGCCAGGATCTCGCCCTGCTCCAGCTTCCCTCTGCCCAGCACGAGCTTCCCACGGTGCCAGTCTGAGTGTAGCCTTCTCTGGTGTCACAGCCTCTGATGGCCCTGGTAGCAGCCTCCTGGCCACTGCTGCCCAGCCCCAGGCCCACTTTCCCGCCCCAAACCTGGCCACCCCATGCTCTCTGTGCATCTGTGCTGCCCTTCCACCAGCCTGGGAAATGCTCTTTCCAGGTGGTCTTAAGACCTGCGCTTGGTTGTCACTTCTCCCCTGGCAATCCTTCCTGGGTCACCCCCAGCCCCTCCTACCTGGCAGCACAGGCTGCCCCTCTGGCCCGAGGTCCCCTGCCTGCCCTTGGAATCGGTGTGAGTCCTGGGTGCTGCCGGCCTGTCCCCAGCTGCACCATGACTCTGACCTCACGGTGGTGGCCTGTGTGTCCCACCTGGGCTGTACCCCACAGGGGGTTTGTGCTGTGTGTCTAGGCTGGCTGAGGCCTTGGTGGGAAGGGGCTCAGGACTAAATCCAGGGGCTCCTTGTGTGCAGGGTGTTCCCTGCAGTGCCACGGAGGGGAGGCAATGAGCTGGATTAGTGAGCAGGAGAGGAGAGGCTGCTGTCAGCTCCTGCCTCTCTCTCCACCACCTGCTCTTGGGAAGTGGTAGGACCCAAGTAGGGGCTCTCTGCCCGCGTCCCCATTGCCCACCTGCCGCCTGAGGCCGGGATGGGGTGTCCCACGGAAGGGGGGCCTTCTGGGTCTGTCCTCTGGCCCTGGGCCCTGCCTGCACCCCTCAGCCGAGTCTCATATGTTCCCTCTCCTCGGTGTCTCTGGGTCTGCTCCTCCCATCAGCGCCCACACTGGCCCCTGAGTGTCACTCACAGCTCTGGCCATGTCACTCTGCAGCTTGAAATCCCATAAGACAGTGATATCACTTCAGTCCCTCGCACAGCCCACACTCTCACACCGACCCCTGGCCAGCACGCTGGCCTTCTGCCTCCAGGCCTTTGCTTGAGGCTGTCCCCTATTCTCTCTTCTCTCCCTGACCAACGCTTGTTCATCACCTCCTCCGGGGAGCCTCTCAGGGTGCCCCGGGCAGCCTCCCTCCTGCAGTCCCCTTGCTGAGGACTCCCCAGGCTGTCGCTGCTCTGTGGGAGCTCGGGGAGCATGTGAGTGAGGGCGTGGATGGACGGACGGACACGCAGAGAAACAGCCACTGAACGTGAGGTCTGTGGGCTCCGTGGCAGTCTGGCACCCACTGTCTGCCCACCCCTTTCTTTGCTGGCACCTCTGGCCAGGCTGCCCCCAGCCCGCCCAACCCACGCCCAGAGGCAGCTGGGGGGACCTGCCCCTCTTGCCACCTTGCTGTGAGACCTTGGGGCACTTTTTTGGAAGGGGCCTTCCCTCCTCTTCCCCCACCAAACTGGGGGGGGGGGCGGGTAGGCCTCCTGAGGAAGGCCTCCGTGTATACACACGGGGTCCCAGGTGTGGGAGTCCTGCCTTGCCCGGTGACACAGAGGGTGGGCACAGAGCTGGGTCCATCTTGCTCATGAATGTGCTGCCCAGGGTGACCGCAGGCCCCTCTGGGCCGACTGAGACCCATGTTCCCCCGGCTGCCCCTGCCCTGTCCCCGGCCCGCCTCACCACTGCTGCCATCGGTGCTGCGCTCGATCACGTGGTCCACCTGGCGCACCCACTCCCCGTTGCACTTGAAGAAGATCTGCGTGGCGGGCGTGGCCTTGCACACCAGCAGCACCGGCTTGTTCTTGACGATGTACACGTCCCCGGGCTCCACCAGGAAGTGGGGAAGCAGGTCGGGGTTGGCGCCAGGCACCGGGTTGGCCACTGTGGCACTCTGCTGGGCACCTGCAGCAGGGCAGAGGGGGAGTGAGCAGGCCCTCCCTGCTGGGGGTTGGAGCCTATGGGAGGGGTGTGAGTCCAGGCTCTTCCACTCCCAGCTGGGCGGCCCTAGCGCTGAACGCCCGAGCCCCGTGTCCTCCTCTGTAACAGGGAAAGAAGTGGCCTGCGTGCTTCTGAAAGGACGGGGCCTGGGGCGAAAGTCCCAGCACTTAGGAAGCCTCCCTCAGGCGGCAGCTGTGCAAGCTCTGGATCACCCTGGGGGAAGTTCGGGGCTCTGTCCAGGCAGAGGTGGGAAGGGCTCTGGCCATGGCTGCTTCCTGTCGCCCGGCCTGGCCCCACGCGGTCAGCGCTCAGAGATCCGTGCTGGGTGGGCGCAGGTGGGGCGGAGCCAGGAGAGTCTGAGGGGCCTGGGCCCCCGCCACTCCTTCAAGGAGACCTGAATATGGGTTTCCTTCTAATTTTAACTGAAATCCACAACCATCCCACAAGTCATTCATTGCTAATTACACAGGTAATTGGCTCTGAGGCACTGGTGGAGATAAAACGCCCAGAGCAGTCTGACCCTCGGCCCAACTGGCCGGACCCTGAGAGGGCGTGGTGGGTGGGAGTGGGGGCACCCTCGGCTCCCGCCATCCCTGCTGCCCACCACACAGGCCCCCTGCACGAGGAATGGGGCCTCTGGGCACAGAGACGGGAGAAACCTCTCTGGGTCTCCAGCCCCATTCCGCTTCTCCCCACGGGGGAGTCTAAAACCCGCCAGGGGGTCAGACGGGAGGCCTGGCTCCTCGGGTCTGCACCCAGCCCTCGGGAGTGCTCTCCTTCCAGGGTGGGAGCCCACCGCCACCCCAAGGCTGTCGATGGGGGCCTGTCAGCACCGGGTCCTTTAGGGCAGGCACCGGGTGGTGAGCTGGCGATGCCTGCGGGAGGCCGAGGGCCGAGTGTGACTTCAGCAAGTCCACCTGCCCCAGCCTGTTTGCTCACCTGCAAAAAGGGGAGATGGTGCCCAGTTCTTAGGGCTGTCACGAGCATGAAACGGAAAAGCCCGCAGCACCTCATACAGCGCTCTGTGACTTAACTGCTGTCCCTCCCGCGGTTCTGCACTCGCGATGGCAGAGGGTCACAGCTCTCTTGGCTCAGTAGCCCCCATAGCAACCTCTTCGGGGGTGAGGGCGGTAAGGAAACTGAGGCACAGAGCTGGCAGGTGCCTTGCCTTCGGGATGGCTGGGGGGAGGCTGGCCAGGCTGGGGGGAGGGCGTTTCTGACACAGCAGGGCAGTGCTTGCCAGCAGCGGGGCAGCCTCCTCCAGGCACCGGCCTCTCCTTTACCTGCCGCTGCCCGGCCTCCCTGCCCCTTCTCCTGCCACCCTGATCCGACTCTGGCCTCTCCCCAGCGTGTCTTTCTCCCGCTTGCGACCTTCCTTGGGCAGCGGCCCCCTGCATGTTCCTGCAGCTCTGTAACAAATGCCAGGCCTCCATTCATAAGTGCCGTCACCCTTGCAGTTGAGAAAATGAAGGTCACCCAGACCCACTCCACCCTGAACCACCTCCACGTGGCCTGCCAGTGCCCTCTGAGGGTCTGTCACAGGCTCAGGAAGGGGGGGTGCAGGCAGGGGGAGGAGCCTTCTGGACACCTCACAGGCGGTGTCCCAGGGCCCCCGGCTCCCGAGGTGGACTCACCAAGTGTCCGGCAGGGCAGCCTCGCCACCCCTGCGCTCGTCACCCCTGCGCTCGTCACTCACAGGGCCACCTGCCTGCCCTGACCCAGGCCGGACTCAGGGAGCGCAGCACTGAGACGGCTCTCTGGGGTGTCCGGCCGGGGCAGGCCTCCCAAGGTCTGGAGGACGAATGTCGTCTTGGGAGGCTGGGAAGGGTGGGCTCTGGAGTTTGGGTGTGGGGTGGGTGCTGGTAGGCCCAGTGGCCTCTCTAGACAAACACTGGGCACTCCCCAGTCCCTGGTGGACAGGGAGTGGGAATGCCAGCCAAGCTTGACCCCGGGGCAGGGCCCTGTAAGGGGAGTGGGGCGGGGGCAGGCGTCTCTGAGAGCCCCCAGTGACAGATTCCGGGCCTGCCTGTGCCATGTCCCTTAATGGGCAGAGGCTCAACGCCATGGCGAGAGCCTGCCCCTTGGCTCAGGAGCCGGGTGGGTGGGCCCAGCCAGGGCGTGGGGGCGGGGAGCCCGTGCGAGGCCCCAGCCTCCCTGTTGGTCAGCAGCCAGCCGCTGCTTGCCTCGGCCGCCTGCTGAACCCGGCCCAATCCCTCATGTCTGCATTTAACTGCTAATGAAAAATAAATGTGCTGTGACCAATAAGGGACATAGCTCACTTCTCCAGAGCCTCCATCACGCAATGTGGTATGGCCTCCCCCTACCCCCGGGGGAAGCATTTTTCGGGTGTACCCAGGAGGCACCCTCTAGGCTGCAGCTATGCCCTCTAGCAAGGACAGTCTACGGCCATGGGGGGGGGGGGTGGTAAATTCACCCTGCTAGATGTCCTCTAGGGGCTACAGGAAGCTGCCTGGCAGTCAGAGCTGGCTTCCCTGCCTCTGGCCCCCAGAGCTCATGATGTGACCTCCACCCTTGTGGTCAGCACCCGAGATCTGCCTGCCCCAACTTGGCATCCCAGTTAGGCCTCTTGCCTGAATTAAGGCACAGCATGGGCCTTGGATCTCTCCCCTCCACGTTGCAGGCTGCTAGAGTGAGCTTGCTTTCTCTTTTCCACGAATCCTGTACTTGGTTACCAAAGACAACACCAAGTAGTGCATGCTCAGAGCCAAATGACCTATGATCCTTTGATCAAGACACAAGAGCTCTCTAGTTTGCCACAGTCCCCACCACTCCCTATTGCCTCACCCTGGATCTGCTTCTATTTCCACTGTCTGCCTGGCTCCTGTGTTTCAGGATAGGGCTAAGTGCCTTTGGCTAGCACTGCCGAGCCTTCCATTCTGGCCCCAGTCAACTCTCCAGCCCTCCTGCATGGAAGCACCCACGGAGCCCTCCTAGGCTCTAACTTCCCACCTCTAGGTCTGTCTGAAACACCTTCCTCCTTGGCCAGCACTTTCTGTCCTTTTCTCCAGGGCCTAGCTCCAAGGCTGCTTCCCCTGGAAAGAGGGCTCCCCTCTCTCTCTCTGCCAGAAAACCACACATGCCATCTCATGCTCTCTAGGGCCCCTCCTCACTGGTGCTACAGCTCATATCACAGGAGAAGCAAGTGGGTGGCTGAGGCTTCTGTCCCCACCCCAGACTGTCCATCCCTGTCCCTGCCCTCCAGCTCAAGGCTGCTTAGTGCAGGACTGCGGTGGGATGCCTATCGCTGCTGCCTGCGGGGCTTGAGTGACAGGTGTGGCAAGCACTCTGCCAGGGCAGAATGCACCGTCAATGGGAAGTGCATTCAACGCTGTGCAGAAGGCTCAGGCCTTAAAGTGGGAGCCCCACGTGCAGTGTGCCCCAGGCCTGGCCAGACGGCCCCTGCCTCTCTCAGGAGGGCACTGGCTGCCCAGGTCAGCCAAGTCAGCCTGCTGGGAGCAGCCCTAGCCAGGCCCACCCCAGCGTCTTCTCAGGGACAGTGAGGAGTTGGGGCACATGTGTGCACGGAGGGAGGCTGGGGTCCAAATAGGGTGGCAGCTATAAAAAGGAAGGGAAACAGGCCAGGCGCAGTGGCTCACGCCTGTAATCCTAGCACTCTGGGAGGCCGAGGCGGAAGGATCGCTTGAGATCAGGAGTTCGAGACCAGCCTGAGCAAGAGTGAAACCCCGTGTCTACTAAAAATAGAAAGAAAGTAGCCAGGCATGGTGGCATGCCCTTATAGTCTCAGCTACTCGGGAGGCTGAGGCAGGAGGATTGCTTAAGAACAGGAGTTTGAGGCTGCTGTGAGCTAGGCTGACGCCACAGCACTCTAGCCGGGGCAGAGCCAGATTCTATCTCAAAAAAAAAACCAAACAAACAAAACAAAACAAAAACAAAAACAAAAAAACAGGGAAGGGAAACAGATGAGGCCCCAGGGCCTGCGGCAAAAGGAGAAAAGAGACCCCTGGGTAGGGATCCTTGGCCAGAGCTGAGGCCGGACAGATGCCACCCTCTCCCGTGACTGAAATGTATTCCTTCATTCGACAAATACTACTTGAGTGCCTGCTGTGTGCCAGAAGCTGTTCTGGGCGCTGGGACACAGCAGCAAGCAAGCAACATAGGCTCTGCTCCCAGCGCTTGCATTCGAGTCGGGACACAAAGCAAAACACAGTCCAAGGATTTCTGGTATTGATGAGTGTTAGGAAGCAGGTAGGAGGGTGATGTTTCAGAAAGGGTGTGAGTGAGAGAGCTCTAGAGGGGGTGGGCTCAGGGAAGTGACATCACGGCGGGACCTTGAACGTCAAGGCCAGGCTGCAGAGAGCTCCGGGCAAAGGGAACAGCAGAGGCCCCATGGCAGGAAGCAGCCCGGTGTGGTGGAGGACAGCCAAGAGGCCAGGGCCAGGGGGTGAGGGGAGACTCAGGGGCTGGCCTCAGGGCCTTGAGTGTCAAGTGAGGAGTTGGGATTTCACTGCAAGGGCCTCAGGAAGCCTTCGGAGTGGGGACAGGGGAGTCGTGAGCTCTCTGTGCATGAGGAATGGGAGGCTGCTGAGGGTGTCCAGCAGTGTGGACTCTGGTGGACCTGCTCCACCTGGTCCACCTGGGAAATGCCAGCAAAGGTGTCGCCTCCTCCAAGAGGCCTTCCTGGATCCATGTTCTGTCATTTTTCAGAGCACTTGCCGTGTCCCCTGAGCCTCCCTCTGGGGTATGTGCCACATTCAGGACCAAGGAGGATATGTTTACACACTGCCTTCTTTGTTAGACCATGAACTTCCTTGGGGCAGGAGCTCAGGGCTGGCCTGGATGTTGACAGAGTGTTTGTTGAGTGACTCAATGACCAGTCCTTCTCCTCCCTAGAATTTCAGAAGATCTGCCCAAGGGCGGCCCCTTCCCTCTTGGTCTGTGGGAAGATAGACAGAGAGGGCAGAGTGGGCTGCAGGCAGAGTGGTGGGCAGGGAGAAGGTCCCTGGCTCCAGGCTGCCCCTAGCCACACCCTGATATGTGCTGCTCTCCGAGGCTAAGCCTTTCTTTCCTCACCTGCAGTCTGGGAGGGTAAGACCTGCCTGTGTAACTCAGAGCAGGGTGGGTGTGAAAATGCTTTCAAATGTTTTATTTTTAAAAGCACCACAAAAATATGAGGTGTGATTAATCAAGCTATTAATGAACTTGTACTTACTGAGAGAGGCCTCCATCCCTTGGAGCAGGGTAGGGGTGGGGGCAGGGTGTCACCTGGCCTCACTCAGCTGTGGTGAACGTGAGCGCTTGAGCAGCCAGCGCTCTCGCCAGCCCTGCCTGCCTCAGCCCCCTGCGTCCTTCCCTCCGCCCCCAGCAGCCCAGTTGGGGGGCGCCTGCAGCCCCAGGCTCTGTGTGCAGTTGAGGAACAGCAGCAAGGGGCAGGTGGCAAGCCCCTTTTCTACTTCCCTGAGAACTGTTCTGGATTTGAAAAGGGCTATAGGAGGGGCTGGGGCACAGCAGCCCAATGCTGTCCCCCTTCACCCCTGGCGCCTGTGCTCCTAGACTGCCTGGGGGGGGTCCCATAGCACCCCTCCATGGAGGTCTGTGCCCAGGAGGCCCACTGGGGCCTGGCGTCCCAGCTCCACAGGTGACATGGATGCCCAGGCAGGAGGAGAGTGCCACAGGGCTCTGTGCCGCATCCTTGGGCTGCATGTGAGGGACTGGCCTGGAGGGACTCCCTCCACATGGGCAGCATCTTGGCTATCTGCCGTTCCTCAAAGGCTTTTTGCACATTCTGTTCCAGGCTCTGCCTCCCTCCCACTCTGCCTAACAGTGCCTGATTTTCTTCCATGAATGCCTCCCCCAGCTCCTACGACACTCAGGCCGCACGGTTCAGGGGGTGACCCTATCTCTGGCCCCACAGGCGGGTACACTCACCTCCCCACCCCTCTGGCTCGCTCTGCTCAGCACACTGAACAGAGGGATTCCAGGACCTTGGTCGGGCTGTTGGGGAGAGAAGCTCTCCCTCTGCTGGGCTTGGAGCCCTGGGCACATGGCCCTGGAGCTGCCGGGGCCACCCACAGGGGACGGCCAGTCCTGCAGGCCATGTAGGCCTCGGGGAGGATGAGTGTAAAGGGGTCCTTTAGGACCGATGACGGGAAGGTGGGGAGGCCGGCCCCTCCGGTGGCATTTGAGGCCTGCGACTGTGCCGGCCTGGAAGGCAGAGGAAGCTCTGAGTTCTCAGCCACACGAGCCGATAAATTCCTTTTTCATCTGGAGCCAGTTGGAGTTAGCATCCTTTCATCCCCTTGATCCACTTGCCCACCTGCTGTCTGCCTGGGTGAGTGCTACTCATCCTTCAGGGCCTGCTCCAACACCCGCCTCCGGGAAGCCCTCCCTGACCCCAGATGCAGCTGGCCACATCTGCTCTGAGCTCCCACAGCCCCCAACTGAACTTGCCTTGGCCCCTGGAACATCATATTGTCAGCATTTATGAGTCTGTCTGCCAGGTAATCCGTCAGTCCCCTGAGGGCAGAGACAAAGTATCGGCCTCCCCACCTGTCCCCAGAGCCTGGCCAGGGTCTGACACACAGCCAGTGCCCAGAGCGTGTCTGTGGACTGAATGGTGTGCATTGTTCCTGGGAACAGGACAAGGAAGGGTGGAAGTAGAGGACACAAACTCAAGCCTGGCCAGGAGCCAGCTCTGCTCACCTTCCCATAGATCAATGAATCAGTTGATTCAGTGGGAAGGGAACTGTCTTCCTCAAAGGCCGGGGCTGGACCCTGGGGGTGGCAGGCAGGCAGGCAGTGAGCCACCAGGCACAGTGGGGGGCAGAGGACACACAGACACACAGGGGACAGGAATTGCACTCTCCTGCCATCTGCATCCTACCCCCCCCCCACCCCCCAGATGGCTGCGTGAGTCGTTATTGTTAAACACAGACAGTTTTGTGATGAGGGCGCTTCACCAGGGGGCCCTGATAAGCAGGGACACATTCTGTACTCACTGTCAGAGGCAGAGGGAGTCCTTGGCCTGGTAGGGGGTGGAAACTGGAAGTCCGGTGACCTGGGTTGGAATCCCAGACCCCCTACCCCCCACCTGAGACTACAGGTCTGGGGTGCACACGGGCACATTGAGAGACAGGCACGAATCTGCCGGGACCCGAGGGGGTGGTGCGCAGGCTGGGTGCACGCCCCAGTGGAACGAACCTCTGCACTGCCTGCCGGCCGCGTCCCAGACCTTATTTGACCCTGCTTCAGACTTCTGTGCAAACCACCTGTTTCTAGAGCCTCATCTTCCTCATTTGTGACATGGACAACTAGTGCCGACCCTGCCAAGGATGAGGTGGGGCCAGGAGTGCGACCTGTCTTCACCTTCCCCCGATGCCCCGTCTCCCTGGAGGCCACTCCCAATGGCACAGGGCTCCCTGGAAGGGAGGGACAGGCCTGAGTCCAGGCCCACGCCAGCGTGTGTTGGGTGAACGAGGGCAGGCACACGGGCTGGCAATCCCGCTGGGAGGATAGAGGTGACCGGCATGGGGGTGACAGCCCCTCAGAAGGGAGGGCTGCTCCCCTGACCTACACTCATGCATGCACGCGCAGTGCTCCAGTTTCCATGGTAACTGTGCATGAAGGTGTCACAGAAGCAGCAGCCACCTCCCCAAGATCAGAGGAGAGTCACCCTCTTCCCCAGTGGGCTCCAGGGGCCTGGTCACAAGGACAGACACAGGCGGACATGCCGACGGGCTGAACCACGACGAACAAAGTGGGCAGGGCAGGGGTGGCACCACTGCTCCGCTCGGAGGACAGCCACCCGGAGCGGGAGCACAGCCGGCCCTTGCCCGCAGCCTCGCCGGACCAGGCTGGTCACCGGGCAGCTGCACGCAGCTTCCTTCCACTGCCTCTTGCTTCCCACACAAGCAACGTGGGCTCAGGACCTGCCTAAGGTCGTGCAGCCCACAAAGGGTAGACGGGCTTTGGCCAAACAGTCAGGGCCAATGTCTGCCCGCCCGCCACGGCCCCTCTGTTTCTCAGCTGTCCCTGCACGTCCCGCCCGCAGGGCCTTTGCACTTGCTCTTCCTGCCGCCTTCCCATGCTGCCCCTGATCCTCCGCAGCCGCTCCTCTCTGGGCCCACAGGTCAGCTGCAGCGTCACCTCCTCTGAGAGACACCCCCACCAGCCACCGTGTCTGAGAAGCCCCTCCCAGCCCCCACCCTGTCACAGTCTGTCTTCCTCACAGCACCTGCCGCCACCTGAAGCCACCTTGTTTGTGGGCTCCTTTGCTCTTCCCTAAAGTGCGTGTGGACACCAGAGGCCACATCTGTCTTGTCTGCTGCCGTGGTCCCGGCACCCGGCACAGGGCCTGGCACAGGGGAGGAGCTTGGCCAACCTGCGCTGAATGCAGAACAGGCAACCGTGATCTTCCAGCACTTGGTGAGACACCACTGCCATCGCTGAGTCCCCAAACCCCCCAGCAGAGAGGACTTAGAAAGTACAGGGGTGGTGCTGTGATGGGGAACAGGCTCCCAGGGGCACCCAGGGCCCCGTTCCTGCCGAGGGGCCTTGTCTCCGGCCAGAGAAATGGTTAATAAAGCTGAGGTCTAAATAAGCATTTGATTAACAAACGATAAAATAGCTATTGTGTCCCTGAATTAAGCTGTAATTGTGGCTGATAATTGGCTGCTTAGAATTTAATAAGCTGCAATTAAATAGAACGCAATCCAGGGTGATTATGTGGTCCCACGGCCCAGGGAGAACTGGGGAAGGAAGGGTTTTTCCTGCTTCGGGATCTTTTGCTGGTGCCCCGTGCTGCTGTGGGCGTGTCTCTGGTTTCGGTGGTGGGGCGTGTGTGACTGTGGGCTCCTCCACCTCTCACCTGGCAGGTGCTCAACACAGGCTCTGAGCCCCACTGGGGCCCGTGGAGGCCCCCGCTGAAAGAAACATAAAGAATTCTTGGCACAGCTCCCGGCAAGGTGACAGGCCAAGGGAGGATGGCCAGGAGGGTGCTGGGAACAAGAGGGAGGCAGGTGGGCAGGGCGGAGTCCTCCTGTCTTCCTAAGAGGAAATGGGGTCAGAGAGGGTTAGGACTTGCTCAAGGACACACAGCGATCTATGGCAGCACCAGGCCAGGTTGTCAGATTGCCCATGGATCAAGGGTAACCCACGTGGCCCGTGGGCCGGAGGACGACTCCTCCTCCCCGCTGAGCCAGCTCCTGAGGCACCCCTCCCCATTCCCACCTGTGTCCTCCACCAGGCACACACAGGCGCAGTACAAATGGTGCAGCTGTTCCACAAATGCACCCTAGGACAAGCCCCCTGCTCCCCAGCCAGGCAGAAAGTCAGCTGCCCGACTAGGGCATGGACTGTAACTGCGACCTCTCTGAGTAGCACATTCCTTCCTTCCTGCCCTCCCTCGTGCTTCCATCCCCTTCTCCCGAGGGCCCCCTGCATCCCTTGCTTGGGGGGTGGGGTGCACAGAGCTCCCTGGTGGCCCCACCCCCACCCCAAGTGTGGCCCCTGGCAGGTCCGCAGGGATGATGGACGGCATTGCCTATAAGCCGTTTATGATCTCATCAGCATTTTTACAATGTTGCTGGCAATTAATTTAATTAAAGACCTTGTCCTGGATATGGTGGCATTTCATATCTCACTGGTTTAATGCGAGCCCGGCTGAGCCTGGGCCAGGGGCTGTCCAGGAGTGGCAGCAGCTTGGGGTGAGCAGGGCGGAGACCGGAGCCCAGACATGAGGGAGATCACCGCCCACACCCGCAGCCACCACACACACATGCACACACACGTGCACACCATCACCGCAATGCCAACAATGGCTAACTTTATATGGATTTTCTTATTTAACCCTCACAATAATTGTAGGAGGCAAAGAACTGTTTTTAACTTCCAACTTACAGGTGAGGAAACTGAGGCAGAGGCTAAGTAAGTAGTGAGTGATGGATTCCTACCCAGGCGGCTGGCTTCACAAGGCCCCATGCTCATAACCAGGGCACATGCATTCAGTAAATACTTGCTGAATACAATGTGCCAGGCATGGTGCTCGGCACTGGCCAATATAGCAGTGCCCAAGATGGCCTTGTGTTCCTGCCCATGGAATGGTTGAGGGACCCTGACCCCACTGGGAAGTCCTGGGCACACGGCCTCCCAGAGCCATGCTTTGTCACTGGGTCCTCTGGCATTCATGGGCACATACCCCACTGCCCACTGTCCTCAGGGCTAAGTCTGGCCAGGATGGTGTCTCTGCGGCCACAGGTCACTAGCCAACCTGTGACTCCCATTCTCATCAGCAGAGGCCACCTGGACCCCTCCTCATACAGAGACCCCACAGGAAAACCCTGTCACCCGGTGATAGATCCAGCTCCTGCCCATGGGTCCCCCCAGCCCCAGGCAGTGGCAGTGGGCGGCACACGACACAGCTCCGTAGAACCTCACACCTGCATGTCCCAAGTCAGCTTGGTGGCTTCCCGCAAGTCCCCTGCTCCCCAGGACTGCCTCTTGCAGTTGGCAGGGCCACTGCCTCCCAGGGGCCTCCCTCCTCCCCTGCCTCATGGCTGCCTAACTCACCTAGCCCCCCTCAACTTCCAGCCCCCGAAATGTACCTTCCCTTGACTGCCTCCTGTTTTTGGTGCCATCCTCTACTATGTCACCATGACATTATTTCTAGAAAGAAAATCTGATCTCACACGTCAAGCTCCTGCAATGGTTCCCACTGACTGCAGGGAAAGGCAGCTCCTCTTCTGCCCCCACACAACTGACAGAGCAGCCTCATCCCTGGTCCCCAAGCCACACCCTGCAGCCATGTCCACTAACTAAAATTGGGGCTCTCACTCCAATTTTCCCCTAAACCTGCAGGGCACCTCCCACTTCCAATGCACCCAGCCCTGTTAATTCAAAATTCAAGATGCCACATCCGCCAGGATGGTAGGGGTGGGGGGCTGGCAGGGGGTTGGGGGCTGTGTGGCTTGCTCCTCTCCTCCCGGAGCTGAGAGCATATCTGAAGGAGGAGGGGCTGGCTGTGCAGGCAGCTGCCCCCTCCATCAGACTGTGCCCCTCAAGTGCACCAGCAGGTCCAAGCCAGCTCTTCTCAGCAGCTTCTAGCTCAGGGACAGGCAAGTGGGGGGTCAGTGACAGAGGCTGAGTTGAAACATCTCTCCCATTTGCCACAAGCTTCGAAAGTGGGCAGCAGGCTGCCATCTCTGCCTCTGTCAGCAACTGGCCCAGGGCTCGTCCGGGGTCTCCAGTCCCCACTTTGCCTCCCTCGGCTGTGTGATCTTGGACAATCCACTCCCCTCTTTGGCCCAAGAAGGAGTGGAACTGGGTGGGGGCCGGGAGAAGTGGAGAGTGACACAGTGTCCATCCTAGGGTGGGCTCAGTCCCACCAACCACTAACCCTCAGGTGGGCCAGCCAACAGGTGCATGATTTCTTTTCTTTCAAGAGAAGCTGGAAATCCATTTTTATGTGAAATCTCCTATTTTAAAATGTTGACAACTAATTTAAACGTTTTAAACACTGTGTGGGCCATGCAAGTTGGCAGGCTAAAAGCCAGACTGGACAACGTCCAAGCTCTCTTCTGACTTTGCCAATCGGGGTCTCAGCAGGGTGGGGGGCTCTGACTCTGCACACACTCTAGCCCTGTTCTTGCTCTGCCCTGCCCGTCTCCCCTCTGCCCTGCCCTTCCTGACCTCACCCCACCACTCCTGGGACCCCTCCTCACCACAGCCTCCCGAGGGCTGGAGGGGTCCTCTGTCCCTCACCCCAGGTGGCTGGGATTTAACTGTCAGCACCAGTGACCACCCTCAACTGTGGCCCGAGGGCACTGCCCCTTTCAGAAGCTAGCAGGCCGAGAGGGAAGGTGGGGTCAGGAAGGCGAGGAGTTCATGAGGAGGAGCAGGACCACAGGCCAGGGCCACCTGTCTCGCCCACCTGTGGTCTAGGCCTCAGATTCTGGCCCAGGGCGAGCCAGCAGAAGACTGCTGGGGACAGAGGCACAGGCAGGTTGGGGCTGGGGGACGACGCCACGGAAGAGACCCCCCCAGACACTCTCCTTCCTGCCCCAAATCTGGGCGGGAGGGAGACCAGGCCAGGCAGCAACCTTCCAGCTGGGAAGAGGGTGTCTGGCCGCGCCCATCACACCGCTGATGAGACAGTAATGAGCCCTCACCCCATTTTAATTACCCACTGTCCAAATAATTACCAGCTTGTTTATTTCACTTAATGGCAGCCGTACTTGTTTCTCCTGGTATTGATTTCATGTTTTCCTCGTTTGTTCATTATCTTTCCTGCCCCTTTAATGGGCTCTGAGGTCTGGGAGGAACATGGAGGACAGAGATGGCCCAGACCTCTCTGTGCAGCCAGAGGTGAGCTGCTGCCCTGTCTGGGCCTTGAGTCCCAGGCCCAAGGTCCCTGCACACCCTCCCGTCCTGATGCCAGCAGGGCGCAATGTCTTGGAAAGAAAAGAGGGGCAGGTAGCCTGGGAGAGAGGATCGGGCATCCCCCTCCCCAAGGGCCCCTAAAGGGATGGGGCAGGGTCTCCTGCAGGCTGGGGTGGCGCCCATGCTGGGATGAGGGGGCAGGGGGAGGGGTGCTCCTGGAAAACAGCTCGGAGGAGGCTGCAGCGTGGAGGCCACTGGTCAGTCGGCTGTGGAGGGGCCCATGGGTGGCCTCCTCGTCCTCTTTTTCTCGGGTCTCGCCGGGGGAGGTGGCAGGAGCCTCTGCCCTCAAGAAGCCCAGCCGGCTCCTGGGCCTGACCTCCATGCTTGGCCTCTGCCTCACCTGCCAGCTGTTTCCATGGAAACGCAGCGAAGCTGTGATGTCATTCTGGGCTGAGAGGAAGAGCAGCCCTTTTCTCTGGCTTGGGTGGGGAGGGCAAAGGGGGAGGGGCAGAGGGGGAGGGGAGGGCAGGGCCTCTGTGGGTGAAGATTAACAGCCTCTTGAAGGGGTCATTGGCTCTTAATAAATCACTAATAATTGCATGAATATTTAAATCTTAGTAGAAAAAATACAGTGGGCCTAGTGAGTCTCCCTTTATTTATGGCTATCGGGCTGGAATATATAAAAGTTGGTATCGGGCTGATTGAACTGCTGTTATCGCAGCAGCTAATTGGGTAACTGGGAGTGAGAGACGCTATCAGCAGATATAAATTACATACAGTAAACCGAGGGTATTAACTGAGGGTTTATTATCAATTATCTCTGTGCTTGTTACCCTTAAAACGAACTTTAAGTATATTAATGAGAAAATTTACAGGTCTTAATGAATTGAGGGAAGTGAGAGGATGCCGGGGGGGGTGGGGGGGGGTGGCGGGGGCCCACCTCGGCAGCCTGGGGCGCTCAGCAGCTGTTCCCAGGACAGGGCTGGGGGTCAGTGAGCCTGGCCCCGCGCATCTGCACAAAGCCAAGCCCTGCTCTGCCGCCTGGACCTGCGGGGACAGCCTGTCAGTCCCTGAGGCCACCCTGCCCCTCTCTCAAACACCCATCCCAGGGAAGGGCACTGGGTGGGAACTGGGGCAGTTTCAGCCAAGCAGCTCTTCATCCAGCGAAGACCCACCATGCCCGGGTCTGCCTGCTGGGCGCAGAGAATCAGCTGGAGCCGGACTTCAAGTAACCGTGGAAGAGGCAGACCTTCATCTGCCCCACAGGTGGAATGTGGGCACCACCATCAGAGCGGCACGAATGGACTGGGAGGGAGATGGGAGGGCAGGGAGGGACACGGACCCTCTCGTCCTTGCAGGCTTGGTGCTCCCTGTGGAAGCCCCGGGAGGATAGAGCATGTGCGCAGCTCTGGGTCCGTCCTGCTCCCCAGCACGTCCGCCCTGCTGAGATGTGTGTGCTCCAGCCACTTGGAGCAGCCCACGGGCTGGCTCCCTTCAAGGTCGGCATGACCTCCTTCTGGACCAATTCGCCACCCAGCAGCCCCAGCTCCCTCCAGGTCTCCGTGCCAGGTCCGTGCCTGCTCCCCCTGGTCTCAGCTTCTCCCACCACTGGGCATGTGCCAGGCCCCAGCTTAGATTCACCGTGCAGGGCAAAACCAGGTCTGGCCCCTCTCTGGAGCCCACCCACTTATGGGAGACAGACACTGGCTAGATTGTCAGAGTGGTAAATCCAAGGTTACAAGCCATAGTCAGAGTTTGGCCAGAGAAGCACTGGTGGCATGAGCATATAATTGGGGGCCTGATCTGGGGCATCTGGGAGGGCTTCCTGGAGAAGGTGCCACCAAGCTGTGTAAGATGCCTCAATGGCCCAGGACTCTGCAAGGAGGCCCATCTGTCCTCCATCAACAACGAGAAAACCGTTCATTGAGCTTTTGTCCTCTCATCCCTGCCAGTCTGAGTCCCTTTTCTCTTTCCCCTCCCTGGTCATTTCTGGCTTCCCCTCTCCCTCACTGCTGAAACTCCTTTTCCCATTTACCAAAAGATCCCGTCTCCAGTTCCAGAGCTGCTCCTGGCCCCAGCCTTCAGGGCTCTGTCGAGATCCTCCTCCCTCCCGTCCTGTTCTGCCCTGTCCTGCCACTGGGAGAAGGTGGGGCTTCCGTGAGATCTCAGGCCAGAGCCCTCCCCAGCCCATCACGCAGGATATTCGCTGCCAGCCGTCCTGTGTTGCTTCCCCAAATGACCAACTCCCCATGCAGACAGCGTTGTCACCGTTCTGGCTGGACACCTGCTGAATGTGGCTTGTCCGTCTTTTTCTCCTGTCCCTTTGGATGTCCTGGGCCACTGTCCCTTTAACTCACCAGCCAGTACCCAGCCCTTCATCTGTTCTCCCAGCATGCCAAGCTCGGTCCTGCCTCAGGGCCTTTGTACTGCTGTTCCTTCTGCCTAGAACGCTGTTCCTACTGGTGCTGTAGCTCACTCCTCATCATGTGGATCTGAGCTTGTGGCATCTTCTCAAAGGGGCCTTCCCTCTGCGCCCATCTAGACAGTGCCCCTCACGCTCTGGTGTCTATCCCTCGATGGGTTCCCTGCTGGACTTGGCTCTCCATTGTCTGCCTGCCTGGAACGGGCCGGGAGGCTCCAGGGGCAGAGGCCCTGTCTTGTCCACATGGAGCAGGGCCTGGCCACTGAGGGTCCTCAGCACGCACCTCTGGAGGAAGGGATGGGTACATTCCCGGAGGGCCTGCTGTGCCAGGCCCCCAGCCCAGGGCTGCAGAGGGTCTGCAGCTGCTAGCTGGCCAGCAGGGGCAACTGGCAGGCACAGAACCAGTGTGTTATATAAGCCCTGTCTCAGGGCCTGGGGCACAGGCAGGAGCTGGGAGGGGTGGCAGGGAAGGGCATTCCGGGCTGGTGAACAGCATAAGCAAAGCATCTGAGGCAGGACATATCTGGTGGCAGCATGGGTTGGATTAGAACAGCTTTGGATCAGTGCCAGGACACTGAACACGGGGAAGCAGGGAATGCAGGAGACTAGAGCAGGGCTGACAGGGCCGGAGAGCTTTAGCGAGCTGGCCCTGCTGTGGGGCGGGGGAGGCTATCACCACAGGAGGAGAGGGAGCTGGCTGTCCTGGAACAGGCGGCTGGAAAGGGGAATGGCTGCGAAATGTCTTGGGGGCAGGGCAGGGAGGGTGACCATCCCGGCTGGGAGGGAGGCGGGGCGGGGAGTAGAAGACGACTCTGTCATTTCCTGCCTGGTTGCCTGAGTAGATGGCAGTGCAGTCAGGCATAAATAACTGGAAAAGCCTTGGCCTGCTGCTCGCTCTCGGGGGAGGGCAGGATCGGTGCCCTCTGGCAAGGTGGGGCTCTTCCAGCCAGCAGAGAGGGCCACTGACCCGCCGCGCCGCAGCCCTGAGGGTGCAACAGCTGCTGCCTGTAGAGAGCACTGGGCAGGGAGTCTGTGGCTGGCACGGAGGTCCGGCTGCTGTGATTCTGTGTAAGCAGGGTGGGTTTGGGGGCGACTTGCTGAGCCACAGCCGGCTTTCAGAGGCTGCAACTCCTGGTCCACAGGCCTCTAGATGTGTTTTATAGCTTTAAACCAACATTTAAAGACCAGGAAATTTAACATAAACACTGGTTTTCCGCCTCCTATTGAATAATCAGAAGGCAAGGTCACGCCAGGCCCACACTCATCTGAGCCACAGCTGGCTGCGCATTTCAGGCGTGGCACAGGTCACCGAGTCCCCGCCGGCCCCTCCCCCACCAATCTGCTAGAACCGGAGGGATTTTCTAGCTCAGTCTGGACATGGCTCCCGCTGCTGTGGGCCCCTGGCCTCTCCTTCCCCGGCACAGGTCGGGCACCAGGAGGGCCCGAGGACAGCGCGAGGCCAGCGCTGGCACTGACGCGGCCCACATCCACCCTGGGATTCCAGCAGTGGGGGAGCCCACGGCTGCCCCGCATCCCACCAAGACGGCCTCAGTGGCCCGTGGGGTCCCCCAAGTGCTCTCTCCAGCTCTGTCTTGGGGAATTAGGCAAGGCCCGGGCCTCTGATCTGCCACCCTGATATCGGCTCGGACCTGCGTTTAGCTACAGCTTTTATTTTAACAGCGCGTCTGCCACCCCCATGGCCACAGCCCCGGCTGCTCAGCTCTGTCCAGCCCTCCCCGCGCTCCACGCCTCGAGGCCCCTCTCCCTCCTCCTCCCCCGCCTCCTGTCTCTGTAAATAATCCTCTCCTCTATGCCTGTAATTAGCCCCAAGTAGAATAATTCATAACAAACTTTATTTCTTGTGGCATCTTTCTTGCTAACGTGTCGCTGAGCGCCGCAGGATCTGCGGCAGGGACGGAGCCGAGAGCCCTGCCCGCCTGTCTGCACCGCGCGCCGCACACCCCCACCCCGCACACCCCGCACGCCGCACACCCCCACCCCGCACCCCACGGCCAGCCTGCAAGTGGGCGCCCTTGGGCCACCCGAGCAGAGTGCGGGCACCAGAGCATGGCCACGTGGGTCAGGGACAGACATGGCCGGAACAGAGAACCTTTCGTGAATGATAACAATGGCAACGGTAATAAAAAGAAAAGCTAACACTTACTATGCCTCTGGCTCTATTTATTAAAATACCAGGGTTTTTTTAAAGCATAAAATTCATCCCCTTTAAACCTACAGTCTGATGAATTTTGACAAATGTATCCACCTCCACTATAAGATATAGAACAGTTTTTTCCTCCCAGAAAGTTCCCTAGAGCCCTTTGCTATCAGTCCCTCCTCCTAACCCCGCCCCCCCCACTGATCTGTCGATATGGATTTTGCTTTTTCTAGAATGTTCTAGAAATGGAATTATACAGTATGTATCTTTTGTGTCCGGTTTCTTTCACTCAACACAAGGCTTTTGAGGTTCACCTACATTGTTGCTTGCCCAGTAGTTGGTTCCTCCTCCAGCAGAGCAGTGTTCCATTGCACGAACATCCACCAGGGCTGTTTCCAGATTTTGGTGATTCCAAATAAAGCTGCTGGAACTTTTACACACAGGTCCTTAGTGGACACACATCTTTATTTCTCTTGGGAGTGGGCTTGCTAGGGTGTATAGTAAGTATTCATTTAACTTGATAAGAAGTTCTTTGTTGTATGTACTATATATATATGTCTAACATCTCGATTCTCTCCACTTCATGAGCTAGGTACTATCATTAGCCCCATTTTACAGGTAACCAACTGAGGCTCAGAGGGGTTCAGTAACTTGCCCAAGGTCACACAGCTGGACACATGGAGCCAGGCCACCTGGCTCCAATCTATGCCTGAAGCCCCTGCTATGCTGCACTTCGCAGCTCTCCTAGGCTCAGCCCTGGGTGAGGCTTTAATCTGAGTCCCAGCTCCACCTCTGGCCAGCTGTGTGTCACACAATCCCTCAGATTCTGGCACACCCCTGTCTGCAAGTGGCACCCACAATCGCCTACGTCACGGAGCAGCTCTGTGGCCTGAAGGAAATAAGTTAGAGCAGACAGTTGATGTGCCCTACAACTTTAGCTCGTGATCATTATTGCATGGTCCTGACCCTGGGACCTTACAAGGTCAGCTGAAGAGACGAGAACAGTTTCTGACAGTCCCATTGCCTGCTGCAGCTGTCCATGCATGACCAAGTCACGCGGCATCCATTCAATGCCAAGTCATTTGTCCCCCTCTGGTGAAGGAGGTGGGGGGCATTTTCCAGTGAGGACACCAAAGCCCAGACACCCAGAGTGAAGAAATCAGATGGGAACGCCAGCCGGGCCAGCCTCCTTCAGGGCTGGGGGAAGCAGCTGTAGGACCGTAGGGGGCACCTGTGAGGAGCGGGGCGAGAAGGTCCCCTAGCCTCCCGCCCCTGCTACCTGCCTTTCCAGGGCTGTCAAGGTGGGGTCATGGGGGCAGGCCTCCCTATCACCTGTCCCATTTGTCCCGCTGCAGAATGAGTTTTCTCTGAAGTTGGCCTGAACTTAACAAGTCCCCTTGGTTGGTGATTTAGAACATGATCACCTGGGATGCCTGGACTGGGGTGGGGGTGGGCGGATGGGGCTGTGGGAGCCTCCCTTTTGTCCTGCCCATTAGTTCCCGCTAGGAAGTCCTCACTTGGCCTTCCCATGAGCCCTCCGCCCCCTTGAGCTCTGCTCTGGACCAGCAGCTGCTGGATAGATTGAGGATTTGCCTCAAGGGGAGGAAGAGAGGGAGACTGGTCACCCCCTTGCAAAGTCTACCTTGTTAAGCGCACCTTGCTATTAAAACAGGAGCACAAAAAGAGAAAAGTGCCGATGTGAGCATTATCTCATTTTGGGAAGCTGAAAGGCTCACTGGTGGAAGTGAATAATGGCTCTGGCACCCTGCCCCCCCCCCCCCACAGCCAAGTCCCTGTCCCTGCACCCCTCACAGCTGTCCCCACACCTCTGAGTTCCTTCCCTCCTCCCTCTGACGCTCCTGCTCCAGTCTCTTCTCCCTTAGGCACAGCAGGTTCCTTGCCAGTCCCTCCTCTCTCCTCCAACTCCCCAACCCCCACCAAAGCCCGAGAGGCCTGAAGAAAGTTAACACTGTGAGAAGGAGGAGGCAGTGAGGCCACAGTGGGAGGAGGAGCTCAGAGTGCTGCTTGCTTCTATCCTAGCTTCTAGCATTTGCTCTCCCAGAACCCCACCAACCTCCCCCAAATGCTCCCACTCTCAGGCTAGGTCACCTCCTCCATGTACATCCTTGGCCTTCCAGTCACATGTAGACTGGCCCTACTAGGGCAGTTTCAGGGCCAAGGACCCTACCCACAGACCAGGCAAGTCCAAGCCTTTACTGGGCTTGGAGGCTGGAGACAGCCTAGGCCGTGTGACCTGGGCACCAGGGACAGCCCTGGGACTGCCCCACCAGTGGTCTTCCTGGCCTGCCTTGGGGCTCAGTGATGCTGTTATCCCAGCCCACGGAGCCAATATGGCAGCAGTCATCCATCACCCAGGCTCCAGCACACAAGCCCTGGGATGCATGTCCACTCTCTTCACCACCTGTGGATCAGGGACCTTGTTTCCACAAAGCTCTGGGTTTCCTGCTTTCAGTCTATCCTCTTCCGATGCCCTTGTGGCTGAGCAACCTTGGGCTGCCCCACCTCCCCAGCTCAGCCACTTCTGTTCAGTGTCCACTTGGGACAAAGAGTATGCACTAGGTGTTTTGGAGGATGAGGTCTTAAAGGCATGGCAAGAGGACAGGTGAGCAAAGTGCTGTGAGGGACCAGAGAAGGTGAACATGACTCTTGGAGGGGAGGGACGGGGTCGGGTCTGGGAGGCAGCAGCATTTGAGAAGGACCTTGAAGATGGCATAGGGCATGAGCAGGTGGGATGACAGGTGGGACACGTAGGCAGAGACATGTAGATGCAAAAGCACAGACGCAGGAAAGGAAACAGCATGCCCATGGTTGGATGTCTGTTGACTGCCGCCCCAGCCTCCACCTCCCCCTTTCCCACAAACAGTAGCCCCATTTTCTTTGGGGGTCCACTGCTGTTCCATACTCAGCTATGTGGTTTGAGTGGAAATGACCCCACCACACACACCAGCTTCAGGGGTGGTTTATCTCCTGCCCTGGCTATGGAGACTGGTTTAGATGGGCAGGTGAGCCAGTCAAAGAGGTCCCAGGAGACATTCACTAGGGCTTTTTAAGAGAGAAGTCTTCTTTCCCCTGCATGGTGTGGGGTGAGGATGCAGGGACTGCGCTGCTGCAGTCATCTTGTTCCCGAGATAGGGAGGGTAGGGAGATGCCAGAGAATGCCTGAGGAGACCCACGGTGCAGCCAACACTAGAGAAGACAGAGCAGAGAAAAGGCCAGAGTAGTTCCAGAGCGGCATTGTTCAAGCCAGTGTATCAAGCTTAGCCGGAAGTCAGCCATACCTCTGGGCTTTTCAGTTACAAGAGTCAATAACATCCACTTACTGTTTAACTCCATGTGAGTTAAGTTTTCTATCATATTGCAACCCAAAGATTCTTAACTGAGAATCGAGTTTGGCTGGAGTGTAGAAAACATAAGAAGAGAGATAAGAAGATAAGACCAGCAAGACAGATCGGGAACATTTCACCAAGGGATTTGAATGACAGGTTGGGGGACTGCAACTTATTTTTATAGGCACTGGGGAGCCATTGAAGTCTTTTGAGCATGTTCTTGGCTTCCTAGAATCCTAAAATACCATTTGAATTAGGTCTTACCAGTCCCTACTTTCCCACCTCTCCACCTCCCTCACACCAGAGTTAGGCAGCAGACTCAGGTTTGCAAGAAATCATAATCTGTTCACACATCATGGTCCTGCGGGGCCACTTTTTGGAACAAGATCTGGGAGTTTCTGTGGGGAGTACTCACCCTGAAGAATGGAGACTCCAAAAAGCAAGTATTTGACTTTTCCATTCAGTAATATAATCTTGCTTGCAAAACAGTGACTGGCACAATAGTAGGTGCTCAAGAAATCTTTGCAAACGGATAAATGAATTCTCCAGAGGTCCCCGTGGGTGGTGGACCTCCACAAGGAAGCGAGCAGATGGGAAGCAGAGCAGGGAGAGGCAAAGCCCAGAAGTGGCTCCGGGAACGCATGGGGCTGTCCATGGTGCTGAAAGCGCACCATGTCCCGGACTGTTGTCCGTGGTGCTAAAACAGAGCTCAAGGCTATTAATTGCTACACAGCCCATCCATGGCGACGTGGACAGGGCCCAAAGCATCTTAGAAACAGCAGCGAGGCAGCATACTCCATAACCGTGCCTCCCCTGCTCATCCCCTGTCCACTAAGACCCTATGCCCAAGACAGATAACCTGGTACACACCCAAGCACACCTGTTTCCTCATGGTGACCCTGTCCCCAGTGTGGATATCAGTCCATCCTCAGGTACTCAAGCTCTCCAGGCTGTGGGCCCCTGAAGGGCTTGAACATCAGCCCCAATTCAACCAGCCTCTGCTAGGGACCCTGGGAGAAGCAGCCAGGCAGAGATGGGCTGTGGGCAGTCAGCAGCCAGCAGCATTCACTGGAGGGCCTGGCAGGAAGACAGAACACAGAGTGAGGGGCGGCTGCTCTGCGATGGCAGGTGAGATGGAAGGGGCATGCCACAGACAGAAGTTGGCACTATGAGAGTGGAGCTCTGGGAGTGGTTTGGGGAACTTCATGGAATGGGGTTTAATGGGGGTGTCGAAGCAGCAGTGGGGTAGTTTCAGAGCAGAGGTGGGCTGGTGGGAGGGGAGGCATCTACTTCAGACAGGGACAAGCTATTCCTAAATATAGACTCGCACTTATACAAAGACAGGGTTACCAGGTTGCTGTGTCTGGCCTGGGACTTTGGCTCTGGTGGGGACTTCCTCTCTGACATCATCCTCCCAGGGCAGAGGCCTCCTAACATTCTAATTTTGCCCAAGAACTACTTTGGCTCTGCCATCCATGAACTTATCTAAACCTTTCTGGAAGCAATTTATATTTTCAGCCTGTATCACCTCTAGGGGGGAATGATTTTCAAAGTTTATTCCCTGCTGAGTGCAGCAGGATTTTCTGTTATTGGTTTAAAACTTACCTCTCCTGAGCCTTGCTGGGAGCCAGCGGTGGGGAGGGGTTCATCCTGTCAGGTTGGGATTTAGCGAAGGAGCCCAAGTCCCCTTCTCTAAGCCCTTTTCAATTTTATAGATTTCTACCACATTCCCTCTCAGCCTCTCTGAGACTGTCCCAGGTGGGCCAGTCTGATTTTACGACCGTTCCCCTCTCACACAGCCCTCTCAGTAACAACCACTCACTGCAACTGAACGTTGCAGTTCCCTACGCACTGTCATCTGTGTGAGATCCCAGTTGCCCTCACATCCCTGTGAAGCAGGCCCCAGGGATCATTACCTCCATTTCACAGATGTGCAAACTGAGGGAAATGAATTACCCGGATCACATGGTCTGGAATAGGCTGGTGCTCCCCTAAGGAGGTGTGACCACAAGCACACCAGATTGTTGGGTGCCGGTGTTCCTCGCTGACCTCCTGGGAGTAGGGGACATCTATAGCTTGTTTCAAACTCCCTTCCCCATCAGTCCAGTCTGCTGTTGCCCTTCTGGGTCCCCCTTTAGGAAAAAAACTCCAAATATTTTCCCCCAGACACCATCCACATCATTCTACCAAAACTGAAACCTGCTGGCCATTCTCTGCCCAGCCCCCTGCCTTTCAAGATAAGATCTTCCTAAAGATTGGCATTTTACTACCACCCAGGAGAGTTTAGATTTAACTGCAAACTTGGTGATTTTGCTATACACATCCTCTTCCAGATATTTTATTTAAATGTTAAAAAAAAGATTATCTCAGTTCTTGCCTGTGCTCATATCTCCCACTTCCCTATCCGGAAGACTGTTTATTCACTCAGACCTTGGTTTCCTTTCTTTGTCAGCTCCTTATCAATGAGAAAACAGTAGCTTCTAGTTCCAGATGAATCCATCTTTAAGACACACTTACACATTGACCCACACCCCAGATCACTTAGGAGACACACACAGTTGTCGGACACACACAAGCCCTTTATCAGAGGCATCCATTCACACAGACACTGGCACTGCCACCCCATGCTCAGGGGCACAGTATTCACACCCACACCACACTTCCCTCCACACACACTTGCTCACCTGCACCTTGGGGGAGATTAGGAACTGCCCTTTGAAAAGCCCAGTGATTTCATACGTTTGACAGGTGGGAAGAGGATGGAGCCGGGCAGGGGGATGCCAGCACAGGGCAGTGATGGATCAGAGCAGCTGGAACTGCTGGGAAGGAATCAGGGAATTTCCTGAAATTTGGGCCGGGTGGTTAGAGAATCCTAGATGAGGACCTTTGCCAGCCACGGGCAGGGGGCCCAGCTGGCTGCCTAGCAACCCCCACCTGGGAGACTCACGCACTGGCCTGGGCAGGTGACCTCCCTTCAGACTTAGACAGAGGCAGGCCTGGCAGGTGAACTTGAGCCCCCAGGGGCTGGCTTTGAGGGGCGGGCATCCCTGCTTTCCAAGCATGCAGCAAGGTCACCTTCACCCATGGGCACATACTTACTCTGTCACACCAATGCCAATGTTCACCTCCAGGCGTGCAAGCCAGTCCCTGGCCAGAGGCCCCATTCCTAGGCTTGTGTGAGGCATGACAACACCTGTCAGCCCAAGACGCCCCCCTGAGATTGCCTTTCCCCCTGACCATGCTGCCTGCAGAGTGTGGGGGTTGCCCCCAATGCCAGGGATTTCTGAACACTTTTATGAGAAGCAGCTGCCACCCAGAATCCCAAAGAGGTGGTGACTCCCAGGCCAGAGTCATACAAGCCACCCAGGGCCCATGCACTCCCATCGACCTCTCACACTCAAATCTGCCGTGGGGCTGCACGCTGGCACGGTTCTTCCCTGGCCACTGGCACAAGGTGGGACCCACCAGGCCCTCTAGCCCAGCTACGGGGGATGAGGCTGGTCCCTGCAGGAGCCCCTACAGTGCACACTGTGGCTCCTCAGAGAATCGGGAGGGAAGGGGGAGGGACGCTGGCAGATTGAATTGTAATCAGGGACACCATCTTCTAGCACCTGGGGATAGCTTCTCTGTGGGAGGGTAGGGTGGGGTGGACTCGGACTCAGGCAGGGACACAGGTAAAGAGAGAGAGAGAGAGAGGGAGGGAGGGAGGGAGGGAGGGAGGGAAACAGGAACTGCAGGCTAGGAGGGAGGCAGAGGAGCACTCGCGCTGCTGGATGAATGCTCTCAGCAAGCAGGGCCCTGAGCCCTCCTGCCTCTGCCCCGCTGCTCCTCCGGAGTTCTGAAATCAGATCCCTCCTGCTCTTTTTTGTCCTCTCCTGGCATTTTTCTTCCCCTTTGGGTTCTCAGAGGAAAAGAGTTCATAGAAAGACCCTAAATTAACGGCCCCTCCCAGGCCCTGGGGACACACTAGAGTTCTGAAGTGACTGCCAAGATGGGGCAGGCTGCTGGGCTGCTGACGCCAACCCTGCATCTGGGCAGGGCTGGGGAGCTCGAGCCACTTCTCACGTGCAGACAAGTCAGGGACGGGGCTGGGGGGGCGGCACCCTGTCTCAGCTCCTTCTCAGTACTACCAACAGCATGTGATTATTTCACGTCTTCATTTGTTCACTGGTGTGTTGCCACCTTCTCCACTAGAATATCAGCTCGACGAGGGCACACGCACGGCTCCACCATGCTTCCGGCGTTCCCAAGGCCCGGCTCGCAGCCCGGCACAGAGACACAGAGATGGAGCTCAGCAAACATTTGCTGGAGATGTGAGCTGACAATGAAAGAATGCGTGGGAGAGCGAATGAACCGCTGAGCACAGCCATCCCCGCAAACTCCTGGGCTGCACCCGAGCCTGTCTGGGAGGGGAAGCCAGGCTCATAGGGACCGGGGACAGGAGAGGCGCACCCCCGCCCCCGGCCCAGGCAAGGGCCTAAGGAGTCCCTCAGGCTGGGCTCCTCTCCACTCCAGCTCAGCCTCAGCCCCAGGGGTTCTTGCCATTTTCTGGCCTCAGCCAACTACCTGTGTCCTGGCTTCAAGAGTGGCCACCACATGTACCAGGTCCGGGGCTTGGCACTGGGAGGGAAGGGAGGATCTAAAACAGGTCTGAGCCTCAGCAGAGGCCAGCCTGATGAGCCCCAACTCCTCCTCTGCCCAAGGGGTGACCCAGCCCTGGCCATTCACCTTCACTTCAGCTCTGGCCTCTGTCCCTGCCTCCACCCGTCCCCTTCCACAGCCTCATCAGTCCCCGTCTGTGTCATTCTGGTTCCCTCTTGCCCACCTACTTTCCACTGGCTACTGTGATCCTTCTAAAACCCAGATCTGATTACGTTGCTTTCCTGATTTAAAATCTTCAGCAGCTCCCTATCATCTCCAGAATGGCCCCAAACTCCTCGGTGTGGCAATAAAGGCCTTGAAGAATGTGGCTCCAACCCATCTTCCCAGCCTGAACTTCCATCATCATTCATGGTAACAGCAGTGACAGCAGCTCACAGGTCTCGAATTCTCGCCACACACCTACCCTGAGCCACACACTGTGGGCTCATTTGGTCCTCTCACCCTAGAGGAAAGGTGATTGCTGTCCCCATTTAACAGATGAGACAGGTGAGGCATAACTCAGGCAGTTAGGTGATTTGCTCCAGGTTGAACAGCAATAGTAGCAACAAGAATTATTACAAGAGCTAAGAGACTGGGCATGGATTCTGTTCCTGGTACTGACCTAAGCATGTCACAACTGTCACCCCACTGAGTCCTCACCCCAGCCCTTTGAAATCAGACTGCCAGCCAAACACGACTCCTCCATACCTCGGTTACCACATCTGTAAAGTGGGAGCATAATAACAGCACCTCCCCAAAGCTCTGCAGTAAGGCTTCAAAGGGAAGGTGTGTGAAAACAGGGCCAGTTCCCGAGCAGGAATGTGCCACGGTAGGCCTGGGTGGGTACGGAGGTGGCGCTGGCAGGGCTGAGGGCAGGATAGGGGAGGTCCTCAGCCAGGAAGTGGCAGTCCGTGGTCAGGCTCTGGGAGGTGGAAGTGGGCAGGGGAGGAGTCCGAGGTGGCGCAGAGCAGAGCAGTGGGGAGAGGGCCTGTTCAGGGAGAACTAGCCCCAGCCAACACCAGCCCCCCTTCTGAGGAGAGAAAGAGGGGCCCACCCACGGCTCGCCCTCAGAGGAATGGTGCCTCCAGACACACCTGCATGTGCACTGGGCTTGAGCGCGCCTGTCCCTGCTGGCCCAGGTGGGAGTGACGGACACAGGGGGTGCCCGGGCCCCAGGCACCGGGAGAGGGAGGCCCCGGGGGCTGCATACTAGCTCACTGGAGCTGCAGTGCCATAAATCGTGCCCTGGCCCAGGCTGGCAGTCCATTAACATGAAAGATTTTATCACACTTTACAACCTCCCTGTCTTGTATGGCGACAGCAGGTAATTAAAACAATAATTGTTTTCTGATGTTGCTTCTGCTGAACGATAAAAGCTTCTAGTTATTTTCCTTTCACGGGGGCATATGGGGGAGGGGCACGGAGGTGGGGTGTGGGGCCACAGACGCCTGGGAGGCACAGAAGGCTGAGGAAAGGCCTACTGTGTGGCCCCCACAGAGAGGCCTGCAGGGAGGAGCTTGATTCTCGCTGGCAAGGTCTGACCATATCCTGTCACTCTCACACACACACACACACACACACACACACGGGCCAGCACACAGGCCCCGTGGAGGCGCGTCCTTCATGCCCAGACCTGAGCACGCCACAAGCTGCTCTGGAGAGGACAGCCCTGCTTGGGAGCCCCTGGGAGGACAGGGAGGGTCTTCAACCAAGAAAGCTTGCAGCAGGGGAGTCCTGGAGGGGCCAGTCTGTCCAAAGCCCTATGGAACCCGTCATAGTGACTCTCATCGCACCCAGGGAGGGAGGTGACAGGGATTGAGACACAGACAGGCTTCGAAGAGCGGGGGTGTCAGTGGAGGGAGGGGGTGGGGGCCTGTGAGTACCAGCCCCGGTGGTAATGAACATGTACCTCCCAGGTGCAGGGAAGCCTGGCACACCACAGGTGGCTTGCCTGGGAAGGGCTGTGGTCCCTCCAGTCACAGAGGGAGCCTGACTCAAGCATGACAGCATGCCTGGTATGCTGAGGGCTTGTCTGTGCCCCTGAGCAATCATCTCCCTCCCTCTCATGACCCTCCACCCACTGACCCACACCGCCCACCCAGGCGTGAGCAGCGAGAGTGAGCAGGCCACAGTCCCTGCCCTCGACAAACATGTGCTTTAATGGGGGGAAGGGGCAGGAAATAAACAAGTAAATGGGTCAATAAAGAAAGTCACCTCCAACACTGACAGACTCCATGAAGAAGATAGAGCAGAGTGAAGGCTATTACCTGAGGTTGGGTGCCAAGGGGGAGCCCCTCTGAGGAGGTGACATTTGAGTGAGGCTAAATGACATGGAGAAGCTGGGGAAAGATGTGGGGCTAAGGCTTCTGGTCCCGGGAGACCCCACAGCCCCCACTCCCTGGTCCTGCGCTTTGCCTGTTCCTCGCCCCCTCTGGCCCCATGCCCAGGAAGCCTGGGGTGGGCATGGTGGCATGGAGTGGTGACTGCTTGCACTGGGGCTCTCGAATGACATCACACCTGGGGGCTCCCTCACCTCCACCCCTACCGCCCCCCAGGCCTGCAGCAAATCATCCTGATGCTTTAAAACAAATACTTCTTAATCACAAATACTTGAAATGATTTCATGTGAAAATGTTAATGTATTCGGAATCACAGCCGCGTACTGCGTCTGACAAATTAGCACCCAGCCCGCCGCATTGTTTGTAGCTACATTTATCCCGGTGACGAGACATACACACAAAACGGAGCAGAGGGGCGAGAGGGCAGCTCCAGGCTGGGGGGGTGTGTGGAGGAGGGTGGAGGAGGAAGAAGGGAGGGTGAACCGGGGAACCGGGCTGAGAGGGCGGAGAGCCACCCTGACAGCCAACCCTGACCCCGCCACTGGCCGCCAGCTGCCCGGGCTCTCCACCCACCCTTTGATGCCAATCTGGAATCATGAGACCTATGCCAGGCAGGGCTGGCTGGCCTGGTGGGCAGGCTGCACACGGACTCAGACACCAGCAAGGCAGGAGCACCAAGACATGAGAAAAACAATTTTTGCAAGAATTTAATATTTCAAAAATAAGCATCAGGACGTGGAGGAACTGGAACCCTCATGCACTGCAGGTGGGAGT
Source organism: Eulemur rufifrons (assembly GCF_041146395.1). Classification (NCBI taxonomy): domain Eukaryota; kingdom Metazoa; phylum Chordata; class Mammalia; order Primates; family Lemuridae; genus Eulemur; species Eulemur rufifrons. The sequence continues at coordinate 190,330,086 of NC_090989.1, read as the reverse complement.
GTAAAATGATTCGGCTGCTAAAGAAAACAGTTTGGCAGTTCCTCAAAAAGTTCAGCACAGAGTCACCATGCGATCCAGCAGTTCCACGTTGCAGGAAACACCGAGAGCACGGAAAGCGTATTTAGCAAATACTGGCACACAGATGTTCACAGCAGCATTAGTCACCATCACCACAGGTCAAAACAACCCAAATGTCCATCGGTGGATGAACAGATAATGAAAATGTGGTACGTCCACACAGTGGCATGTTACTGAGCCATAAAAAGGCAGGAGGTACTGACTGACTCATGCTGCAACAGGGATGAAGCTTGAGCACATCACGCTAAGTGAAGGCAGCCAGACGCAAAAGGCCACAGGTCGTATGATTCCATTTACATGCAATATCCGTAACAGGCAAGTCCGCAGAGACAGAGCAGGTTGGCATTTGCCTGGGGCTGGGGAATGGGGGAAATGGGAGTGACCCCTTAAATTAGGGGTCTTCTTTTGGGGCTGATGAAATGTTTTGGAACTAAATAGAGGTGATGGCTACACAACATTGAAAATGTACTAAATGTCACTGAGTTGTGCACTTTAAAATGGTTAATTATATGTGAATTTTACCTTGATTAAAAAAATATATATATTTGCATCAAAGTCCCCAACTTCAGCGGACTTCCTTAAGCTTGTTTCACAAGTTAGCATTTGGTATTGGGAGATGGTGTGGATGGTCAGCACCGAGACCCCTCTGGATAATTCCGAGGCCCCCGAAGGGCTGAGGCGGCCTGCCTGGTCTCCCCCTGCACCCTCCCCCCTCACTCCTGCCTGTTGCCCCAGGATCAGCAACACTACAGCCCTGGCCTGCTCCTTCTTCCTGCTCCAGCTGTGTCTGGCCCGGGGCCTGTGCTGTGGGCGCAGAGGCCTGGGACCCCGGCCTCCTGACGTTCGCCGGCCAGCTGACCCTATCAGATGTGCCCCCAGAGGGACTCTCAATCACTCTGCTCCTCCCCCTGTGCCTTTCTAGAAGCAGAGGTGGCTGCTATATGTGCACAAAGGACACAGACAAAGTCATTACACTTCTCCACCCAACTCCACATTCCCTGTGCCCAGACCAGAATGGGCCCTTTGCTGCACCCACAGCTGGCTCCTTCCCTGCATCCAGGTCTCAGCTCAAACATCACCTTCTCAGAGAGGCCTTCCCTGACCATCCTGTCTCACTGGTTGCCCAACACACCCCTGCACGGAGCTCACTCGTGGTCACACAGCCCTCACTGTGTCTCTGTGGTGCCTAACATCATGCCTGGCACATGGGAAGTGCCCAATAAATGCTTATTGGATGACTGATGCACATCTTCACCTAGCCCTGTCCCTCATCCATCCTCTCTGCTTCTCTGAAAAGCTTGCTGGGGCCCAGGCCTTTTGCCCATTTTGCCTCCCACACAGCTGGGGCTGGCACATGGCGCTGCAGCAGCAGCCGGGAGGCTGGGCAATTCTGAGCTGGGCACCTCTGAGCCACCCACCAAGAACTTTTGTGCAAGTACTTTGTAAACACTTTCCCCAAGTTTCTCCCAAAGCCGTCACAGTATCCTGTGCCTTTTCTACCTCTGATATCCTTCCATTCTCTGCAAATTCCAAATGGCCTCTGCATCGTGTGCTAATGTCGGCTTCTCTCCCAGGCCTGCTTCTAAGCACAGGCCCGCGGCTCCTCCTGCCCCCTCCATGGGCCTTTCCCGAGGCTGCCTCTTCTCCTTTCCCAAACTCTAAACTCCCCGGGCCCCCGCTACTCTCTCCCTGGCCACCTTTTGGCCTCCTCAGAATGGTCCCCAAATCCTCCTTTTTCATCCCAGCTGCAGCCATTCCCCAGTCACCTCTTAGAATGGGATCCCAGCTCACTGCAGCATCCCTGACTGGCTCCTCATAAACGGGTCTCTCACCTCCACTTCCCACCCTGGCTGCCTCTCCAAGTGCCAGTCCCAGTTTCCAATCATCTTTTAAATGTTTCAACCTGACAAGCCGCAGCACATCAAACCACACAGGTGAACCCCAAGGCCCCAGATGGTGCAGGGGAAGGGGGCGCCCTGCACACAGCCTTAGTACCCAGCACTCCCTGAGCGCTGTGCCCAGGGTGGAGAATGCAGCCTCAGTGTGCCCTGGGAGGTGGGGGCTAGTGGGCCAGTGGGGACAGCCTGGGCAGTGGGGGTGTGCGGGGCAGTGGGGGTGCACAGGGCAGAGGTTGCAGCGGGCAGTGGAGGTGCCAAGAGCCGGGTGCACAAGCAGTGGGGATGCACTGGGTGGTGTGGTGCACAGGGCAGGGGGTGCAGGGGGTGGTGGGACACAGGGGGTGGCTGGGATGCACAGGCTGCGGGATACGTGCCAGCCAAAGTGGTGGCCAGGTCCCAGCCCCAGCTCACCCAGGACAATGGGCTGACTGTGCAGTCCAGATTTTGATTTTTCAAGAGAAGCCTGAAATCTGGATTTTTATGTGAATTCTCTAGTTTTCTGAATGTGATATCTGCCACCTGGGGGCTGAATGCCCTTCACACTGCCACCTGGCTGCCTCTGGATGGATGCTTTGCCCACAGCGTCACATCTTAAACCTGACTAACACAGGCAGACGTCTGAGGCAGAAAGTTCTTAGATCAAGAGCCAGGTTGGCTGTCGGGGCAGCTCACCGGACTGAGAAGAGCTGCTGGGACCAGAGCCTCAGGGCCTGGGCCACCAGGACAGTCCTTCCTTCCACTTGTCCCTGATCTCCCTGTGTTGGCTTCACTCGCCTTTACACTGGGTGCTCTCCACATGAGGGGGAGTGGTCCTGGCCCCACTCCTCACTGCAGCCAGGGACAGTGGAGGGCCACCTCCAGGCGGGAAAAGTCATGGGGAGGATCCTGATTGGCTCAGCCCAGGTCACGTGGCCAACCTGGACCAATCACTGCATCCAGGATCTCCACCTCTGGTTGCCGGGCTGGTCAGGTGCTTTCCCCTGGGGAGGAGGGGCCCTGTATGGTAATTGACAGGACCACAGGTGCGAGGTTGCCAAAGGAAGGGTGGAGGACCTGTGCCCAGAGAAAGTATGTTAAGTAGGCAAAACAATGGGTAGCACAGAAACTACAAAACCCCACAAGATGGAGCCATCCCTCCAGAAAGCCCAGTTCCCAAAGGGTAAGAGACTTCTCAAGGCCAATATTAGGGTGGGGCCGAGAGTGAAGTCCAAGTTGGATCCAAAGGCCGTCCTTTCCCCTCTACCATGGAGCTCCCCGAGGCCACCGGCCCCCCATCTGTGGTCTCCCTCATGGCCTGAGAGGGCCAAACAGCGCCACTGCCAGGGAGCTCACAGCCTGCCGCGGCTGCCTGCCACTGCTCCTCCTCAGCCTCCTTGTGTCTGCTCCCTGCTGGCGCTGACCCTCCCCTTGAGGGCTACACAGAACAAAGCCACGCCACGTTCCCCTCGACTGCTTTCAGTGCCCTAGATGAAACAGGATGGCCCCAGTCCCACCCCGACCTTCTGGGGACTTCTCTCCTAGGACATGGTTTAAGTCCGTCCTTCGTTGGCCATGGCGTCTGCCAGCCCTGACGACTCTGAAACTCCCTTTGCTTAACATGGCCAGAGCCAGTTTCTGTTGCTAGTGCCCCAAGCCCTGTCCATGCTCTGGACACAGCCTGGCAGGGCGGAGCTTCCTGGGCGGAGCCTCTTGCTCTTTTGGCTTCTCCCCCAGCCCAGCTCCCCATCTATTTTCTGTTTCTGACATCACTTCCCCAGGCTGGAGAGCTCTGAATCATGTTTGCCTCCTCCCCCTCCCTCGCCCCCCACATGCAACAGCCAGATGCGACATCTCCTCCTTTGCAGTTTCTCCCACATCCATCTCTCTCACTCCATCCTGCTCGCCGCTGGGAAGGGAGGCCTCGTCATTTCTTGCCTGGATGACCGCAGCAGCCTCCTGGCTGGTCTCCTTGCCTCCAGCCTCTCCCTGCTCTCATTCATCCTCCATGCGCTGCCAGATTAATCTTCCTTAAACAATGCTCACTGCCTGTCACTCTCCAGTGCAGAGATGTAGCCAGCCCTGTCGCTCGCTGGCCCCCCACAAGTGCTGTCTGCTCCAGCTGGGCTGCAGGCCTCCGGCTCCCCTGTACACCACTGTCACTGGAGAGTGTCCATTCTTCCTCCTCCCTTCACTCTCTGGCCAAATCCCACCATGTGCCAAGGTCCCAGCCTGAGTTCCTCTCCTCTTCTGGCCTCAACAAGTATCTGGGTAGAGGGAGGGGGTGGCCAGGGACCAGTCCTGAAGCCACAGGCCAGCCTACAGGCCAGCAGGTGGGTTGCCCTTGCCTGGCCTGTCTGGGCTCTCAAATGTTGCTGTGGCCCTTGCCACCTCTCTGCTCTGCATGTCCTGGAGACCCACCCTGGCTTCCAGGCTATTGGTAGTCATACCTAGCCAGGTCACTCTGGTGACCCATCCTTCACCATATCAGCCTTCCTTCTCAAGCCCCTCATGAATGCTCATTATCCAAGAACCAGCACCTTGCCAAGATTCCAGACCTTCAGGGTCCTGCCCTTGATGCGCTCTGCCAGTTTTGCCAACCAAAGATCCCTCCCCCCCCCCATACACTTCAGGGCTGTGCCACACAGGGAGGCCAACAGTGAGCATGCCCAATGCTGACAGCACAGCCCACACTTGCGAGCACTCACTGTGGGCTGGCATGGGCTCCGTGTTCCACGTGGAATGGCTCATTTAGTCCTTGCAACCTTCTGAGGTAGGAACCTTTCATTATCCACATCTCCCAGGTGAAGACACTGAGGCACGGAGAGTTTAAATAACCTGCCTAGTTCACCCAGTTTAGGATTCTAACCCACACTATCAGCTCCAGAGCCCTGGCTCTAAAGCACAATCTTCCAGGGCCTAACTGACTCTCCCCCACCTCGGCTCCCAAAGAGCCAGCAGGGAAGCTGCCCCTCCAAGCCTAGAGAAGTCAGTCGTCCTGCAGGGAAAAGCTTAAGAGGCCTTTGTCCACTCCCTGCTTGTGGTCACTTCAAAGGGTGGGGATGACCTTAGTCAGGAGCAGCACTGTACTGGAGCCAGCTCACCCTGGCATAGGAGAGCCAAGCATCAAAATTTCTAGAATTTTGTAAGCCAGTTGACATCACATTGATAGCTTGAAATAGGCCACAGGAATATTCACACCATGAAGCCAACTGTAAAACATTCGTCAGGACACCACTGCTGGAGAGGGAATACTGACCACCCTCAGAAGGTGTCCTGGCCTTTCGGTGGTGAGTTTCTGGCAATTCACACCAAAGACAGGCCCCTGAGTGGAGCCAGGGGTCTAGAAGGAAAGGGGTCTTGAGAAGACCAGGTAGGACTCAGAAATGGATCTCTCTCTGGTTGTGTGATGCCTAAGGATCTGGAGGAAGAAGGTCTCTAGAAAAGTGTCAGGGCAACTGCAAGACATCCAGGTAGGCCCAGATTCTGGCCAGACATGCCCAGCATGGAAAGATGGCCAGACACCAAGGACAAAGCCACGGCTGAGAGGCACGGACTGAAGGACCATGCTGGAAAGGCTGAGTGCAGGTCCATTGAGGCTCCTGGGAAATGCCAGAGCAGCACAGGGTGGGAGGGGGCTTGGAGGAGGAAGACCAGGAGGGGCTGAACCCTGCTGCTGACCTCTAAGAAAGTGGCAGTGGGGGCTGTCATGGGGCAGGAGTGGTGGGAGCTGTAGCTTAGTTGTTAGAAAAGGAAGAAAGTTTGTCCTGGTGAATGTATCACACTTAGAGTTCTTTGAATGTAAGCAACAGAAACCGATTCTAGCAAATTTAAGCAAAAAAGGGAAAATGCTGACAAGAGACTGAGTTGTTGAGAGAAGGAACAGAGGCTTAAAAAACAGGTTCTGAAGAAGGAAAGGAACCAGGACAGGGGAAATATTTAATACTTAGCTCATTTAGGCCCTGCTGCCGGGATGAAGGAGTCCACGAAACACGCACTAAGACTGTATACAAGGGGAGAGGTCATGGGGCGCTGGTGGGACAGGAAATGGAAGCTGGACAGATACAAAACCCAGCAAATGTCTATTGCAGTAGCCATGCCCAGCAGACCTGATGCAGACTCCAGGCATGATTCTAGTAGAGCTGCTCAGTCAAGGGCAGATGAGCAAAGGAAGGAGGGACCCCGAGAGACATGCTGGGATCCCCACAGAACGTCACACCAGACCAGCTTCCCTTTATTATAGGGGTACTGTCCTAGTAGATCAGGGACAGACTGGAAACACAATGTGTCTTGGTTTCAGCCAGGCACCTGATCTTAGGATCAGCAAATGGAGATATATGAACAGATGACAGCACAGTTAAGGGAATGCAAAACTTGTTGAATGACCAACACTGTTTTCGAGCACTGCGGATAAAACAATGTTGGTCCAGACTCCGGCTTTACTTTTGAGCTGTGTCCCTGGTGTTATTCAGCATGCTTATTAAATATTTGGCAAAGTGTATTGATGACATACTGGTTAAATCTGAGGATGACTGTCCCCATCCCTTCTTGGTGGACAAGAAACTGAGGGGAGCAGCATACAGCCTGGGTAATAGGACAATGGCATAGGTGACTCCAGCCCTATGGCTGCATAACCATAACCCCTGGCTGTGGTGATTGGCTGACACACTGGGCACAGAACTGGACCTGGACCAGTGATGGAAGACTGGGACATTTGCTGGGTGGTTGAAGGAAGAGATGCTCCCCACCCCCTCACTGGGCCTGGGCCTCTTAGTATGTACGTAGGAGCTCCTGGCAGCCACTTAGGGACTGTGAGGGAAGAGGGTGTTGGGCGGTGGTGCTGAACCCCTAAGAGCAGAGAGGAATGAAGGATCTTGGTCATGCTGTTTCCCTGGATACAACCATGCCTGAAGCTAGAGCTACCCCTGACCTTTCAGTTACATGTACATTAAATTCTGTTTTTTTTCTTAAGACAGTGTGGGTTGGGTTCCAATAACCGCAACAGACACACTTAGTGTCCTCTGCTACTCCATGCTAGGCAGGCACAGTGTGATGAGCTCCTAGGACTGAGGAGGGTGTCATTATTCGCCTGACGCCCAGAGGCAGGTAACATGGTGTGGAGGGCTGGGAGTGGGGCTCGGAACCATGTCATGTGAGGAACAGCTGAGAGGACTGGCCATGCCTGGTGAGGGGCAGAGGCCGCTAGGCAGGAGCCCTGCCTTAGCTGAAAAAGGGGAAGCCATCCTATTTGGCCCCAGAAGGAAGGGCCAAGAACCATTTGGGGGAGCTGGCTGGGATAGGCTCCGTCTCATTATAAGAAAGTGGTTTTGAACAGTCCCAGTTGCTGGAAGATATGTGGCCCAGGGCAGTCCCTTTGGTTTAAAGCTCAGGGCTACAGCTGAGGAAAGCCATCCTCCAGAGGACTTTTATAATCGAAGGCTGGTGGTCTGGACAGCTTCAGGAAGCATGAACACAGGGTGGGCTCAGTGGACAGATGGAGATGGGGAATGGGCTCCAGGAGGTGAGGGAGTTAGCAAGACCACACAGAGGTCAAGGTCTCCTACGCGCTCCCATCAGGTCCCCCAGGCACCAGACAACTGGCAGTAAACAGCCACATGGTTCAGGGTTTGCCCCCACAGGATTGTGGGGGTGTCGGGTGGAGCCGTAACTGCCCAGTAAGGTTCCAGCTCTCCCAGTTCCTGCAGTGTGACCTTGTCTGACATCTCAATGTCCTCATCTGACAAATGGGGCTAACGCCACCTACCTCCTGGGTTGTCCTGAGGTTTTGATCAGACGATGTAGGCAGAGCCGAGCACCAGCCACGATTACTACTACGACCAGGTTAAGAATCAAAAACGTAACTGCCTACAGCCCCCAAAGTCTCTTCCCTTTCCCGCCCCAGAGTCTCTCCTCTTAGCAGAAGGAGAATGCGTGTAGGTGTTAAAGGCCTGGACTGGAACCCCTGCCTGCCCAGGGTCCCGGCCCCATCAGTAAACTGGGAATGACGACACCAGCGCATTGAAGCGCCCCCCTCTCCCGCCCGCCCTTCTGGCCTACCGTTCGGGCCAAGGGGGAGTCCCCTCCCTTCGGCGCGAGGTCACACATCAGATCACCACTGCAGCCCCGCGCCCAGCCACATCTCAGCGGGCCGAGAACGGCGGGTGGGGTGGGGGCAGCAGCTGGCGAGGAGGCGCGGTGCCGGAGGCCGGAGGCTGGCTCCCGGGCGGCGGCCAAGCGCTCAGCCAGGAACTTGTTAACAGGCCCCGAACAAAGAGCCGGTAATCCGGCGGGCGGCCGCGGGCGGGCTGGCGGGCGGAGGGATCCCGCCCCTTCCAGCCGGGCCGCCGGGCTTTACCGTGCATGCGTTCCCCCGCGCGGGGCGGGCCGAGGCCGCCGGGCGCCCCGCAGCGCCCACCCTGAGCCTGGACGCCCCTGTGGGCGCGCCCCTCCCCGAGCCCCCGCCGCGGCTCACTGGCTCGGGCTCCCCTGGCTCGGGCACCTGCCGCCCCACGCCGCTCTCTCGTGCCCCCGCCCGCCGAGCCACCTTGACAAGGGGGCTCACGTGCTGAGGAGGCACTACTGCCGGCGGGCCTGGCACCTTTTGGGGACGCGGGGGGCGTGGGGGGGCGGCTGGAAAGATGCAGGCCTGGGAAAACCCAGTAGCCCCTCAGCTCCACTGGGCCCCTGCGCCAATTAAGAGGAGGTAGAGCCTAATTCGAGGTGCGCTCCCCTGCAGGCTCCTGGATCCTAGACCTGCTGGCGTGGGGCACGGGGAGTTCCACTTGCCGCCCTGGCTGGGGAGCTGTAGGGCAGAGGTGGGATACAAGTTCCCTTCCCAAGGCCCCCGTAGCTTTCCTCAGGGTCTGTCAGACTGACTCCTCTGGCCTTCCCTTGCACCCTCCCTTCCCCAAATATCAGCTACACATTTGCTTGGAGCCCAAGGTGACCCTGAGCCTTCCAGGTGGACACAGCTCTGAAGTCCAGGTATGGGGAGGGTCCCAGCTCTAGGGGACCCACCAATCAGGATGATGCTGGCCCTTGGTGCTCCCAGCATGGCACACTCAGAGACAGGGACTTCAGGGCCCCTCCCCCATCTAAATAGGACCTAAAACTTCCCCTATTGTGGGGATGGGCAGCTGTCACCTAGGGGCCTCCCCATACCTCTCAGCCTCTCCTCCTCTCCCACACCTCAGACAGGGCTGGGATGGGCCAGTCAACCACCACACCTGGAGAGGGTGAGGGGATGTCTATATGCCTTGTCCCGGGTGTGAAAAGGGACAGAGAAGCAGCAGCCAGGCCTGTCCCCTATCTCAGAATGGGAGTCTCACTTCAGGCCTCTGCCCTCCCACCTGGTCCCCCAGCTGCACCTTCTCCCACAAAGACGGCCAAGGACTCCCACACTGTCTCCGGGAGGGGACAAGACTGTGCCCTCTGCCATATCCATCATCAATTGCTGACATTTATTGAGTACCTACTGTGTACCAGGACTGACATGCATTGGTCCACCTGGTCTGCACAGCGACCCTAGGAGGCGGGTTCCTTTATGAGTCCACTTTACAGACAAGGAAATGGACGAAGTGCAGGGAGGAGCCAGATCCAGGGCCAGGGCCAGGGTGAGGCAGGGGTGGGGGCGCTCACTCTCAGGGGCTGGCCCTGCACTTGCACCCTGGGCACCTCCCTTGTCTCACCCTAGTCCTGCTCCAAACCTGGGCCCCAGAGCTTACCAACTCACCTGTCCCACCATCTCCATCACATGCCTGGGGGTCTGGCCCCTGGGGGTCAAAGGCTGCTCTGGCATCTGACATCAGTGCCTGGGAAGAGGGTGGGCCTCGGCACTGGCACCCTGACTTTCTGAGGACCCTGAGGAGGCCTGTTTCTGCCGTTGGGAGTGTTCCCCAGCTGAAGCAGGACCTCATTCCTGGGCTTGGGGGCTAGGACTCAATTCCCAGCTCTGCCTCACAGCCACCTTTGGCTCTGCCCCAGCAGCCACCTGGTTCCAGGCAATGCAGGCAGCCCCTGCCAGGGTGGCAGGTGCTGGGCAGGTGTGAGCAGTTCCTGGGGGAAACTGTTGCTGAGAGCAGAGCCCAATCCAGGCTCCTGAGGCAGCTTCCCTGGGCACCAGCCACTGCCTCAATAGAGTCATCAAGTCCAATCCTTTAGTATACAAAGAGGCAAACAGTTCAGAGAGGTTAAGTGATTTGTCTAAGATCACATAGCAATCACATAGAATGAGGATTAGGATTTTGTTCCATTCAGGGCTCCTGCCTTCCTCTGCTGCCATGTCCTGTGTGTCAGAGCTGATCATTTACCACTCAGTTCCAGGACAAGCCAAACCTGAATCATCTTCAGAACATCCAAACAACTGCCCCTCGCCACTGGAAGAATTGGTTTCTGAATCAAGCCGACATCCTTGCAGGGGGTGGTGTATGAGCCGACTTGGGCAGTGGGGAGGGGGCTTCTTCTGACTAGAGCAATGACTTCTTTCTGGGCCTCCTGCCTGGGGCTGGGCAGCAAGAATTGAAGCAGCTCACACTGAGATGCTTTTTTCTCCTATCTCTGGCCCTGACGCAGCTTAAGTCTCCATCTCCGTCCTAACTCATGCCCCCTCACATGCGAGGGAAAATGGAGGAAGGAGACAAACGAGCCATGGGCACCTGCTGGATGTTGGGGTACCCCCGGGGTGTCTCTCTATGTTGCCCATCGATTCGTTACTGTAACTCCAGGAAGCAAAGATAACCCATTGTATAAATGAGGAAACAGGCTGGGGAGTAAAAATCACTTGCCCCAGGACTCGTGGCTTGCATTGGAAGCTGGCCCTGTCTGCCTACCAAACCCCTGCCCTTTCCACTCCGCCTGGCAGGAACGGGGTGCCAAGGCTCCCTAGAAGGCAGGAGGACACTCCGATGCCACTCCTATGGGAGCAGACAAGAAGAACGAAGAGGTGGGCTTGTAGAATTGATTGCAGGAAGCCCAGCTTCTATCTGGGCAGCAAGGGTGGTTGGGGCCCAGGGTGCAGCCTCAGGAACCAGAAGCCCCACACAGGTGCTGTGCAGAGCAGCCCGGAGACTTGATGTCAACACTAAGAATGACACTATTCGCATGAGAAAACACCCACTCTGGGAAAATCTATGCTGGGGTGGGGATGGGGGTGGGCAGGGAGGTTCCCATTCAACAGATATGGATATACAACCTGTGTGAGTGACCCACAAACACACAACTCATGTGAGCTGGTTTGCTGTCTGTGTGTGTGGCCAGGGTACAATGCCACTCCCCCACCCCACACGATGGCACCTGGCCTTACTGATCCCCACTGTGGACAAGAGGCTGTTTCCAGCCTCCCTGGAGTATAGCAGTCTGTGTCCAGGGACTGGGATGGGGTGGGCTGAGGGAAGCAGAACAAACTTCTCCCCCCGTCTCTGGCAATAGCAGCCCTCCCGTCCTGGCCAGAGAACCCAAACTCAAACCAAGGAAACAAAGAGAAACAATAAGCACTTGGCTGGTCGTGACTTGGCACATGTTGAGGCAGGGAGCAGGGTCACAGTGCCACAGAGAACGGCAACACTGTGGGAAGCACTGGAGGAGGAGGCAGCTAGGGCCAGAGGCTTGTGGCAGCTGCCCCAGGGCTGAGGAATCAGTGGTCCGTCTGTCCTTAGCCCACCCAAAGAACATCAGTGGGCCAGGATCCCTGTGAGGGGGAAGAGTTGGGGAGGCCTTTGGGAGGAGGCTGGACTGAAATGGGGGTGGGGGCTGGGAGGGGACCTGAGCAGGACAGTGTGGGAATTGGCAGCAGCAAAGGGGTGTGGCCCAGTCCTGGACCTAGCTGGAGAGGTTGGGGTGTTGGCTGGGGGGCATGCTGGAGGGGTCATGTGGCACCAGGTTTTGCAAGGCAAGAGAGCTGCAGTCTGAAAGCCAGAGTGGGCCTGGGGGTGCCCAGCCCACTGGCAGTCAAAGCCAGAGAGGGCATCCAACCTCCCAGGGGACCAGCCCAGTTATTCGGGGCAATAATGAAGGAGGCAGGTGTTTCCCTAAGGGCCCAAAGGGGTCAAAGTTTGGACTCACCCGCAGGCACTAGGAAGTCACAGAAAGCTTGCTAGCAGGCGTCCAGCCCAATGCGGGGGCTTAGTCTGAGTGCAGGAGGTGCAGGAGGGGGTGGGTAGGGGTGGCCACTGCTGCCGTCCAGGTGAGACAGGTGAGGGAGAAAGGGGCAGGGTAGGGGATAGGAGGAAACAAAGCAGGTAAGGGACAAAAGAGCAATGTCACAAGTAGGACTGAGCTGGAGGACTTGGTGACAGATTAGATGTGAAGCGTGAAGGAGAAGGGAGAGCCAAGGGAGACGCTAAGGTTTCCAGCCCTAGGCTAGGGGGCAGGGGGAGGGGATGGCAGTGCCCCTGAGAGGAGGGGGCATCGGGAGAGGGTTGGCCTAGAACCAGCAGGCCCCACAGGCATGCACGTGGATACAAATGTCCCCAGGCAGCAGCTGAGCCCGGCACTGGGGAGCTCACCTAGAGAAGGGTCCCCCACTGCAAGCTCAGGGCAGCCTCCAGGGCAGCACCGGCAGGAAGGGATGTGAGGCTGCAGTGGCCTCCAGCTCCTGGCTGAGGCCATGGTTGGCTACTCCTGGGAGTAGGAGCCAGGCCAGTGCCTTTTGGTTGGGGGTTTAGTACCTGGATCAACCCCAATCCCTGGTTCCTGGGGGAAGCCCCTCCCAACACAGGCAAGCGGATTGCAGTAGGTCAGTCGGAGGACCAGCTCTCCCTGGGGGCATTACAGGACCCCAAAGCCCAGCCCCCCCACTCCCCATCGGCAAGGCAGGGGGAGCAAGAACAGGGTATCTCCTAGCCCTAGAGAATTAAGACCTTCCCCTCAAACAGTTGCATCATCCTGGGGGTGGCAGGTGGACAGATGGGTCCAGGCCGGGCCCGAGGATGGGATAGAGGCCTGAGGAAGAGGAACAGGGGCAAACTGTTGGGGTCAGGATGGGCAATGCCAGAGCTTGGTGCTCTTCATCTCCGCCTTCCAGGAGAGCCCACTCTCCCTCCCTGCCCTCAAGAGAGTGGAGGTCTGGGTGACAGGGAGACCACAGGGACGTGTGCTGGCTGTAAGTGGGAAAATCCTGTGGGACAGGCAGGTGCTGTGTGCACGGGCACAGAGAGGGCCTGCCAGGTGAGAATGTGCTGAAGGGACAGGCTTTTGTGTGATATCCGGCAACAGAGGGTGGGCGCGTGGCCTGGGGAGCAGGCAGCTGCAGTCAGTCGAGCTGGACCTCGGCGCCCCCTGCTGGCCATCCCTCCCTCAGCCACTCACAGACACATTTTTCACTGGCTGCTGTTGCTGAGGAGGTGCTCAGTGGTGGCATAGCAGGAGCTGGGGTCACTGCAGGACCAGCTTGCCTGGGCGTCCACACGTGCCCAGAGCCTGTGGGGGACAGCAGGAAGTGGCCCCAGAGAAGCAGGGCCCACCCCCACCTCCTGGCCTTCAGCAACTCCTCCCACAGGCCAGAGACTTGATGCCTGGAGGCAGGCTCTGCTCTAGGGCAGTCCTGCCACCCTGGTCCCACTGGCCAGCTCCCTGGGCAACCTTGGGTCAGGCCCCAACAGGTGCCCCAACAACCAGGGACACAGATCCCCCACCCATGGTCTCCTGATGAGTCCATGTGGCAACTCCTCACCTCGGGCTGCGGTGTCCTGACTCACCAATGCCTGTCACTCCTTATCTGCACATGCTCACCTGTGCGACTGCACACAGCCAGCATACACGCCCATCTGGCCACACAGATACCAACGCTGCACACACCATGCCAACCTCCCTCACCTCCTAGCACACATGTCAACCCACGGCCCTAACACGTGCTCACGTGGGTGACATGCGGCTATGACCACACAGCCCTCACACAAACATCCAACTCAGCAAACATGGCCCGGGCACCTGCTCAGTGTCTGGCAACGCCTCCCTGTGTACAGAGCACCAACACCCCAGCTCACCATGGTCAATCCACACGCCCTGAGCGTTCATCTGGGGAGCTCTGCATACACCCCTAACACGCACATGTGTGCAACATACACGTGCCCAGAGGCAGTTCAGCCTCCCAACTCATTCAGGATTAGAAGGGGAGGCCGTGGGGAAGGTTTGCTGAAGGAGGATGGGGAGGTGACGGGGAGGTGATGGGGAGGGGACAGAGTGGGTAGGATGGAGCAGAGGCAAGGATGAGGGAGGGATGAGGAGGGTGGTCAGGCAGTGGTGGGTGCAGGATGCGTTGCGCAGACAGACCCTTTAAGGAAACAGCCATCAGCCTCAATCATTGTGCTGGTCCCTGAGCTCTCACTCATTGATCTCCAATCAATCTGGCTTGGCAGCTCAGGAACCCCAGTGCTCCCTTCCAACACTCCTCTGGTAAGCAGTAGCCTGGCCAGGCAGGAGGGCAATGTCCCAGGTTCTGAGCGCAGCAAGAATCAAGAAATTCTAAGCAAGCCCCAAACCCCCTTGATCACACAAATGGCACCTCCGCCACATACCACCAACACACACACACAAGCTCAGCTCCATTAAGTGCATGGGGGCCAGAGACCAGGAGGCCCCAGCAGCTCAGCCTAGGTGGAGGCTCAGGGAGACCAGACAAAGGATACAGGGGAACTTCCTCCCCCCAAACCCCCTCTTAAGGGAAAGGCGGTGGGCCAAGGGCTGAGTTACTCACAGGTTAGGGTGGCCAATGGGGCATGCAGAGAGGAAGAAGGGCTGTGGAGTTTAAGGGAGAAAGGGAAGCGGGCAGACCCAACCACACAACTCTGACCCCCCAGCCCGGGAGGCTAGGACCCCCAGCCCCTCACCCCCGCCGCCACGGGGACCGCAGAGCTTTGACTGTGCTGGCTGCAAGGGCTGGGGGCTGGTGTATGCGCCTCCACGCCTGAGTGTGTGCGTGTGCGAGCGTGTGTGGCGGGGACAGAGGAGGACACTATGTTCTGGACGTGGGCAGAGGCCAGGTGCCAAGCCGGGAGATTGTGAGTGGCTGTTTGGGGCAGATGCTACCGGGAAGAGGTATCTTAACCGCCTCCCCCACCCCCACCCCCTTTCCTGGGCACCAGGGTATGGTCAAAACCCTGTAATCTTCGAACCCTCAAAGTCAGGTTCCCCAGGATTGATTCAACCCCCGACCCTGCTACAGGGCCAAGCAAACTTCCCCCACCCGGAGGCGTGGGGCGTTTACACTCGTCAGCCCCGCGCGCTGACAGCTGCTCCTGGACTTGGCAGAACCCAGGCTTCCGGGAGAGCGCGCGGGGAAGCTGCGCAGCAGCGAGAGGCGGCCCCAGCGTCCCGCCTCGCAAAGTTTGGCCTCGCGGGGCTCCTAGCCGGTCCGGCAGCGCAGGTCAGGGACCCCCCCAGAGCAGCGAGCGTTCGCGCGCACAGTCCCCCGCAAGCCTCCCCAGAGCGCGCGCGGCGTGACTCACCCGAGCCGCGGAGCCAGGCGGCGAGAACTATACCCAGGAGCGCCGGCCACAGGCCGGGCCGGACGGCCATGGCCACGGGCGGGCGGGCCAGGCGAGGGGCCCCGCGGGCGGGAGGGCGGCTTTCAGCGCCTCAGCCCGGAGCCCCGGCTCGGGGCGCCCCCGGGGCCCATGCCAGCGGACTGCGCTGCCTCTGGGCAGCCGGCTGCGGGGCGCACGCGGCGCGTGGCTCCCCTGGGCACGCGGAGCACAGCAATGCAGCCGGGGCGGAGCGCAGCGCCAGCCGCGCAGCGCACCGAGCCAGCCGCCGCGCGGAGCCCGCAGCCGGGAGCCGGCCGATGGTCGCCGCAAAACCCGGACTGGAGCAGCGGAGTGGGGCGGCGGCGGGGCGGGGCGGGGGAAGGAAGGAGGGGTCGGGCCGCCCCGCGCGACGCGCGCGGGCCACCCCTAGCACCGGGGATCCCTCGGGGCGATGCTTGAGGCTCCCCCAGGGAGGGGCTGGGGTGGTGGGCGGGGAGGCCTCCCACCGCCCCGCGCGGTCCCCAGGGACAGAGACAGGAGTCTGGAACCCGGAGTGGATCAGTTTTCCGGATCCGGGCTCTCCCAGGCCTGCCAGTCTGCGCACAGGTGGCTCGGGAGGGGCCTAGGCCTGCGGCGACCCCGGCGCGGCGGCAGTCTGCGGAGATCAGCCCAGGGCAGGGGTGCCCCGGGCAGGTTCCGCTGCAGTCCTCACCCCCACCCCCTGCCTCCCAGCCGCGCTCGGAGGCCGTCAGCGCGCCCCGGTAGCTGTCAGCAGCTGGGATAGCAGACTGCGGGAGAGCGCGGGGACCCTGGCCCCCAGTGCCAGGCAGGTCAGACTCAGGGACACCCGCAGTCCCAACCATGCAGCGTCACGGACCCCAGTGGCACGCCTCATAGCGTGACCCAAGGTTTCCCTAACCCTTCCCGGTCGTTCTCTGAAGGAAAACAACCTTAGGGCGCAGCGCATCCGACTGGGCGCATTGTTTGCGCCCTGAGAGCGCAGGGTGCGGGAGACGTGGGCGTAAAGGAACGAGCTGGGCTTTGGGAGATAGAGAGACCTAAGATAGGGTCTAGGTGACTTTGGCGTCCAGCTCTATGACCTTGGGCAAGTCACGTCCTCTCCAGGAGCCTCCAGCAGTGACCGCTGCTGGAGTCTTCTGTTCCCCACCCCCATTCCCTAATCGGGTTAAAATAAACAGAGGGCTGCCTTGAAGGAGAAAGGAAATGACAAACGCCGCACCATGTGCCTGGGGCGAGTGATCAGGAAAAGAGAGGGTCCTACTCTGGGTCGGGAGGGGAATGAGAAGGGCGAGGGCAGGACCACAAACTCAAACGCCCACGGGGCGGGTAGATACTATAAATTGGTGCTGCAGGCTAGGCGATACAAGGAATGGTCTTGCTTCCACAAAGAGATATGAGCTCGCCTATATTTCTTGAGACACGAGGCCCTCTCTCGGTCTGTCTTTTGTTTCCCACTTTTGATAGAGAAGGGCTATGAGAAATGTTTTGCTTTCCTCTTAACTCTGCTATAAAAAACATCAGCCAGCGCTCCAGATGCGCCTACAGACCGGGGAGGGCTTCAGCACCAGGGAGGCAACGGACAGCGCTGGGGACGGGGCACAGGAATCCCATCCAAAAGGGTAGGTTCTCTTCTGCTCCAGGTACCAGCTGTAGGGGGAGGGGACTGGGGCCCAGGATGGCCATATCTTCCAAATTTTCAATAGAAGCTATTGTGTGAGAAATCTCGTGATTTAAAATGTTTTAACTAATAAAATATTTTTTTTAACCTCTTGTGGGCACAGATGAAAATGGCACCAGCTTCTGGTTTTTGAACTGCTTTGAGGGCTATTTGCAAGTACACTGTGTCGGGGGCCTGAGCTACCCAAATGTCTGAAGTATGTGTGTGTTGGGAGGAGCAATGTGTTCCCAGGCTGCTCCTGTTGACACCCTAACACCCCTCTCCACCCCCTGTATGAAAGAGATGGGTGGGAATGGTGAAACAGTGGCAGGATCAGCATTTGGGGCCCATGATATGGGGGAGATGATTAGGGACAAATTTGGGCACTGGAAGCAGGTGGTTGAGGATGAAGGTGTGGGGTTAGGGCTGGGATAAGACATTATCACATATGCCAGACACCACTATGTTCTTACCTGCCTTTGTCACATGCAATCCTGCTAGATAACATTATTATCCCCATTCTACAGATGAGGCAATAGAGGCTTGGGGAGAGGACATCCTGGCTCAGGGCCAACCTTATTCAATGACAGCAGGACTAGCTGAGATGGGTCCTTGGGAAGTTTTATTTCAATGTCCGTGTCCTTATATTTCCTCCTCCTGCAGTTTGTGCTCTGGGGTTAGAATTTGGGAATAAGGTTTGGGGTACAGACAAGGAAAGTGTCTCCTCCTCTGCTCAGTTTGGCTGCCCTGGTCACCTCTCTGTCTCACTGTCTTCAGCCAGAATAGAATGGTCTGTGTAACAGTCAGGATAGTTTAGGTTAGGTTGTGGTAACAGACAGTCTTCAAATCTCAATGGCTTAAATCAACAAAGGTTGATTTCTCATTTGTCCATCATGCTTCTATCGCTCTGGGTCATCCTTGCTCGAGGACGTAGGCTGACAGCAGCTACTTTCTGGAACAGTGTTGGCCAATGAGGAAGAAGAAAAGGGAGATCTTGAGGTACACCCACCAGCAATCAATGGCTCAGCCCAGAAGTGAAATGTGTTACTTCCACTCACAATTCATTGGCCAGGACTGGCTCCACAACCCCACTCACGAAGGCCAGGAGGTGCAATGCTATTGCATGCCTGGAAGGCAGAGCCAAACACATTGGGAACAGCATTAATGACGGCACAGCCTGCAGTCCCAGCATGACCCCTGCCCACCTCTGCACTCTGCCTGGGCCCTGCCATCCAAGCTCATCCCACCTCCAGGCCTTCCCATTTGCTTTTGTTCCTAGAACACTCTGTCCCCAGATCTTCACGTGACTGGTTCCTTTTAGTCACTCAGACCTCAGCTCAAATGTTCCCTCCTAAGCGGTACTCAGAGCCATGTCAGGAGAAGGAGGATGCCCTTGAAGAGAGGGGGAGTAGATGTCTCACCTGAATTCTGCGGAAGAATGCAGGTTGGAGGGCTGCCAGGGAAGGGCTTGTCTCAGACCCGAAGGTGGGATGGCCAGATGGGAGAAGGGCCCCTGGCGTTTCCCTCTGCCTTTGCTCCTCATTCTGCTCAGATTCAAGACCTGCCTGTGACCTCAGGCCTCTCCCCTACACAAGCCCCATACTCAAAGTGAGCGAATGAGCCTGCCCTGCCTATGCGGGACCCTCCAACAAGTGTCTGCAGACACCCCCTTGCAATATCACAGTGACTGGGCACAGATTTCACCTCCACCTGCTCTGCTGGCCAGAAATGTCTCCTCTCTGGGGAGTAAGAATCAGCCCCTCATTGGGTTCACCTGCTGGGGCCACACCATGCATGTCTGCCCTCTCTTTTGCTTCTGGTTTTTCAGAAGACTTTCACTTCAGAAGACAAAGTCTCATCTCTCCTCCAGGCCAAACAGTTCTGCTTCAGTTGCTGGTAGCAGGACTCTGGGTCCCTGTCCTTGCCATCTGGGCACCCCCTGCCTCCTGGAAGATGCTCTCCAGCCAGGATGCTCCTCTGAAGGCATCTCCTGATGGGACCTGGCAGGTCTTCTGTGCTACGGCCAGATGCATAAGAGGGGTCCCAATCAGCTGTTGGTCAGTGACATCATACTGCTAATGCCCCCGGACCTGGGGAGCTCAGAGCCCATGGTGAGGCCACCAGTGACTTGGACAGACACTGAAGTTCCTGCAATACTGGCTGTAGTGCAAATCCCAAGGCCCTGCCCTAACCCGACTCTGATTCAGTATGTCTGGGGAGGGGTCTGGGAATCTATGCTTTTACCAAGCCCTGTAACACCTACCAGCTGCTTCTACTGCTGCCAGTGGTCTGAAGACTGACTGCACTCTGAGGAACACTGCCCTAGTCTTTGCCATAGGTGCCACCAAAAACTGGGTGTTCTCCATCTACGTTTGGGTCACTGGTTTTCTGCAATTAAATGCAGAGACTTAAATCCATCCCAATTATATTCCATCATATTACGTCTAATCCCTCTTTCCTATATGGAGCCATCTCGGGATGTGGGCACCATCAGGCAGGGTACTTGCTATTTCCTTCAGCTTCTTGTCATTCCCAGATGAGATGGGGAAGTCACATACACTTTCAACCAAGTCCTTACTAAACAGGTTGCTGAAGGCAGGACCAAGGACAGCGCCTAGAGGCTCCTCACTTGCATGTTGCACTAGGTCAATAAACCAGCTGCTCTTTCATCCACTGGGGAAGCCTCTGACTGCACTATCATTCAGCTCACATCTCAATGCTGTACCCACAAAAGTAAACGGAAAGGCTTTGCAGAGCCCCCAGAATCATGAGCCTCCAGCTTTGCCCTGAGTTCAGCAGGCAGGATTTGCTCTTGCAGACCCCATGTTGGCTCTTTATAGTCCCTTCCCCAGTCAAAGCATTCACATCAGCTCACTGCTCAGCATCCAGTTTCCATCTTCTGGAAGCATCTTCCTGTCTTTCCTTTGAGGGATCTCTCCTCCCCACCATCAGTGCACAAGATTCAGGCTGGATTACCCCATCCAAGTTCCAAAGGATGGTGCATGCTTCAGGCCTGGCCAAACAGCATCCACTGTTCCCAGGACCACAGCAGCTGGTTCAGAGGTGGGCATGTGACCCAAGCCAGGCCACTGAGGCTCATCTCTGGGACTTTCACTGGAACTAAGGAGAGAAAGAATTGCTTTTCTTGCTGGACTTGAAGCAGGAAAGAAATGACCTGCTCTTGGAGCTGCTACCACATGAGGAGTGCTACCCACTGAGGGAACCTGCAGCCTGTGGAGAAAGACGCTGATGTCCTCTCAGTTGTAAGTTAGGGTGGAATGGCAGCCTTAAAGAGGTGAGAGAGAAGGAGAACCAGGCCCCTTCAAAGGACCCCCAGCAACATCTGGACCAAGTCTCCTCTGCACACTGGCCCCCGACACTCACCCACGCCCTGAATCCAACACATACATGCACACACAGTGTGCCAGCACCCACTCAGTCTCTGTACCTCACACACATGCATTTCCCAGACCCAGCACACACGTGCACACCTGGCAACTGAACACCATCCAGACAGATATGTTCCCTGCATGTTTACATACACATGCAGACACTTCCCTGTCTCCCTACCCCATTCCTGCACAGACTGTCCATGCACTCGCCCTCCATTCTGCCCGTGCTATGAGCTCTTTGTGCCTGGGCATCTCATCTGGCCTGGCAGTGCCTCAGCACAAGAACTGGGATGTCCTCGCCTTGGAGCCTCCAGGACCAAGGACAGCGCCTGCCATTTCTTGAGAACTAACCACGCGTCCAAGACAGCTCCTTACCTGGTTAATCTCTTTTGATTCTCACAACTCCTTATGAAGTAGATGCTATTATCATACCCATTGTATAGATACAAAGCTGTGGCATAGAGAAGGGATTTAACGTGCTTAAAGCCACTCAGTTGGTGAGGGATAGGACAAGGATTTAAACCTAGAAGCTGCTCCAGAAATATTTGCTGAGTGATTGAAAGAACATTCAGTCTAACAAATGGTTTTGTTAGAGACACATGCTCCTGTGGTATATGTGTTATCACACACATGCACACACAGGAACACACCCACCCAGAGAACCTTTCCCAGCTCCATGAGCTCCACGCCATCTCAGACTCTGAGGTTTCCCTGACTACACAGCCCCCGTTCCTAGTTTCCCCACTGGGCACTCTCAGGTGGGTTCGGAGACTAGCAGTTTCCTGCTGAGGGACCCCCGTGAAATGGAGAGGGAGAGAAATTGTCAGGAATGGGAAAGAGGAGTGGGGGAGGAGGGGAGGGATGGGATTGGACCAAGTGGAGGTCTGGCACTGAGCCCTCTGCAGATGACCTGATGAGCATTTTCCAGAGTTAATTTCATTAGCGTCTCTGGGAGATGAACAATTAGCAAGATGCTCTGATGCCTTTAAAAGCTTAAGAGAAGGAGAAGGCTGCCTTCCTTGCTTCCCACCAGAATGCAGCATCCCTCATCCCACTCTCCTCCACCTCCATCTCCATCTCTCATCCACCTTGTCCCATCTTCTCCTCTCCTGCCTTTTTGGTGCTACTTCTGCCCCCACCCCACCCTGGTCCTTGGCCACCATGCCGGCCCCTCCCTCCCTCTTCCAGGCTCCCATCTGCCCCTCTGCAGCCTGGTGCTCGAGCTCTGCCCACATCACATCAATTGGTCCCCTGTGTTCTGATCGCAGAGACACCCAGGGCTGGGGTCTGGCACTGGTCCTACCTCCAAACAGGCATGGCTTTCTTTGGCACCGAAAGAGGGCTGGGCCAGGTAGGGGTTCTCTGTTTCTGATTGATTTTGCTACCAGGTCCTTGGCAACTTCCAGATGGGGCTCCACTGGGGACTGGAGCTCCCCTTCCAATCACAGGGCTAGTCTGGTAGGCAGGAGAGAGGTAAGCTTCTGCCTCCTCTCCCGGTGCCTGGCACACCGAGTCCTGGGGCTGGGGCAGGCCCAGGTCAGCATGTGGGGCATCTGTGTCTGTACCAAAGAAGTTGGAAAACGGGACTCCAGACACTCTGGATCAGTGTTTGTTCTGGACTCCAGCTGCATGATCTTTGTCCTGGGGACACACCCTCATGGTGCTTCCTGTAAGTCCTGGGTTGGTGGGAGGGGCTCTGGTCCAGCCCCCAGACTCCTTTGGGCAGCCCAGGGGTGGCGCTGGTATGGGGCGGCCCTCCCAGCCACATCCTAGGCTTTGGAGTTGACATTCTGCATTCTCTGAGTTGAGATGGGAGCTCCAGACATACCCTCTCCCCTTGGACTAGATGGTCTCTCAATGATTCCAAACTCCCTTC
The DNA here is from genome assembly GCF_041146395.1 of Eulemur rufifrons. Lineage (NCBI taxonomy): Eukaryota > Metazoa > Chordata > Mammalia > Primates > Lemuridae > Eulemur > Eulemur rufifrons. The sequence goes on along the minus strand of NC_090989.1, from coordinate 190,307,728 downwards.
AGCCCCAGACCCCTCCTTCAATCAGGGCATCAGAGTCTCCTGGGAGCTTGCCAAAAAACCCCAGATTCTGATCCCCTCCCAGGTCTACTGACAGGATCTTTAGGTGGGACCCAGAAATCTGTAATTTAAGAGAAATATGCAATTTCCAGCTGGGTCCTAGAGACTGGGAACCACTACACACAGTGAGCGTGAGGGCAGAGGAGGGTGGTCCCAGCCCCAAAGCCAGTCTGAGAAACCGAAGGGGCAGAGTTGCCCTCGAGGGATGGGGGCAGAAATCAATTATTTGAGGGTGGGGGTGGGTGAAAAAATGTGACTTTCTATATAAAGCACAGATACATATACACACACAGAGTATATAAACAGATATGCAGTGTGTCTGTGGTATGAAAATTTCAGAGAGAGAGGGGGCCATTGGGAGAAATCTATAAAGGCTCCTAATAGGGGCAATAGTGAAAATGGGTTGAGAAACACTGCTCACCAGGAAAGGCCTTAGGAAGCACAAGAACACGACAAATACCCCACACCCGGATGTGCACACCCCCACACACTCACACACACACCTGGACACACACATTCACACACATGCGCACACCCAGGGACACACACACCTGGATGCACACATTCACACACACACACGGGGACACACGCACGCCTGGACACACACACACACACACAGGGACACACGCACACCTGGACACACACATTCACACATACACTCACACCTCTAGGGACACACACACATTCACACATACACACACCCCCACACACCGACAGGGCCATGCTACCTGGACACACACACACAAACATGCACACATACTCGGGGACACACATATACACAAGCCACACCTGTATGCCCACACACAAATACACACATAAACACATAAACTGCACACCCAGACATGCACACATGTGCACGTGTCCACACATCGACGCACCCTACACACAAATGAATCGAAAGTCTCCCTCACACATACGCAAACAGACACACTCTCGTCTTCACCCTCCCACACAGACATCGGGAGACTCCAATAACACCACATTAGTGACGTGGAGACTAGGTTAGGATTTTAATAAGCTTTTAAATAAATAAATATGTAAAAGCTCCTTTAACAGGGACTCCATATTTCTTGTTAATGTGACATCCCTGGCCTTACACGTCTTGAGAACAGGGAAGCCACACAGCTGCATTCATACATAGTCACCCGTGCACGTGTATGGGTGTGGGCCTGTTTCTGAGATGGGTGCGTGTTCCGTTCATGGCTCTGGGGGTCGTGGCAACAGGTCAGAAAGGAGAGAGAGAGTGTGTGTGCGCGTGCGCCCATGGGCAGTGACTGGGGCGTCCTCAGGCACCGACAGTTCCCAGAGAACTCAGTCTCCAAATTCTTCTGTTCCTCATTGTGCTGCCTACTTTTGCCGACATAGTGCATACTCCAGAAATATGTGTGGAACGAGCGAATGCATAAATGAATCTATGAAGCATCTCAATTTCTGTTCTCTTCATTAAAACTCATAAACTGCACATGGCCTAGGTATTATCATGCTCCTTTCACAGATGAAGAAACTAAGGCTCAGAGAATTTGAAGCAGCACCTGCACCCACACATCCAGCTCCCGGCTTTGCACAGGGCACGCTGGCTACCCTGCGGACACTCGGGTCACCCAAGTGAGCTGGCCCAGGCTGAGCCTCTGTGGTCTGCCCTACCCAGGGGCGCTTGCAGAAGGGCACTGGAGAGGCAGCTTTGCTGGACTCCAGCACAGCACCCATGGCAAGACCCTCTGGGAGGTTTCTTCCACTCCCCTCTGGTGTGACCAGACCCCTGGTCCCCAGTGTCTGCTGTCCTGGCCCCTCGAGGGCTGGCTGAAGCAAGCACAGAGCAGATGGGCAATGTTTGCCCAGCACAGCCGTTCTGACTCAGTCCTTCAGGGGCTGGTACATGCTGTGTGCCAGGGTTAATTAAACTGGTAATTAGAAGGAGAGATGCTTAATCTATCTGGTTAATAAAATAACCCCTTTGCATGAGCATGCAGACACTGTCACTCTGCCGGCGGAGCAAAGACGCCGCATCCCTGGCTTTATGGCCAGCCAAGCAGAATGGCCCCTGCTCCTCTGTGCCTGGCACCCACCCTGCCTGCTCCCTAAGTCCTGGAATCAGTTCCAGGCCCATCCCCGCCACCTCAGGGTGGGATCTTGGCGGGAGCTTCCAGGAGCATCAGGCCTGGGGAGATAGCCAGGGGTGCCTGGTCCTGGAGAAAGTTTCCAGGTGAAGGGTGGCACCACAGGGCCTGTCTGCCCAGGCACAGGCCGCAGCACGCCTTGGGGGCTTCCAACATGGGCTGGGACCCTCATGGGCCCTTTCCTGACTCTTCACATCGCTTCCTCCTAGGGCTAGGTCTGACCCTCACACTCTAAATTATATCCTTGGTAAATATCTCTAAAAATTAATTTTTAATTTTACATATAAAACATGGATACATTATTTTGTGTTTAAAAGAAAAAAAAAGTCTACCCATAACCCCATCTCAAATCCCAGGTTTTTCCTGAGAGAGAAGCACTTGTGAGTCTGGTGTGGTGAGTCTGGAGTCTTCTGGGCTTTTCTCCCCGTGTCTACAGTGTGTTCGCTGAGACAACTAACTGGACATAGATTTTCCTGACTGCGGATCTGTCACCGTATGACGTCTTAGTGCCCGCTTCCGCCAGCAGTGTGCTTTCCCCCACTCAGCACCGACACGACCAGCTGATGTTCTCTTCAATCAGATTTCACCGGGGTGGAATTTTCCAGAGGAGGAGAGGAGCCTCCTCTGCCCTCGGGCCCCCACGCTGGGAGCGGCCTGGGACGTGCACTGGGGCGTCCTCTGAGCGGCCCCGTGCGCAGCCAGCCTGCCCTGCTCCCCAGGGCTCGTCGCTGCTGCCCGACTGCTGCCCCGGACCCTGCTTCTCCTCACCGACTGGAGTGAGATGGTGACAGCAGGCCCCGTCCCTGCTCCTGCCCTCAGACGTGGCAGCTCACGGCAGGCGGGTCTGCACGCCGGGCCCCAGGCGGCCACGGCCCCACTGCCGCGGCCACCTCCCGCCAGCCTCGCAGGCCCCGCCTGGCTCAGGTGCAGGGTCTTCAGAGACAGGCCCCTCCCACCTCTCACCTCATAGGACAGGCCTGGAGGGGCGGGGCCTGAATGACGCCCCCTGTCCCTGGCTGCGGCAGGACCAAGGTGGTGGGCTCCCCTGCCTGGCTCCCCGGGCAAGGGAGCTCTCTCGCCGCTTCTGGCTGCAGCGACAGCAGGTGTGAGCGGAAGTGTGCCTGTGCAGGGGAGAGGCTTTTATTAACCTGCTAATGATCCGTTTAATGAGCTTTGAAGTCAGGTGAATTCGGCAGCTAGAGCAGGTGGCACCCAGGCTGTGGGACGTGAGCTGGTGGGACGTGGAGGGTCTCCAGGGTCTTTAGCTACCACAGCTCCAAGTCGGTTCCCAGGCTAAAGGGAGTAACAGGACAGGCATTGTTTATTATTATTACTGTTATTATTAATTAAAAGGGCAAGAAATAGGCTAGAGAGTGAAGGCAGGGCCAGACGGGCCGCGGGCTCAGCAGACCTGGCCTAGGTGCCAGCTGTGTGCTCATGGGTCCATCTGAGCTCCGTCCACACACGCATTCGTTCAACAGGCATTCACTGCCCGCCTGTGCCCGCCTGTGCCCTGCGGGAGATCCTGCTGGTTTGGAGCCGAGTACTGAGCACTCCAGGGGGGAGCAGGCAGGGGAAGGACTGACAATAAGCAAACAAATAAACCAGAAAGATGATTCTAGATGGTGAAGAATATAAAATGGGTAAAGTGAGAGAGAGTGGCTGAGAGGAGGCGTGGAGGGCATTGATATCAAAGTGTGGCCAGGGAGGGTCTCTGAGAAGGGCCCGCTTCAGCAGAGACCTGAAAGAAGAGAAAGCAGCCACAGCCATGGGAGACCTGGGGGAAAAGTGTTTGGGGCTGAGGGAACAGCAAGTGCAAAGCATTCAGGCAGGAAATGAGCTTGGTGTGTTTGAGGAAGGCAAGGACAAGCAGTGTGGCTGGAGGGCATGGATGTGGCAGGGAGGGACAAGGGGGATGGAGTCTGAGAGGTGGGCAGGGACCAGGTCCTGAGGGCCCTAGATGGGGGAGGGGAATTTAGAATATTGCAAGAGCAAAAAGCCAGGGGAGGGCTCAGGGAGTGACAAGATGTGATCTGCATCAGAAAGACACTCCTCTGCTGCGTGTGGTGACTGTAAAAGGTGACTTGGGGTGGCAGCCAGTGATTTCCCCTTTATGTTCCAAATCCTGCAGTGCCCCACCCCTCTCCTGTTCTACGACAACGTTAAGGATAATCTCTAACATTTGAAGGGTGTTTTCACCATTTACAAATCACATTCGGGAGCCATTCTGTTTCCATCTCATGGCGCTCATCCAATACCTTCCAGGAAGGGGCCTCCTCGGAGCCCCTGCAGGGCAGCCTCGGAGTGGAACCTCCAGGGCCCCAGAGCCTGGGAGCATGCTGCTCTGTAGTGCCAGCTGGAAGGTTGAGCATGCCACCATTGGTCTTGTGAATGTCTGTTTCCTGCCAGCAGGGTCCCCAGGCCCACTCTTTTGATAGTGGAACTCTGATTTTCCTTTGGAGAAGCTCCACCACTACCTCCACTCACAGTCTTCGTGGTTCAGATGGAGCCAAGCTCGCCCTGGCTCCAGGGGCAGCCAATCAGAGTTTCCCAACATCCTGGCTTCTACAGCGGTTGGTTCAGGTTCGGTCCCCCATTTGTACCAATGAGAACCAATCCTGGGGCTTAAGCTTGGACTTATCGGAAGATTCTCTGTTTCAGGTAGAATGGGTCACAAGGCAGGGTAGGGGCCTGGAGTAGCCAATGACCACCAATTGGTGAAAGCCTGCCTCTGAAGGGAGCCGCCACAGTCCCCTGCTGGGACTGGCAAAAAGATAAGGAGAGAGAGACTTGTTCTGTTGGAACACCCTGATCAAGCCACGTCTGAAGCTCACTCTGGGGACTTTCAGTTACAAAAGCCATGAATCCCCTCTTGACTTTGGGCCAGTTTGAGGTGTATTCTGACCCTTGCAGCCAAATGGATCTTTACCAATACACATTTGCACAACCTTAGATCTAGATTCATACAAATACTCTCACATGCAAGGCTTGATTCAGTTCCTAGAGCAGCTCTGGGAGGTAGGCATTATCATGCCCATTCCACAGAGGAGGCTAGCAAGGCTGGAAGATGGAGTTGCTAGAAGCAGAGCCAGGGCTAGGACCCAAGCCTGGAGGACGAGGGTATGGCACACAGGGTCTCCCCTGGGAACTTCTTTTCAGTCTTGAGCCAGACCTCTGTGCAATCCCTTTGCCTACCAAGGCCCAAGACCAGCCCATTTATATTCTTTTTCCTGGCCACTGCCGCCCTCGGCCTGGGGCTCTTGTCAGCCAGACCCTGCTGCCTATTCAATGCTGTTGTGTGCCAAGCCCTGCTCTCTCACACTGGGATACAGCAGTGAACAAGACAAGCGCTTGTGTTCTGCAGGGTGGAGACAGACTAAAAACACGCAAAGGAAATATTTCCAGGCAGGGATACGTGCTACACGGAAAACAAATGAGCACAGACTGGGGAGAAGCATAGAGAACAGAGGGAGGAGGGGTTGCTAACCAGGATAGGTAAAGCCCCCTCCTCTGAGACCCAAATGACGAGAAGGCGGCTGCAAAGGCAACAACCCAGATAGAGAGCAGGGCCAGTGCAAAGGCCCTGGGGCGGGGCTGGGTGGGAGAAATGACATGGCCCATGTGGACAGAGGGCCAGGAGGGAGGAGAGGCAGGCAGAGGCAGCCACTCACTGGGCCCTCGCAAACCGCGGGTGCAACTCCATGTGAAGTGGGAAGCCAGAGCAGGGGAGGGACAGCTGGTGCTCCTCCTGGAAAGAGCAACATGGTGGCTGTGGAGGCTGCGTGGCTGGGGCAGAGGAAGCAGGGAGCCCCCAGCCCACCCCGCCCCACCAGAGCCCTGAGCCAGCCTGGGCTGAGGAGCGATGCACCCTGACAATCTTAAGCAGATGAGTGGTTTCTCCACCAGCCTCCGGCTTCCTTTTGAAGACTCACCCCAGGGATCAGCACCCCACAGAAATGGTCTGCAGTTTCTTGTTGTCACCACTGACAAAGGCACACTTTCTCAGACCCCAGGGAATTTGAACCAAGGGAAGATCCTTGGAGGAGGAAAAGAGTCCCCCTAATGCCAGGGACTCTTTTCCTCCTCAGTAGCAATCTTTGGAATTTGGAAAGTCCAAATCCTCCACCCCCGGCCCCCTGCACGGCTTCAAGGGGCCGCAACGTGAGCACATGTGGACGCCGTGCCTGTGCCCCCGTGGCCCACATGGGCTGATGACCCCCGGCCGGAGGAAGGGAAAGGAGGGAGCCCCTTCCCTGGGAAGGATCCTGGTGGAGGAGAGAAAGGCCCCACGCTGCGGGAGCCCAGCCGCCGCCCGCCTGTCTGTTCCCATCAGGACAGCTATCAGCCTTACTGCTGTTTTATCTGTGTTTATTTCTCTGTGTGCCTGTGTCTTGCTCTATCTTCTGATGTGTCTGTCTCTGGGCCATCAGGTGCCCCCTTGGCTGGAGCCAGTGTCTCTGAAGACAAGCACAGGCCCACATCCTCCTCCCAGAGCCGGTGTGCACGCGCTCTAGCCGCGGGGGCTTTGCCGCCTCTCGGAGAAAAAGCAAAAACAGCTCCTCGGTGGCACATCACTTTACAGTTTGCATTTCTCCATCCCACGCGCATGTTTAATTATATCCTCGCCATGTTCCTGAAGGAGTTTAGGGTGCTTCGCAGTGACACTGTGGGGTGCGCGGGCACAGACTTAGCATGCTAACTCTCGAGGAAACTGAGGTTCAGTGGGGCTTTGTCAAGGCCATGGAGCCAACGTGTGTTAGGGGCAGGGCTGGGGTCAAGCCCCTGACTGCTCCTGCAGTGGTTTCCACAGCCTCCCTCTCTGGGGGTTCAGAGCTTGCACGACGTGGGGGTGTCCTGGGCTGCCCTCCCCTGTCATGGGCTCAGCAGGTGGAACCGGCCGCCTTCTGGCTCTCTGAGGCCCCTGGTCCCAGCCTCAGCCTTTCTGCCTGAAGTTACTGGGGAAGGCTCTGCGGAGCAGAAAGTTGGAGATCCCATGGGAAGTGGGGGAGGGGGAGGGGACTGAGAGGGCCTGAGTGGGCCAGAGGCTGGGGTGGTGAGGGCGGCTGTGCAGCCTGGCCGTGAGGGGCTGAGGCTTGGGCAGGGCTGGAGGAGTCTTCAGGGGGTGTGGCCGGGAAGAGCAGGGGCTGCCCAGCTGACACCAGGGGACAGGATGACTCAGAGCAGAGCTGCAACAAAGGAGGGGGCAAGGGGGACGCAGAGGCTTGGCAACCGTTCTCCCAGCTGCTCTGGGTTTGAAGCTGAGCCACTTTGCTGGCTCCAGCACAGCGCGAACAGGTGGCAGCAGGATTGGCACAGCCAGGAAAATCCATCTTGCAGAGGCCAGCATGCAGCAGAGCGGGAGAGGAGCGGCCAGACGGAGGGAGGGCGCAGAAGGAGAGAAGGGAGGGCTGCAGAGGGGACCCTGCACCCGGGGATAGCTCCGCCCCCACAACGTTGGTGTGTGCCCACAGCAATCCCTGCACTCAGAGCCCTCAGGGACCACGGCTGGCCAGGTTCCCTCCCTGGAAGGCACCCCCAGGACACCTGCCTTCCAGCCAGCTGCCTCTCAAGCTATTGTCAGGTGGGCTGCCTGGCACAGGGGACACCTGAGCACCTGGGGTGCAGGGAGGCACCTGGGCCTCCCAGGTGGGCTCCCAACTCGAGGAGTGGCAGGTTGAAGTTTCTTGTCTGGCAGCTCTTTCAGGTGGGAGCCCCCAACACATGCTGAGGTGTCTGTGACTCAGCCTGGGCTGGGCTCATTCAGCAGTGCCCTGGATCACACCTCATGGGCTCTGCCAGAACCCCACGAATGCCACCCATGAGCGAGGTGCCGTTCGCCACTTGGCAATCACAAGACTGTGTGTGGTGTCACCTAAACATCCAGCTGATGCCCCAATAAACCAGGTGGCTGTGGCATTCACTCAGTCCCCACTGGGTAGATGCCAGTGAGGGGTCTACCTTGGGCCAGGCACTGTTCCAGGTGTGGGGGACGTGGCAGGAGAGATGACAGGCAAGGTCCAGGCTCACGGTGCTCATATGGTGCAGGGACAAGTCAAACAAGTGAACAGGGCCATCTTACATGGTCATGGGTATATGCAGCAGCAAACAAAGTGGTGGCAGAAGTAGCTGGAGAGGCAGCCTTCTAGATGGAATGGCCACAGAGGGCTGCTCTGAGGAGGTGGCTCAGACCTGAATGAGGAGCTGGTCGTAGGAAGGGCTGGGGAAGAGGGTTCCAAGCAGGAACAGTACGTGCGAGGCCCTGAGGCCCTTGCACATACTGTTGGCCTGTTTGAGGGACAGAAGGAAGAACAGTGAGGTTGTCAGCAGGCAGTGCCTGGATCTTGCGGGGCCCGAAGGCCATGGGAGGAGGGGAGCTTTTGTCAGAAGTGAGATGAAAGCCTTTGGAGGACAGATCCATCTGGTGGCTGTGGGAGGACAGATTGGCCAACTGGGGTGGGGGGAGGGGCACTGGGCGACCAGGCAGGGGCTGCTGCCGAGTGAGATGAGGCAAGCAGGACTGGCGCCGAGGGGAGAAGAGGCGAAGACCATAGAACCTGCTCTGGCATTGATACAGAGAAGAGTTAAAGGCCCAGTCAGGGTTGAGCTGGGGGGCTGGTGTTCCCCAGGCTGGGGAGGACTGGGGACTCCTGTGGAGTTAACCAGGGAACACAGAGGACATTCTCTCTCCTCTTTCAAAAGGACAACTTAGAGGGGATTCCCACACTCTCTCGGGCCAGCTAGCCCAGAGCCCGGACCCCACCTGAGACAGCTAGGCCCACCCTACCCCATAGACACACACCCCAGACCCCGCTCTCCCCTGCACTCTGAGTAAGTTGTGTCCTTCTCGAAGATGGACAGCACTTTACAAACTCCATATGCTCAGTTTTCTTTTATTATTTTAATTTCTAAATACTTGGGAAGGTTTCCAGCATTGGCTTCTGCTGTGATTCTGGTGCCAGCAAACACACTTCACTCTCTCCCCTCCTCCTCATCCCTTCCATCATCCAAACCACAAAGATTTCTTCCAACTTGGAGAAGAACTGGGATTCAGGGAAAGAAATTCAGCCAGCAAGTGGGTGCCCCGTGGGCCTGGCCAAAGACCCAGCTGCCCAGCCAGGGCCAGCGCGGGCAGCAGGGAGGGCCTGGCCTTGCAGGTGAAGGCCCAGGATCTCACTTAGCGGGGAGAGCGGGGTTCTAAAGATGCTGGAAAAGGCCCCCCACACACAGAATGGGAACTGCAGGCTCCTCACAGGGCCCTCACCAGGAACCACCTGCAGGCCTCTCCCCTTCCTGGGTCCCACAGGGTCTGACCCCCTGCTCCTGCCCTCCCATTAAGGCCACAGCACCTGCGTCCTCCAGCAGAGCTGGCTTCTTTCTGTCTCTGGCACCTCAGGGACTTTGCTTTGCTCTGCCCTCTGCCTGGAATGTTCTCCCCACTCCAAACTTTTACGAAGCTCACCCTCTTTCGCCTAATGTTGCCTCTTCTGCAAAGCCTTCCCGGACAGTGAATCTGAGCTGGCTCCCCTAAGCAACCTTTGTGGTCCTTGTCACTACCTAGTGCTTTGATGACGCGTTCCCATAAGAGCAGGGGCCTCGTCAGCCTCTGCTCCGCGTGCCCCCAGCTCAGGAGTGGTGCCCGGTGGAGCGAGGCTGCGTGAAGGAGGAGTGGGTGAGCCGGTTTCCCAGGTTTCCTGCCCGTGTCCTCCTCCTGCCAGCTCCCGTCTGTGGTCGGGGAATTGGGTGTTCTGGAAAACTCTTAGCTGCGCATACAGAGGAACAGGAATAGGAAGACATTTACTGACTGGCCGCACATGCCAAGGGCATACATGTGACCACATTCAGCAGATCAGCCCCATTTTAGACATGAGGAAATGAAAACCCAAAAGAATAAGGGACTTTCCCGTAATCAGGCAGCCTGCGACAGGGGCCATGGTGGGATTCCTGGCTTTCCCACCCCGCCAGGCCGTTGATGGGCCATGGGGAGACGACCGATTTCCGAAGAATCGGAATAATAAAGTGCACTTAGCACCACACACTGTTGACTGTAAGTCAATGCCACTTTGATGACCCTGAAGGTGATGATTTCAGAGCCCTGCGGGGCACTGGCACCGCTGAGTCCCATCTCACCGGAAGGGGCCGCACCTGTGCACGGCGTGGGGCTAACGTGTGTGACCAGCGCGCCCTGGGGGCTGCTCTCCGGGCCACAGCCCTTGTCTCTGCAGACTGTCCTTCACATTTTTGTACGGAAGAAAGGACGGTGCCTTGATGTGGCGTCTCCTTCGGCTGCAGCCTTGACCAGCGGGCGTCTCCAAGACCAGCCTCCACCAGGAGGAGCCGGCTACGTGAGCAGCATCTCTAGTGCAGCACTTCTGCTCCCTCGGCCTGTGGCGTCCCCTCCCAGCATGGCCACTCAGCCGCAGCCTCACCTCCTCCGAGCCCGCGCTCCAGGCCACGCTTTCAGGGCTCGAGCCAGCGCATTTGCAAAGTAGCTCCCCCTGCAGCCACTGCCCTTCTCTGCTGCCTTGCCTTCCAGTCACTCCCCAGCACCTAACACATCATATATTTTATTTATTTTGGCAACATCTACCCCCTACTGGCCCCTGCTAGACTGCAAGCTCCACGAGGGCAGGCCTTTGCCCGCCCCCAGCACAGCAGCCAGCACACGGTAGGCAATCCACGTCTGTGCAGCGAATCTTTCCCAAACTCCCCTCATTCACATTCCACCGTCAAAATTTTGGTCACATCTATGCCTCACTTGTGCTATTTAATATTTTTCTTTCCATCAGCCCCCTTTAAAAAACTTAAAGAAATGAAATGTAAAAGAAAGCTTTTTTATCACTGCCATAAATGGAAAGCCAATATCACTTGCCATAAATAGAAGACAACTGTTAAAATAAATGCCACGAAAACAAAACAATGTGATGAAATTTGAGCAAGAGCCTGTTGCCTGTGGAAGGCAGCATGGCTGGGGCCAGCTCTCTCTGTGAGCAAGAGCTAGCACCAAACCAAGACTTTGTCCTTGACAGAAGGGTTTAGAGAGAACCGAATAGGGAGTCACTTTCTCACCACGTGAGCCCGGCAGTGTGACTTAACTCCATTCCCAGCACCTCCTGAGATCATCCCCTGCCATGGTCCTCACCCTGCACTCTGGGGAACGCGGGGTCTGGAAAATCTGGAAGGGCTGGATGTGGAGGGGCTGCTCCCCAAATGCACCTGGCACTTGAAGCCACGCTAGCCCCTAAAGTGACTTTGTGGGAAGTAGGAAGAGATGCTTTCTCCTGGGGAGGTGGCCCTGAGGATAGAGGGCTGGGCAACTGGATGGTGCCTTTGTGGGCAGAGAAAGGTACCCTGTCCCCAGGATCATGCCTTCCTGTAAGGCTCCCAAGACAGCTGCTCTGTCTCTTGATCTCAGCTCTTACCCGGTCTCGCTTGTGTTGTGGCCCGGTACGTTCTGCCTGAGCCTGTCTTCCTCACCTGGGAGGATCTCCTGTCTTCCACCATTTGGCAGAGGGTCCCACATATGACTGGCCTTTGGGAAACATTTGGGGACTTAAGTGGAATTGATGATTAATTGAACCTCAAATAGCCAACATTTCCTCCTGTCCAGAAAAATAATACCAAAAAATTCATCTACTCACGGAGCCCTGGATTTTTCCTGAAGTTTTCCCAGCACCACATGGGTGCTTGGGTATTTCCCCATTCCTACATCCTTTGGAAAAATTTTGCCTTCATGACTCCAAGGCTCTCTGCCTTGATCTGTTCTCTAGCTGGTTCAGCCCTCAGGGAGCTTTAGTTAGAATGCTTTGTGTTGCAAGTGACAAGAAAACCCGTCTCATTGGTTACATCATAGGGGAGTTGAGTAAGCTATATAGTTTTAAAGTCTGGAGGTAGTGTTAGCTTTAGGTGAGGCTTGGTCCAGCAGCTCCAAAGATGTCACCAAGGACCTTATTTCCCATCTTCCCATCTCTCCAGTCTGGCTTCCATGTTGTGAGTCTCATTCTCAGGCTCTGTCTTTTTCCTGGTAGCAAAGTAGCTGCTCCCATTTCAATCTTTTACCATGACCTTCAGGGAAACAATGAAGATCTCTCCCAGAAGCTTCCATGGAAGGCAGGGGAAACTATGCTCTCCCAGAAACACTAGGGATATTCTCACATCTTATATCTCTGATTGGGTTACCTGCCCATTTCTGAACCAATAGCCACAGCCAGGAGTAGGGGATATGCTGAGTGGCCAATCAGGGCCTGCTCCTGAAGGTGGAATCAGCTCACCAGTCTGGGCTGAGAATGGAGGAGGGATGTTCCCAAGGCGAATGCAGGTGAAGGTTCCCAGAAGGAAGAAGGGATGGATGTTGGGACCAACCACAGATATCCCGTATCTGGGGGAGGTGAGTCAAGAAAGCCACTGTGGGACTTGGTGGACTTTTGTAGTAGCTTCTCTTCCTCCCCAGGGTGCAGTCAGGTGGGACTACAGGTTGGGACCGATCTGTGAATGCCGGTGCTGCTGGGGGGGAAGGGACAAGGGTGAGCGCACTCCCACCTGGAGACATAGAAGGTTAGGACTGGGGGGACCTTGCAATCAGCAGCTCAGGGGCTCAACCAAGGGCCAGGGACACATTTCAGGAGTACAGGAACCTTCCAAATCACTTACCAAATTTGTGGGGTCCTCTGTGTACTTTTCTGGGCAGAGGGCCAACAACTTAATGAAGTCTCAAAGGGGTTTATAGCTGAAAAGAAGTTTGCCAAGAGGGGCTTGCTCAAGGTTGAGCACAGAGCTGGTGGCAGAATCCAGATGGCAGCCTGGTCTCCTAACTCCCCCCCACGCGTCGGAGTGGGGTGTTGGCACCCACGTGCTCCTCGTGCACAAGGCACACCACACGCCTCCTCTCGTTTAATCCCCTTCTTCATGTGACCTAGGAAGTAGCTCCTGTCTCCATTTTGCAGATGAGAAAATCGGGGCTCAGGGGAACCTGTGACTTGCTCGGCCCCTAAGTGGCGCAGGGGGTTCAAACCCCGCTGTGACTCCATAGGCTCCCCTCTATCAGCACACCAAGCGGCCTCGGCCTGTTTTGTCTCCGATGTTCCTTAGAGCCACCAGTGACGTGAGAGCAGGCAGTGGTGTCTTGAAGCTGCCAATCTGCAGCCTCGACATGAGGAAACGGTTTCTGAAAGGGAGTCCGTTTTTGCTGGGCCACTGAGGATGTCCACCCCGGGACTGACAGGTGATCTCATTATGCTGTTTCACTGCCCAGAGCTCCAGGTCCCTTACCTTAAATGGGACCAACAACTCTTACAGGCTGTTTTAGGGATCCCCATGGGTCCTTGTTGGGACACCACCATGTGCATGGCCAGGCCTGATGCTGGTGAGAGGGTGCTCTTGGGCTTGTGGCCCACGGTGTCCCCTAGAGGCCACGTGGTTGCACACTCAGGGACCCCACTTCTCCCTGGCCTGGGGATGATCTCCCCCCCACAGAGGAGGTGGGAGAACCATTCAGAGTGACAGCGTGGCTTGGGAAAATGGGCTAACATTTGGGGCGTGCAGTCTCCGTGCCAGATGCTTTGTGTGTATTATCACGCTCCAGTCCCTTAGCATGACCCAGCGGGTGCCATGGACACCTCCATTCTGCAGACAAGGAAAAGGCAGCCCGAGGGGGGAGTCACCGGGTCCAGGTACCACGACCGTGTTGAGGCTGGGGTTGGAATCCAGGTCTGTCTGAGGCCGACGCTGTCGCATCTGTCCCCTGCCTTGTCCCTGTGAGCCCCAGGGCAAAGTCTTGGCGGGGCCAAGTCCCACACTCAGGACAGCCTGACCACCACTTCATTTAGACCTGTCCCTTGCAAGTCGTCAAAGAGGTGCCAGGGGCCACAGCCGGGCCCATCCCTATGGCTTCTCCCTCTCCGCTTCCCTCCCAGCCACCTCCAGTGCAGGGTTCAGGGGCCCCACTGGCCCAGCCAGGGCCCAGCTGCCCTGTGGGTCCGGCACAGGGGATGTGGGGGCTTCCTGCTCTGTGTGCAAAGCCACTGCCGCCGCACACGGCCCCGAAAGCCATAAAGCAGCTGAGGAAAAATGACGGCGGCTGAGGAAACGAGCCACGAAGGAAATTAACTCGCACCCAGGGAGCTGCGCGGCTTTCTGCTGACAGAGAGGGCCCGCCACCTCATAAAACTAAACACTTAAACTCGCCTCTTTACAATAATTACAGCGCCTTGAATGCCTCTTCCCCTGCCCCAGCCCAGGCTGGCTGCTCGGGGGGCACGAAGGGGGACCCATAGGCGGAACCGTGCCTGGCGAGGGAGAAGGGGTGGGAGGCAAATTTGCCTGCTGATTGGGGTGCCTGCAGCTGGGGGTCCCGCCAGAGAGCCAGGGGATGTGAAAGCCAGATGGGGACGTGGGGACTGGCTGCTCCAGCCTCCTTGTTTGACAGGTGAGGAGCCTGAGGGCCCAGAGAGGGCTTATGACTAAGGGAAGGTCACCCAGCCGGTTGAAGGCAGGACTGGACTGAAAGCAGCTCCTCTCCCCGTGGGCAGTGACAGCTACTTCCCCGGATCACAGCCCTATCCACCTGCCTTTCCTGAAGGCCTGTGCGTGAGCCAGACCCTGTGCCCATGTGAGAAGACAAAGCGCCTGCTCTCGGCCTCAAGAGTGGTGGGCAAGCTCCTGGGGCATGGCTGCGTCTGTCCCCTTCCCACTGTGTCTCGGCCCCCAGAGCAAGACCAGACTCCAGGTGGGCCCCCGGGTAACACCCGACTCTCAGGGAGCCAGTTTCGGGGGCTTTGGAGTAGCAGTCCCGAACTCCCTACGAGAGAACCAGTGTTGTCTTCACCCCCAGCCATCAGGGGCAAGCCCAGAAGGACACGGATGTGGACAGAAGCTTCCAGCTGCGTAGATGTCTTGTCCACCAGAGGGGCAGGTGTTAGTCTCTGAGCCTGCAGGTGCCACGGACGAGGGGTCCATCGCTGTGGGTCCAGACTGGGCTTCTGCTTCCGACAGCAACATGCTGTTCCCTGGGCCTTGGACCTCGGGGATCCTGGGCTACCTATCAGCTCTGCTGGGGACGATATCTGCCATCTGTGACCCCCATCCTGCTCCCCAGGCCCAAGTCCAGCCAGCCCCCTGCACCCCCACCCCCACTCCTCCTTCGGACTCCTTCCCCAGCAACAGCCTTCCTCTCCGTTGGCACACGCTGCCTTCTGTACTTCCACCCCCAACAGTCCCCCTCCCCAAGTGGGGGACAGCTGTTGTTTTTTCCTGCAGGCATCTTTCTGCTCTGCGGGACCACCCCTCCCCCTCATTCAGACTTCCAGCTTTGGCAGGAGCTGCTCACTCGGGTGAGGGGGCTGGAGGTGGCTGGGGGGGTTGACTGGGCACAAACCCCAGGCCTAGCCAATCAGCGTTTCCCACCACCCTGGTCACCGAGAGTAATTTGAAGCTGTTCAGGGAACCCAAAGTCTAACCACGGCAAATCCTGGGACTGGAGGAAGAGGACTGTGTCTCTCTGCTGGAGTCGCCGGAGTTGTCAAGCTGGGGCTGTACACCTGGTGCTGAGGACTGGAGAATGGAGCCTGGGGGCGGACTTCAGCTCCTAAGGACTTGTGGAGCACCTGGATGGAGCCATGCCTGAAGTTATGTGGGCCAAGAAATAAAAATAATTACCATTATTGTGATTGTAATAATTATTTCACTATTACTATTTTGCTTCGGTGAGTCTGAGTTTAGTTTCTGTCACTCACAACCAAGAGGTTTCAATATGGCAAAACATCTTGTTTAGGGATTCACCTAACTGGGTAACGGCCTCTCCTCAGTTCCTTCCCACCAAGCGGCCTAGAACCTTCCTGGGCCTGAATCTCTCGGCTGTTATCACGAGCAAAGGGCGATGTCTCTTTGCTGTGTTCAAAGACTCTGCCGTCCCTCACTCTGGGAACAACTGCGTTAAGTAGAGAGTCTGTTTCCCCTGCCCCGGCTCGTGAAGGTCCTTCCCAATCAAGACTTTCCCCCAGACACTGGATTCCAAGAAAGTGAGGAAGAATGGAGCCAATTTAGCCAGGTCTATAGTTTTACGTGTTCCGTGGTGAGTGTAGTTCGCACACACATGCCTGTGTTAGAAGGCACATCTGGCTATTGAAAATGAAAGAAAAAATAAGGGTGAGTACATGGTGGCCCTTGTTCCCTGGCTGGCCTCAGCACCCACCCCTCCCCTGTGGATACTTTCCCTCTGGAACCACCCCTCTCAGGGAGTAGTCCTGGGACAGGCATCTGGGTGAGGCTGGGCCCTCCAGAGCCTGCCATCCCCGATACAATGATGTCAGGGTGGACACACGACCCTGGCCAGGCCAAGAGGACTCAATTCTGGGACATTGATCACATCCATGAAAAATGAGGCACTTCCTTCTGTCTGGGGTTTCTTGGCCTGTAGAATATAAATCTGGAACTCCTGGGGACCTTTGTGGGAAAAGAGTTTGTCAAAGAATGAAGCCAATGAAGAGGAAACAGACCTGGTTGAGGAGAGAGAGCAGAGTCCCCTAACAGTGTTCTTACACCGGGATCCAGCCATGCCTGATGCTGTAGCTCATGTCCTTGACCTTCTCAGCTCCCTTCCCTTATTTTCTTGAGCCAGTTTGAGTTTGGTTTCTGACTCTTGCAAACAAAAAAGTATTAATATAGAAAAGTATTCCAAATTACTTGTTTTAAGAAAATGATGGTGACAACATTTTATAGGATACCGAAGTCATGTATAACTGTTATAAAACAAGATAAACACGATAAAAACAGGGTTTGCTGGGCTCTGAGAGGAGCCTGGCCTCTCTGTGTAGGCTGGAATCTGAGTAGCTGGGGTAGACAGAATGGTGCTTTTGTCCTGCTCCTTTGGTACACGCGGTGACTGAAGTGATGGGGTGGTTTCCAGGAGCCACACTTACCAGGTGGCTCTGTTCAACCATGTTGGCTGACGCAGGCTTTTCCTCCCTTTCCTATCAGGGAAAAGCAGGAGGCACCTTTAGTTAGGAAGCTGGGAGGCTGGCCCAACATGCCACCTCCTGCCCAGAGGGGAAGACAGTGTGGACTCCGGGCACAGCAGGGGCTGGGAGTCAGGGCCCCCAAGCTCATCTGTCCTGTTCCTGGGGTCTCCAGGCACAACTTACAAGCTGCGCCCTGCACAACTCCAGGGAGTGCCACCCGGTGACCATGACGGGAATGCCCCACCAGGACACTCAACACGGGGCCTTGCTTGTTACCAGCCCACTCCTGGTTGGCAAAGCGTTCTAGCTGGAAGACATGTTACCCAAGAAAAGAATTTCTATCAAGGCCCAAGTTATCAATAAATTGACTTTAGAGTTCTGTTTGCCTCTATTTCCCCTTTCACACAAAGGAAACAAGACACAGATGGCTTTGAAGATTTCTCCAAAGGGAGTTGCCAAAGCTCCTTAGCCCTTTAAATTCTTTCTTTCTCTTTCTCTCTCTGCCTTATTTTGCATCACTCAGACTATGTGTCACTCTCCTCAAAAACCTCGATGGCAGCCCACTGCCACGTGAACTGAATCCAGAGCTTTTGCCCTGATCCTAATGCCCTCTGGGCTGTGCGCGCCCCGCGTCCCTCTCCAGAGCTTGGTCTTACTACCCCAGGCACGCCGGCCGCTTGCTGCTCCTGACCACATCCAGTGATGGCCTGTCGAGCTCCCACTGCTCTGTCCTCTGGACACCGCGTGGGCTGACAGCCACTATTTGTGATGCTCCCAACACGTGCCAGCTCCCTCACGCCCTGCGTCGGCCTGGGGGGTGTACCCATCGCTGTCTACGCTAGGCACAGGGTGACAAGCTCTCAGAGAAATCAGGCGACTCGCCCCAGGTCACATAGTCATGGGAAGAGAGTTGAGAATCCAAACCCCTGTGTCTGCTCCAACCCCAGACCCTTCCCAATTCCGGGATCCCTGTCCCCTTCCTGCTTGTAGAGACACTGCAAACGCCACATCAGGTGCCCTCCTTGCTGAAGTGCCTCCCCTTAAAAGGTGATTGGCACCTTTTTTATGATCATACCCCATGTTCCAGGCAGGTTTCTGGCAGGAGAGGGAAGGCTGCTCAGCTAGGCTTTAAGGAGTGCTTACCGGGGCCCTGTTACAGCGGTGCAGACAGGGTTGTAAGAGAAGGCACAGGGATGTGGAAGTACCAGGGACCAGCCACCCAGAACGCCTTTGTGATCTTGGCTAGAAGGGGAAGAGGACGGAATAGTGTGACCACAGCTGGGGAAGCGGAGGCAGGGAGGAGGCCCACCAGCTGGTGCTCTGGGGACGTGGCTGCTGTTAGAACCAGGAAGGGAGTGGGGAAGAAATACTCTGGCCTCTCTCTCCTCCCGCCTTCCAGTTTCCTGTGGGTGCCACCCGTGGCTGGACCCAACCGTGAGCCACAGCACCAGGGAGCCTGGGTGCGCAGCCAGGGCAGGTCTGTCTCCCAGGCTCAGAGAAAGAGGCAGAAGGGCAGGTGGGAGGGGGCAGGGGGAGGGACCTGTATTTGTTTCTGATAGCTGCTGTAACAAATGCCCACAAACTTGGTGACTTAGAGCTCATCCCCGAAGTCCAAAATGAGTCTCCACGGGCTACAGTCAGCGGGCCGCACTCCTTTCTGGAGGCTCTAAGGGAGAATCTATTTCCTTGCCTTTTCAGCTTCTAGCGGCACCTGCCTTCCTTGGACCCTTCTGCCGCTAAAGCCAGGGGTGGCCGGCCGAGTCTCACGACGCCATCTCTCTGGTTCTACAGGGGGAGGCAATGAGAGTTTGTGATGGACAAGGAGGCAGGGACCTCATTGCCAAGGTTGTTCCCTGCCAGACAAAGGGTTTGGACTTCTTGTCTAAGCCAGGGGATGACAAATATCTTCTATAGAGGGCAAGATAGTAAATATTTCCAGTTTTGCAGGCCACACGGTAGGTCTCTGCTGCAGCTTCTCAACTCTGCTATCGTGGGGTGAAAGTCAATCCAGAAACAAATGAGCATGGCTATGTTCCAATGAAACTCTACTTCTAAAAACAGGTGGCAGGCCAGACAAGCCCAGGGTCGCAAATTGGCAGCCTTCAGGCCAATTCTGTCCCACAGAGTTTTGTTTTGTTTATAGTTTTAGCCAACACTAACAGATGAGGTGATTTCACCTAAACATCCAGATTTCCAGGTTCCTTACAGATTCTGAGGCTCAGCTTGCAAGGTCTCACAGCAGTGGCCTGCTGCGGGCACTCTCGTTGGGCTGTGGGCACTCTAGTTTGCCAGAGTCCCCTCCACTCCCTATTGTCTGTCACCGTCCCCCTGCTGTGCTGCTGTTGCGTTTCGTGACTTCTCCCCCACACTGTATCAATGTCCTGGGCTGTCTAGTGACCAAGTGCCACAAATGGGGCGGCTTGAACAACAGGATTGTGTTGTCTCACAGTTCTGAAGCCTGGAAGTTCAAGATCAAGGTGTCAGGGTTGGTTCCTTCTGAAGGCTGTGGGGAGAATGTGACTCTCCTCTTGACTCTGGTAGCCTCGGGCATTGCTGTGGTTGGTGGTCTCCCTGTGTCTTCACGTTGTCTGCTCTCTGTGCGTCTGTGTGTGCCCAAATTCCCCATTTTTATAAGGACAGCAGTCAGATCGGATTAGGGGCCACCCTAATGACCTCACTTTAAATTGATGGTCTCTCTAAGGACCGTATATCCAAATACGGTCACGTTCAGAGGTACTGGGGGTTAGAACTCCAACATATCTTTTTGGCAGGGGACGCAATTCTACCCGTCACACTGAGCCCGTCCCTACACTGCTGCATGTGCCCTGGCTGGCCCCTACGGTTAGCAGAGAGGCCCCAGCCAGATGTTCCTGGCACAATCAGAGCTGCCTGTCACAGCACAGAGGACGCCCCTGAAAGGGGTAGGGGGGGCCTGGGGAAGACAGGGGCCCAGGCTAGGGCAGGGGCGCTGGGCCTGGAAGGAGGCGCCAGGGTCAGTGGGACCGGGGGTGACTTCGTGTGGCACGGTGAGAGCTTGGGGCGGGAGAGGAAGGCCGACGCCCTGTGTTCGCTGAGGGAGGAGCAAATGTCAGTGGAGGTTTCCTGCAGGGGAAAGAGCAGATTGAGATGGGGGAGAAGAGACGAACGAAAGTGTGTTCACAGAATGACGGACCTGGGCCCAGGCTGACAGGAAAGAAGATGGCGGGAGGCAGCAGGACATGGTGGATGCTGATGGGCTCACTCAGAACTGCCCCGTGAGGCACCTTCACTTACCGGTCCCTCTCCGTATCCAGACTCTTTGCAGTTTGTCCCTGCAGAAGCTCAGTGTCCCCTGACCTTCGACTTTGGGTTCAGCTGTAAGACATGACCCAGCACCCCACTGGGCCAAGGAAAGTGAGGAAATGGGGAGCAGAGCCGGACCCAGCGCCCTCCCAGCACTGCCCGGGTGGGTCAGCCCACAGCAGACGCGCTGCACACGCGAAAGCCAAGTGCACTGTCCCAGCTTACGACCTTTCGACATCACCAGGGAGGACAAGCAGTGAGTCCAGTAAAACCATACTTCACGTGCCCGTGCAACCATTCTGGTTTTCACCCTCAGTGCGGTATTCAACAAATGACATGAGATATTCAACGCTTCATTGTAAAATAGGCTTTGTGTTAGATGATTTTGCCCAACTGTAGGCTGACGTCAGTGTTCTGAGCACATTTAAGGTGGGCTGGACTGAGCTATGTTTGGTAGATTAGCTGTATTAAATGCATTTTCAAGTTATGATATATATATATTTTTGAGACAGGGTCTTGCTCTGTCACCCAGGCTAGAGTAGAGTGGTGTCATCATAGCTCACTGCAGCCTCTAACTCCTGGGCTCAAGTGATCCTCCTGCCTCAGCCTCCTAAGTAGCTAGGACCACAGGCATGCACCACGACACTGGGCTAATTTTAATTTTTTTTGTAGAGACAGAGTCTCAGTATGTTGCTCAGGCTGGTGTTGAACTCCTGGTCTCAAGCGATCCTCTAGCCTCAGCCTTCCAGAGTGCTGGGATTACAGGCATGAGACACCAAGCCCGGCCTTTTTTTTTTTTTTGAGACAGAGTCGCACTCTGTTGCCCAGACTAGAGTGCCATGGCGTCAGCCTCGCTCACAGCAACCTCAAACTCCTGGGCTCAAGCAATCCTCCTGCCTCAGCCAGTAGCTGGGACTACAGGCATGCGTCACCATGCCCGGCTAATTTTTTCTGTATATATTTTTAGTTGTCCAGATAATTTGTTTCTATTTTTAGTAGAGACAGGGTCTCGCTCTTGCTCAGGCTGGTCTCAAACTCCTGACCTTGAGCGATCCGCCCACCTCAGCCTCCCAGAGTGCTAGGATTACAGGCGTGAGCCACTGCGCCCAGCCGATGCCCAGCCTTTTGATTTATGTTATTTTCAACTTATGACGGGTTTATCAGGACATAGCCTCATTGCAAGCTGATGAGCTTATTGCTGTCTCCACTGAGATTCTAGGGCTGGTTGTTAAGCAGCAATAACTGCCTGATATAAAGTCAAATTGCACCATTTTACAGATGAGGAAACTGAGGCCTCAAATGGCAAGAGGCCTTGCCCAGTGCTAAATAAATGATAAATAGCAAAGATCCAGGTCTCTTGATTTCTAGCCTAGGATTCTTTCTTTCTATGCCATGGCAGTGACTGTCACCTGGCTTCTGGTTTGTTTATGCATTCATTCAACAAACATGTGTTCCTGGAGATACATAGATGACTAGGGTTTATCCTTGGCCCTCCAAGAGCTCCATGTGGTGGTCATGGGGAGATAGACCTCAAGAAGGCTATGAAAAATGTGACAAGAAATAACAGCGATGTGCTCAGGCACCAAGAGGAGCCACCTAACCCAGCTAGAAAATCAGAACAGGCTTCCTGGGGAACAGGGTGTCTGAGCTGAGTCATAAGAAGTGAGAAGGAATTGACCAGGCAAAACTGAGGAGGGAGGAGGTTGGCATGGGCGTGGGCTGGAGCTGGGGCACAGCCTGGGGCTCCGTGTGGGGGCTGTGGGCAGAGGGGAGCAGCAGAAGGGATCTACCCGAGCAGCCCAGTGGGGCTGGGAGCGGCAGGAGAGGGCCTGGCAGAGGGTAGGCCCACACTGGGCCTTTCTCCCATGGAGAGCGCAACCCTTTCACCAGCAGGTGATTGGGGCCATTGCAGGGGTGGCCGGGGACACATGAACTCATTCCCAGCCAGGATCTGTCCTCCCTAAAGCAAGGGGCTGGACAAGCTGGCCCTTGGGGCCCTTCCAGCTCTAAGACCACTGCGGGGTGGTGACCGGGGCTGGGCATGCCATAGAGGAGGCTGTCTTTCCTGGCCTCCCGCCCAGGCCCAGGGCTGAGGAGCGAGGGCCCCCTGCCTGTGGGACAGGGTTTGGGTGGCACCCCAGGGCGAGGGCCCTCGCTTCCACCTTGGCAAGGAGCAGGGAGCTCTCCTCTGAGCCAAAGGCTGGTCCAGGAACATGAAGAACAAGGACAAATTGGACATTCGACATTAAATATAGGACTATCCAGATGGGGGAAGTGACTTTCTGTTTTCCTTCCTCTTCTCACAGAGGGAACACGGGGGCGGTGGGGATTAGTCACTGACGCTGGGGGTGCCTTTCAGATGGCCGTCCGGGCTCAGAGAACCCATCCTTGTGCCCTGCCACAGAGCCCCAGCAGAGCCCACCGAGGAAAAGCAGACACCCCACACAAGAGCCCCTGCTTAGCAGAAGAGGCCATCCAGCCAGGCTGGCAAGAAAATCCCAGGTAATTGATGCTATTTTCCCATTGACTACGTTCTGCTAGAAGAGATTTCGGTTACAGGGTGTAATCAAATCACACTTAAGAATTCTACTAAAAGATTACTTTTATAATGAGAAAAAATGTACTTTAAAAAAGGAATCTGTGGCATAAGCTCCTCGGAGGACAATTTGGCGACGCTTTTACAAAGGAGGGGCGCGCACGCTCGGATGCGGCGGCTCCACTCGGGGGCGCTGTCTCGCAGTGTGCGTGCACACGCTCACACCGGCCTGGGAAAGGCCCTTTGCAGCAACGTGTCTGGAAGTGACGGGTGGGGGTAACCAGTGTCATCAGAAAGGGACCGAGGGGGCAAGTTAACAGAACACTGGCAGGGCGGAAGGCCACGCGAGCGCGGGCACGACCCGCAGCCGTCCGCGGGGCAGACTCGCACGCGGCGCTGTCAAACGAAAGCGCACGAGGGAGAGCGTGGGGCGCGGCCACTCCTCGGACACAGGAAATGAGGCGGGTGTATCTGGGGGTGGGTGGGACTCTGCTAGCTCCCATGGCCGTCACAGCAAATTACCACAGACACACATGGATTCTTGCACAGCTCTGGAGGTCAGAACTCTGGAATCAAAGTGTCTTCGGTGCTGTGCTCCCTCTGGAGGCCCGAGGGGAGTGTGATGGTTAATTCTGGGTGTCAACTTGACTGAGGCCCAGGGTGCCCAGCTATTTGGCCAAGCATTATCCAGGGTGTTTCTATGAGGGAGTTTTTGGATGTGATTAACATTTGACTCTGTAGACTGAACATCAGCTTTTTTTTTTCTGCCTTCAAACCTGAACCGAAACATTGGCTCTTCCCGGGTGTTGAGCTTGTTGGCCTTTGGACTGGAGCTAAACCGCCAGCTCTCCTGGGTCTCCGGGCTGCTGACTCACTCTGCAAATCTGGGGACTTTACCAGCCTCCACAATCAGATGAGCTAATTCATACACATACACACGCATATATAAATATATATAATCCACGTATATATTTTATGTATTTTTACATATAGTAAAACAAAAACAAGAGTGCTCCATTTCTCTGGATGACCCTGACTCATACAGGGACAATCCTCTTGTTGTCCCTCCCAGCCCCTGGTGGCTGCTGGCGCTCCTTGGCTCCCGGCTGCATCACTCTGATCTCTGCTCCTGTGGTCACGTTTCCTCTTCTCTGTGTCTATTTCATAAGGATACTGTCATTGGATTTAGGGCCCACCCAGGTACCCCAGGATAACTTCCTCATCTCAAGACCCTTCATCACATCTGCAATAAGGTCTTTTTTCCAATAAGGTCACATTCCCAGGTTCCAGGGAGTAGGGCACGGCTGTATGTTTTGGGGGCCGCCACCGGGCCCACCTCAGACTGCAGCTCCCTGGGAGAGCGGCGCCTGCGGGAAGGGAAATCAGCGGTGTGCGGTCCGGCTGGCGGAGGCTTGGTTTTACGATGACCCTTTCTGTATGGCTTGACTGCTTCGCTATAAACACTTATCACCTGTTTTCGCAAACCTCAAACAATAATCAGTAGTGCACCTGGCCAACTTTCGGAGCACTTTAGAAAGGACGTTTGTATCCACCATTGAACCAGAGGCCCTGAGCAGAGGGCCCAGCGCCGCAGGATAGGGTGGGTCTTCAACGTCTTGCACAGCTGGACCCATGGAAGGTGTCAGAATGAGCATGCTACGGGTTTCCAATTCATATTCAAACGAGAAAATAGTTCACTTTCTGATTCACTAAGGACATGACACCAGATGATGATAATATCGCAGTGTACCCTCTTACATTCCTGATGGTGGAAACAATTTCCAGTGTTGTCCATGCAGTAGAAATGGCCCCTAGACAGACGCCAAGGGCATCTTCAAGGCCGCTGGGGGCCAGGCGGGTGGCTGGAGCTTGTTTCTCTCGCATCTCAGGCTGGAGTCTCTCGAGGCAGACACGCTCGGCCTGCACGTTCCACACGCAGGAGTTGTCTTCACTTCCTCAAGAAATGCTCCATCTCCCATCTCTTCTTTCTCTGATCTGTGTTTTGTTTGCCTACTTTTGAGAAAGAGGGGCTTTGAGAAATCTATTCCTTTCTTCTTGACTCTCCAAAAAGAAAACCATCTGGGGAAACCTGATGATAGATGGCAACTGACACTTGGCCTCAGGGTGAGGAGACCTTGGGGGTGGGTGGGGACTGTGATAAAGAGGACAACATATGCCCTGTCTAAGGGACAGCTGTTACCCAAACCCATCCCAGTGTGGCCACTCCAGAATGTGGGCCCGGGGACGCTGAAACTCCTAGCTTTCCAGGAGAAGCTGAACATCTGAATTTTTCTGTAAACTCTTCCAATAATTTAATGTAGGAAACAGATTAAAATGTCTTTAACTGCTGTGTAGGCCCAATGAAACATGATCGTGGCAGACTTAGCCCGCGGCCCTCATTTTCAAACCTCGGTCCTCTTTTAGCACTTTAAGTTCCTAGCCAGCCTCAAGCTATGTCTTCACCTCCACTTTTACATCTAAGCAAATCCTTAATATTTCTTTTCATTTTTCTCAATTCTTAAACTGAGAGCTTCATGTGGTAGTAACAATGCCACCCAAGACAGGGGCCTGGGATGAGGATCCGCGGCCCAGGGAGGCGCAGGCAGGACGAGGGGCTCCCCACCTGCTGGGGAGAGGGAGAGCTCTGCCCAGCACAGGCCGGAGGCGTGGTGGCCGCTCTCTGGCTAGTCGCCTGGTTGTTGTGGACACGTGCTTATGTGGACTGTTCTGTTCTCAACCTAATGATGCCATTTTTAGTGACTCATTAGGATCCTCATTAAGAGTTGTTAGCACATCAAAACAATGTTGGTGAGGGCTGGCAGAGGGCGGCTTCCCGGACATTAGCAGTTGTCTGAGTTTCCTTGGAAGCAGGAAAGGGACAAAATGGCAACAAACAGATTCCCAAACGTTGTCTATTCAGAGGGTGCTGTTTCCTCACAAGCACTTATTGAGCACCCGCTGTGTGCATGCATGGGTATACAGTGGTTTCCTCTGGTACAAGAATGACATGCAAAGCCATCATGTCCCACTATTTCCCTGGTGCATCCACTCCAGCTATACTGACCTCTCTACACCTCCGCGTGTTCCCTCAGCCCTGCCTCAGGGCCCTGTCTCTTGCTGGGCCCCTCCTTGGTTTGCTCTCACTCCAAGTAGCTCCATTCTGGAGAGAGCTCCCTGACTTCCTGTCTGCTGTCAACAAACCCTTGCCCATCACTGTCCAAGCCACTGTCCTATTTTATTTACTACATGATACTGATGACCAGTTGAAATTATTGTACTTACCTGCTTACTAGTTTACTGTCTACACCCCTCTGCCAGAATGTCAGCTCCATGAGGGCAGTGACCGGGTCTGCAGGGTCCTGTCTCCCACAAGAGTGCCCAGCACATAGTAGGTGCTCAGTTAATATCTGCTTAACAAATGCAAAACAATGAGGAAGAAATAGCCCCATCCCCCCAGCTCAGGGTCACAGAGGATCTGGTATGCCCCATACATCCCCCTTTGTGTGTCTCTGAGCAGTACAGCTAGTGGCTTTGTTAAAGAAATCTGAGATTACTCTGAGGGAAAGATGACATGTGAGACGGCACATCAATGTCTTCAGTTCACACTTCTCTCCAGCAAAGGATACTATGCAGGAGCGCCAGGGCCAGCCCCGCCTCTCCCTGTGCCGGTCAGCGCCTGGAGCGAGCCTCAGGTGCCAGCAGCAGCAGGCGGAGACCAAGCAGGGGCATCCCAGGGCCAAGCTCTGCCAATAGATTATTTCTCTGAGTAATTAAGATGGAATTAAAAATTAATTCTTTCCTTCAGCCTGATTATATTTCAAGGGATAAACTGAGTGTTATGGCTTTTGTGCGGTTTTTTCTACCTAAATGAAATTGGATTGTGTTTTCAGAGATGGGGGAAGTGAGATGCTGGGATTAATCCAGCAGCTGAAAACCCCTGGGGAGAGAACCAGGTGATTCTGCCCTGGGAGCGGGTGAACTTGAAGGCGCAGCTGCTCTGGCTCTCACAGTGGACTCGGCTCCCCTGGGAACAACTTGAGTCCATACTGGGGTCCCAGTGATCCTGATGCCCTTGTCACTGGGATGCAGGAAGTCAAGCTACCTTGTCTACTCCCCACAGGGAATGAGCTCCATCAGCCGGAGTCAGACGGGCCCCAAGTCAGCCCTGCCACTTCCTGGTGGCAGTTCGTCTCAGGCTTCCCCTTCTGAGCCCAGCCTCCTCATCTGTGAAATGGGTATAAACCTCATACCTCCCAGGGGTGTTGGGGGCATTGTATGATAATTAGGTTAGCCCGGTAGCATAGCTATTCAATAAATGTGTGCGTCTCCTCATCCACCGACTCCAGGCTGTTGGAAGAGTTTCCTTCTTTTCTTTTAAAATCTATTCCTTTGTTTATTCCTTCCTTCATCCATTTATTCACTCACTCACTCACTAGGTATCATTCCCATGATTCAAAACTCAAAAGGTAGAAAATCTACACAGCAAAAATCTCCCCCAGGGCACTGTCCCCAGGGAACCAGCTCCCCTCTGCAAAGGCAACTGGTGCTATCTGTGTCTTCATCCTTCCAGAGTTATTTTACGCACTCATGAAAAAATGTGCTTGCCTCACTCCTCCCCTTTTTTTTTTTTTTTTTTGAGACAGAGTCTCACTCTGTTGCCCGGGCTAGAGTGAGTGCCGTGGTGTCAGCCTAGCTCACAGCAACCTCAAACTCCTAGGCTTAAGTGATCCTACTGCCTCAGCCTCCCGAGTAGCTGGGACTACAGGCATGCGCCACCATGCCCGGCTCATTTTTTGTATATATATATTTTAGTTGTCCATATAATTTCTTTCTATTTTTAGTAGAGACGGGGTCTCGCTCTTGCTCAGGCTGGTCTCGAACTCCTGACCTCCAGCGATCCACCCGCCTCGGCCTCCCAGAGTGCTAGGATTACAGGCGTGAGCCACCGCGCCCGGCCTCCTCCCCTTTTTGGTTTCACAAATGGCAGTGTGCTAGATGCATCCTTCGGCTCTTGCTTTATTTTGCTTTCCCCCCCACAATATATTTTGGAGGATATTCCATATTGGTGCATAATCCAGTTCCTCGGTCATTTCCACATCTGGATAGTTATCCACTGCATGGATGCTCCATGGTGTATTTGACCAGTCACCTGTTAATGGACATTCGTATCGTTTCCGGTCTCTTGCTACTCCAAGCAATTCTGCAATAAATAAGCTCGGACATAGTCATTTTGCTCATATGCATAAATATCTCTAAGGCAAATTCCAAGACCTGAAATTGTTCTTCAAAGAGAAAAAACTACATTTGTTAAAAATAAAAACTGTGTGTATGGGAGAAGGAATGGATAAAAGAACCACAGAATGTTTGTAAAAGTTGAAGCTGATCAGTATATAAGAGTTCATTATACAATTCTTTCTACTCTTATGAATGTTTGAAAATGTCCTTAATAAAAAAATTATAAAAATAAATGGATCTTCCTGTTCCATATCTTCCAGTAACAATCCTGGAACCCATCTCCCCCATCCACATGACAACAAAGCTGAACAAATTGCAAGTCAACAACTTTTCTTAGATCCATCAGAGAACTAAGGTCACAAGGCAAACTGCTGCACCCAAAATTGGAGAGACAGATAAATGGAGACTCACAGAGACTCACAACCTGCTGGAGCAGAAACTCATGAGCAGAAGCCTCTGGGAGCTCCATTCTGGATCGGAAAACCTACACTGTAACTGACAGATTGCTGGAGGCTCAGTGTGGACAAGTTTGAGAGTTAAAAACTTCAGGGTGTCCAGTCTTAGGAGATACCCCCTCCACATTTGTGAGTTTCACCTCCAGGAGCTCTACCAGGTTCTCAAAGTGAAGGTCAGAGAAAAAGCCCCTCATGTTTCCAGCAGGGGGAGGGGAAGTAGCCATTTTGAAATAGTCTAGAGGATGACATTCTTCTCAACCAAAGTATGCCCTCAAGAGAAACTATTTTACCTGAGCCTAGCTGACTTGGGAAGGGAAATACCCAACTCCAGCTCCCTCTAGATTTAGTCATGGAGGAAGGGAAATATTCAACTGCAGCCAAATCTATCCTTCCTATCCCACCCAAGGGGTGTGGAGGTGGGAAGACCTGAGAAGCATCGTGAAGACCACAGCCCAGGAACACAGGGTCACCAAAGACTAAGACCTAACTGTAGGGCTATAGAATGCTTCCCCACCCCCTCACCTCAATCACCACCCATAAAAGGCCTATTTACTGCAGCTCCTTGTATTCAATACATCAGGTCCAGCTTTCAGCAAAAAATTACAAGGCATACTAAAAGGCAAAAACACAGTTTAAATAGACAGAACAAAGCATCAGACCAGACTCAGACATGGCAGGGATGTTGGAATTATCAGTTTAGGAATTTAAAATAACTATGATTAATATGCTAAGGGCTCTAATGGAAAAAGTAAACATGAGAAAATGGATGGCTAATATAAGCAGAGAGATGGAAATTCTAAGAAAGAATAAAAATGAAATATTAGAGATTGAAAATGCTGTAGCAGAAATGAAGGCTGCCTTTGATGACATAGACTGGACACAGCTGAAGCAACAATCAGTGAACTTGAAAATATGTCAGTAGGAGCTTCCAAAACTAACATGCAAAGAGAAAAAAAGCTAAGAAAAAAACGGAATGGAATATCCAAGAATTTTGAGATAATCACAAAAGATGTAACATACACATAGTGGGAATACCAGAAAGAGAAGAAAGAGAAAAGACAAAAGAAATATTTGTAACAACAATGACTAAGAATTTCCCAATATTGACCAGGCATGGTGGTTTATGCCTGTAATCCCAGCACTTCAGAGACCAAGGCCGGAGGATCACTTGATGCCAGGAGCTTGAGACCAGCCTGGGCAACATAGTGAGACTCTGTCTCTACAAAAAAATTTTAAAAATTAACCACACGTGGTGACACACACCTATAGTCCTAGCTACTCAGGAGGTTGAGCTAGGAGGATCGCTTAAGCCCAGGAGTTGGATGTTGGATGTTGCATTGAGATGTGATCACACCACTGCACTCCAGCCTGGGTGACAGAGTGAGACTCTATCAGAAGGAGAAGGAGAAGGAGAAGGAGAAGGAGAATAAGAATAAGAATTATTTGCCAAGATTAATGTCAGACACTAAACCACAGATCCAAGAAGCTCAGAGAACACCAAGCAAGACAAAGAGCTACACCTAGGCATATCATATTGAAATTGTAGGAATTCAAAGACAAAGAGAAAAATCTTGAAAGAAGCCAGAGAGAAAAAAAACCCTGACCTATGGAGGAATAAGGATAAGAATTACATCAGACTTCGATTCAGAAACTATGCAGGCAAGAAGAGAGTGGGCTGAAATATTTAAGGTATTGAAAGGAAAAACCTACCAACCTTGAAATGTATATTCAGCAAAACTTTCCTTCAGAAGTGAGGGAGAAAGAAAGGCTTTTTCAGGCAAACAAAAATTGAGGGAATTTGTTGCCATTAAACCTCCCTTGAAGAAATGTTAAAAGAATTTCTTTAGCAAGAAGAAAAGTGATATAGTTCAGAAACTCAGACCTACATAAAGAAAGGAAGAGAATTAAAGGAGTAAGTGAAGTAAAGTAAACACTTTTATTTTTTAATTCTTAAGTGATCTAACAGATAAGAATTTATTCAAAATAATAGCAAAAATGTATTTGGTGGTTATAGCTTATAGATAAGCAAAATGAATTGCTGACTGCTAGAAAGGAAGGAGGGAGGAATTAGGAATACTTTGCTATTGTAAGGTACTTGTACCACCCATGAATTAGTATAGTGTTTTTTGTTTTGTTTATTTTGTTTTGTTTGAGACAAGATCTTGCCCTGTCACCCAGCCTAGAGTGCAGTGGCATCAGCATATTTCATTGTAGCCTCCAACTCCTGGGCTCAAGCAATTGCCCTGCCTCAGCCTACTGAGTATCTGGGACTGCAGGTGCATGCCTCCATGCCCAGCTAAGTTTTCTATGTTTTGTAGAGACAGGGTCTCACTCTTGCTCAGGCTGGTCTCAAACTGCTGACCTCAAGCTATCCTCCCTCCTTGGCCTCCCAGAGTGCTAGGATTACAGGTGTGAGCCACCACACCCAGCCAGTATAGTGTTATTTGAAAGTGGACTTGGATTAGTTGTAAGTGTATATTGCAAACTCTGAGGCAACCACTTAAAAACGTTAAAAAAATGTGATATGTTAAGAAAGGAGAGAAAATAGAATCATATTAAATGCTCAATTGAAACCACAGAAGACAGAAAAATAGTCTGTCGATTGTGACAGACACATAGGCAAAAATAGGAATAAAAATATAAGAATGGAGAACAAAGGCAATGAAAACAAATATGGTACATGTTTATCCAGCTATATCAGTAACCCTTTAAACATCAATGATGTAGCAGCTTTATTCATAAGTGCAAAAACTTGGAAGCATCCACCCATTGCTGTCCTTCAGTAGGTGAATAAATAACCTATATATCCAAACAATGGAATATTACTCAACACTGGAAACACATGAGCTATCAAGCCATGAAAAAGCATGAAGGAACCTTAAACGCACGCTACGAAATGAGAGAAGCCAGTCTGACTTGCAAGTATATGACATCCTGGAAAGTGAAAGGTGTGAATATAGTAAAAATGCCGGTGTTCACCAGGGATGAGGGGGAGGAAGGGATGAACAGGGGGAGCACAGAGGACTTTTAAGGCTGCGAAACTTCTCTGTATGATTCTGTCATGGTGGATACATGCCATTATAAATCTATCCAGACTCATAGAATGCACAACACCAGTAGTGAATCCTGATGTAAACTGTGGACTTAGGCAATGATGATGTGTTTTTATAGGTTCATATTAGGTTGGTACAAAAGTAATTGCAGTTTTGGATTGTGAATTTTAAATCATTAAAACTAGGCTCAAGCACATCTTTATTAATCAAAATAGGAACTTTACAATCAACATGTTTTTAGCAATGAGAAATAAGTTTGTTTATTCCTGTATTGTAAAAATCTGTGCTTTGGGGATTCAATGAAGTCTTGGAAAGCATTTTCTGCATCCTGCTGGTTGTGGAAGCGTTTTCCCTGCCAAAAGTTGTCGAGATGCTTGAAGAAGTGGTAGTGGGTTGGTGAGAGGTCAGGTGATGAATATGGCGGATGAGGCAAAACTTTGTAGTCCAATTCGTTGAACATCTGAAGCATTGGTTGTGCGACCTGCAGTTGGCCGTTGTCATGGAGATGAATTGGGCCCTTTCTGCTGACCAATGCTGGCGGCAGGCGTTGCAGTTTTCTGTGCATCTCATCGATTTGCTGAGCAGCCTTCTCAGATGCGATGGTTTCTCTGGGATTCACAAAGCTGGAGTGGATCAGACCGGCAGCAGACCACCGCACAGTGACCAAGACCTTTTTTGGTGCATGTTTGGCTTTGGGACGTGCTTTGGAGCTTCTTCTCCATCCAACCACTGAGCTGGTTGTTGTCAGTTGTTGTATACAATCCACTTTTCGTTGCAGGTCACAATTGGATAGAGAAATGGTTTGTTGTTGCGTACAAGAAGAGAAGATGACACTGCAAAATGACGATTTTTTTGATTTTCAGTCAGTTCATGAGGCACCCACTTACTGAGCTTTTTCACCTTTTCACTGTGCTTCACATGCCGAATGACCATAGACTGGTCGACCTTGAGTTCTTCGGCAACTTCTCCTGTAAGTTGTGAGAGGATCAGCTTCGAGGATTGCTCTCAGTTGGTCGTTGTCAACTTCTGGTGACCGGCCCCTGCGCTCCTCATCTTCAAGGCTCTCGTCTCCTTTGCAAAACTTCTTGACCCACCACTGCACTGTACGTGCCTTAGCAGTTCCTGGGCCAAACGCGTTGTTGATGTTGTGAGTTGTCTCCGCTGCTTTACGACCCATTTTGAACTCAAACAAGAAAATCGCTCAAATTTGCTTTTTGTCTAACATCATTTCCATAGTCTAAAATAAATATAAAATAAACAGCAAGTAATAAGTCACTAGCAAAAAAAAAAACATAAAGAGAGAAATGTGCATTAAAATGACATATAGGCCAGGCGCGGTGGCTCACGCCTGTAATCCTAGCACTCTGGGAGGCCGAGGTGGGCGGATCGTTTGAGCTCAGGAGTTCGAGACCAGCCTGAGCAAGAGCGAGACCCCATCTCTACTAAAAATAGAAAGAAATTATATGGACAGCTAAAAAAAAAATATATATATATATATAGAAAAAATTAGCCGGGCATGGTGGTGCATGCCTGTAGTCCCAGCTACTCGGGAGGCTGAGACAGGAGGATTGCTTGAGCCCAGGAGTTTGAGGTTGCTGTGAGCTAGGCTGAGGCCACGGCACTCACTCTAGCCTGGGCAACAGAGTGAGACTCTGTCTCAAAAAAAAAAAAATAAATAAATAAAATAAAAAAATAAAATGATATATAATATAACCACATTTATTTAAAAATGTATTCCAATATCAAATGGCAAATCTCAACAATGCTAAAACCGCCTTTTGCACCAACCTAATATGACCAACGCACTGTTCTGGTGGGGATGTTGGTGACGGGGGAGGTGGTGCATGGGGGGGGCAGGGAGATGTGGGAGATCTCTGGAGCTTCTCTCAATTTTGTTGTGAACCTAAAACTGCTCTTAAAAAAATAAAGCTTAAAAAAACCCAAGAAAATAGCAAGTGTGGGTGAAGATGTGGAGAAATTGGAACCCTTGCGCCCTGTTGGCGGGAATGTAAAAAGGTGCAGCTGCTATGGAACACGGTATGGCGGTTCCTTAAAGAATTAAAAGTAGAATTACCATATGACCCAGTAATTCCACTTCTGGGTATTTACACAAAGATATTGAAAGCAGGGAGCAGAAGAAATATTTGTACGCACGTGTTCATCGCAGCACTGTTCCCAACAGCCAAGGAGCGGAAGCAACCCGCGTGTCCATCGACAGACACAGAGTGCAGCACACAGACACATGGAGGATTGTTCAGCCTTAGAAAGGAAGCAAATGCTGACACACGCTACCGCACGGATGAACCTTGACATTTTGCTAAGGGAAATAAACCAGACGTGAAAGGACAAGTACTGTGTGATTCCACGTAAATAGAATGATCAGAGTCGTCAAATTCATGGAAACAGAAAGTCGAAGGTGGCTGCCAGGGGCCGAGGGGAGGGGAGTGGAAGTAGTTGTTTCCCGGGGCAGAGTTCCAGATTTCCAAGAGGAAAAGAGCTCTGCAGAGGGTGGTGGGCAGTGGGGGCACAACGGCGTGCCGCACTCGGTGCCACTGAGCCATGCACTCAGAAGTGGTTAAGATGGTAGATTTTATGTTGTGTGTACTTGACCACAATTAAAAAAAATCAGTAGTTGCCAGGTATTCAGGGGAAGGGAGAGAGGGTTGAATGGGGCGGGCCCGGGGAATTTTTAGGGCAGTGAAACTATTCTGTGTGACAGTGTAATGGGGGATACGTGTCCTTATCTATTTGTCCAAACCCACAGAATTGTACAATGCCAAGAGTGAACCCTATTGTAATCGAGGGGGTGATAATGACGCGTCAGTGTAGATCCAGCAGTTGTGACAAAGGGCCTGTTCCGGCGGGGGATGCGGGTAGCGGGGAAGGCTGTGCGTGCGGGCAAGGCAGGGGCTGGGCGGTACATGGGAACGCTCGGTGCATCCGGCTGCACTGTGCTGTGAATCCAAAACTGCTCTGAAAGCTCAGATCTATTCACGTAGCAAACACAGACTGTGCAGCACAAAGAGTGAGCCCTGATGCAGACGGTAGGATGTGGTGGATGGCGACGTCCGTGCTGCTTTCCTGACGGGCGCCCAGCACCGATGTGGCTGTCGATGGGGGCCGGGTGGGGAGGGCCACGTGGGGACTTCCTCTGCTCAATTTTGCTGTGAACCTAAAACTGCCCTTAAAAAATTAGGTCTATTGATTAAGAAAAAAGATATGCACATTTGTAAATTGATATATTGTCAAGTCTCCCTCCGTAGGGGTTGTGCACACCTGCTATGGCCCCCGACGCCAGCACGGCGTGCAGCCCAGCTCCCGGATCGTTACCGGTTTTTGGTGTCTTGGTGTAATGGTTTATGAATGCAGTTTTTATTTAAGTCTGACATACAGAAAAGACTAAACACCATAAGTGTACAGTTTGATAAATTGTTACAAAGTAAACACACGGTAAACAGCACCAAGATCAAGATATAGAACATTACCATAGCGTCCAGGAGCCCTCTTCACCCCCATTCAAACACTATTGTCCCTCCCCAAGGTAACATTTAACCTGGCTTCTATCACCATAGACTAGTTTTGCCTTTTATATAAATGGAATCTTACAGTATAGACCCCGTGCCAGGCTTCTTTCTTCATTCAATGTAACGTCTGTGAGATTCATTGTTGTTGTGCGTAGTTGCAGTTCATTCATTTTCATTGGTGTATAGTATGTCACCAAATGGCTGTACTGCAACTATCCATTCTGCTCTTGACGGTCATCTGGGTTGTTTCTTGTTTGGAGCTATTACAAATGCTGATGTAATGAGCATTCTTGTACATGCCATTTAGTGCAATACGTACTCATGACTGTTGGATATACATCTAGAAGTAGAATTGCAGGATCATAGGATACGGGTATGTTCGGCTTTAGTAGATAATGCCATGCAGTTTCTCATAGTGGTTTTTGATTTATACTCTTGTTGTTAAAAGAATTCCAGCAGATCCTCACCCTCATGAACACTTGGAAATGCCAATCTTTTAAATTTTTGTAATAGTTACCTCACTGTGGTTTTAATTTACATTTCCCAGATGGCTACAGAAGGTGAGAGCCCTTTGATGTGTGTACAGATAGTCTCTTTTGTGAAATGCCTCTTCAAGTCTTTTGCCCATTTTTCTGTTGAGGCTTCCTTTACTTATTGATTTGTTGGCACTCTTTATATGTGCTGGATAGAAGTCCTTTTTCAGTGATATGTACAGAAAATATCTTCTCCCTTTCTAGGGTTTGACTTTCCATTGTCTTAATAGTGTCTTTTTATGAACAGAAAAACTCGATTTCAGACGAGATCATGTGTGTTCAGGATGGTATGGCTGTAAACTAGATGTACTTGATCTTAATGTAGTCCGATTTATCAATATTTTTGGTGATGTTAGTGCCATTGCGTCCTATTTAATAAACCTTTGCCTTCCCCAGCGTCACAAAGACATTCTCCCGTGTTATTTTCTAGATGCTTTATTATTTCACTTTTCACTCGGGGTGAGGTGAGAGCCAAGACTCACACTGCCCCTGTGGACGCCCAGGTGACACTGTACCATTTCTTGAAGGCCTTCACTAAAGGATGGTCTCATCCCTCCCCTACTCTGTCATATCAACTTTGTAAAGGGTCAGATCCACACATGTATGTGTGCATTTGTTTCTGGACTTTATTCTGTCTGTTCTGTCTTTATTGGATATTACACTTTTTTAATGACTGTAACTTCATATGAAGTTTTGATAACTGACAGTGTAAGTCCTCTCACATTTTTTCTTCTTCAAGATTGTCTCTGCTATTTTTTATGTCTTGAATTTCTATATAAAGTTTAGAATTAGCCTATTAATTTCCATTAAAAAACCTACTGAGATTTTGATTGAAATGTCATTGAATCTATAGGTCTATTCTCAGGGAATTGACACTTTTTTAATAAGTCACTCCATAAACATTGTACCTCTTTATTTAGTTAGGTCTGCTTTAATTTCTCTCAGTAATGTTTAGTATTATAGATTTCAGATAGAAGTTTTATTTATCTTTTGTTAGATCTGTCCTTGGACATTTAACTTTCATGCTATTATAAATGTCACCATTTTTTCAACTTTCATTTAAAAATTCTTACTGGTATCTAGAAATAGTGATCTTGTTTCAAGGGACCTGGCTAAATTCAACTATTAATTCCTATAGATTCCAGTGGATTTTCTACATACGATCACATTATTCATAATAATGATAGATTTATTTTTCCTCCAATCCTTCCGAATCCCTCCAATCCTGCACTGACTAGGACTGCACTGCAGTGTTGAAAAGAAGTGGAGAGAGTGGACATCCTTGTCTCTTCCAAAACTGCAGGCAGAAAATTTTTATCCTTTGTCATTAAGTACGATGTGTGCTGTACATTTCTCACATGCAGCCTTTGTCATAGTAAGGAAATTTCCATCAATTCCTAGTTTGCTAAGAGCCTTTTAAAACTGTAAGTGGATGTTGATTTTTATCAGTTGCTTTTTCCACATTTATTGGGAGGATTATATGATTTTTAGCCTTTATGCTGTTAGTGTGGCAAATTACATTGATTTTTTTTTTTTTTTTTTTTTTTTTTGAGACAGAGTCTCGCTCTGCTGCCCAGGCTGGAGTGCCGTGGCATCAGCCTAGCTCACAGCAACCTCAAACTCCTTGGCTCAAGAGATCCTCCTGCCTCAGCCTCCCGAGTAGCTGGGACTACAGGCATGCGCCACCATGCCCGGCTATTTTTTTCTATATATATTTTTAGTTTTCCATATAATTTCTTCTATTTTTAGTAGAGACGGGGGTCTTGCTCTTGCTCAGGCTGCCTCGGCCTCCCAGAGTGCTACGATTACAGGTGTGAGCCAGCCTTGCCTCCCTTGAATAAATCCAGATTGGTGGTGAGGTGTTATTCTGTGTTTCTGGATTCAGTTTGCTAATAATTTATTTAGGAGTGTGTGTCTATGAGAGAGCTTGATCTGTTCATGAGAGATTTTCTTATGCTTTTTCTAGTCAAGTTTTGGTAGATAGACTGTGCTGGCCTTACATGAAATCATGGGGAACCGTTTCCTTTTCTATGCTGCGTGGACTTTGGGTAAGATTGGTGCCATTTCTTTCCTATATGTTTTGAAGAGTTATTCAATGAAGACATACTGGCCAAAAGTCTTCTTTGTGGGAAGCATTTTAATTATGAATACAATTTCTTTAATAGATATAGGAATTTTCAGAGTTTCTATTTCTTTTGCTGTTAGTTTTGGTAAGTTGTGCTTCTCTAGCAATTCTCCATTTCATCTAAAATTTCAAATTTGCTAGCATATAGTTACTCATAATATCCTCTTATTTTTTGATATCTGATATTAGCTATTTGTGCTTTATCTTGCTCTCTTTTAAAAATTCGGGCTTCCTAGGGGTTATCACTTTAATTAGTCCTTTAAAAAAACATTTGACTTTATCGATCCTCCCTCTTGTAAGTTTGTTTTTTATTTCATTAATTTCTGTTCTTATTATTTTTTTCTAAATTTCTTTAAAGGAGAAATATGCTATTCTTGTAAAATCTTACTGTTTTCAGTCTTTCTTCCTTTGAAAATTTTACTCATTTTCTAAGCCTGGCTATAACTGTACCCACACAAGTTTTACCATACTGTGTCCTCATTATCATTTTGTTTAAAATGCTTTCTAATTTTCATGAATATTTTGTTTTAAGGCCAAAATATGCTTCATTTTGATAAATGTTCCGTATGCACATAAAAAATGTATATCTGAAGTTGTAAAGTTCAGTGTATTGTGCATGTCAGTTAGTTCAATTTTGTTAAGTATCTTATCCAAGTATTTCACATCCTCCTGCTTTTTCGGTTTGTTTGCTGTAAACATACTCCTAGTGAGGGGGGTATGTTTAAATCCCCTAGTGATAACTGTGGATTCCTCTCTCTCTCCATCCAGTTCTGCTCATTTTGCTTTATATGTGTGGAGGCTATGTAATTAGGTGTATAACATATACAGAATCATTGTATTTTCCTAGCAGATTTAACATTTATTATTAAGAAATGTCTCCCATATCTAGCTAAGTATTCTTTAAAGCCTACTTCATAATGTAACCACCTCGACTTTTTGTTGTGAGTATTTTCTTGGTATATCCTTTTGCTCTTCATCTTTTTTTGTTTTTATATTTGACGTTTATTCCTTATAAATAACATACAGTATTTTAAAAATCAAATCTAACAATATTTTTTCTTTACTTGGAATATTTAGCTCATTTACATTTAATGTAATTATAATATTTCTATATTTGGGTCTAAATCTACCACCTTATGATTTGTTTTCTATTTGTCCCATCTATCCTTTGCCCTCTTTTGAATCAATCAAATACTTACTTTATTCCATCTTCTTCCTCTATTCACTTGTTAGTTGTGGCAATCAGCCTAAAATCCTACCCTTGACTTATTAAAGTCTAGTCTAAATTAACAACTTTATCACTCACCAGAGTTGTGAGAACCTTGGAACACTTAATTCAATTTACTCCACTCCTGCCTTTTATGCTGTTGTCATTTTGTATTTTGATCTTCTCTCTATTTTAAACCCTAAAGACATTTTTATTGTTTTATATAGTCAATAATAGTTTACCCTCATACTTACATTTTCTGTTGCTTTTCTTACTGCATCATGGTATTTCCAACTAGAATCATTTTCCTTCTGCCTGAAAAGCTCCTTCTAGGGTTTGCTTCAGTGTACATCTATTAGTAATGAATGATCTCAATTTGTGTTTGCTGAAAATGCCCTTTGTTATCTGAAGGGCATTCCTGGTGGAATTTGAGGTTGGCAGTTATTTCCTTCCAGTGCTTTCAAGCTAACTGCTCTCAGTCCACTGTCTTCCTGATTTCATTATTTCTGTTGAGAAGTCAATTGTCAGTCTCATTGCTGTCCTCTCAAACAATTGGCATGTTATCTCTGGCTGCTTTTAAGATTCTCTCTTTGTCTTTGATTTTCAGTAGTTTTATTTATTTGTTTGTTTATTTTTAGAGACAGAGCCTTGCTCTGTCACCCAAACTGTAGTGCAATGGCTTGATCATAACTCATCGTAACCTTGAACTTCTAGACTCAAGGGATCATCCCACCTCAGCCTCCCAAGAAGCTGGGACTACAAGGACTCACCACCTTGCCTGGCTATTTTTTAAAATTTTTTGTAGAGATAGGGGTCTCACTATGCTGCCCAGCCTGGTCTCAAACTCCTGGCCCCCGTGATTCTCCCACCTTAGCCTCCCAAAATGCTGGGATGATAGGCGTGAGCAACCTTATGCAGCCAATTTTTAGTAGTTTTAAACTGCTATATCTAGATGCAGTTTTTCTTAGCTCTGCTTGAATGTGTGGCATGTTATCTTTTGTATGTTTTTAAGAAACTTCTTAGCCATTATCTTTTCAAATATTGTTTTGCCTCCCCTTCCTGGATTTCAGTTACTTACCGTATCAGCCCCTTCACCATGACTCATGTATTTCTTATGTTTTCCATATTTTCCATTCTGTATTTTCTTTATACTTCAATCTAAGATATTTCATTCTGATCTATCTCACAGTTTCACGATCTTCCCTTCAGTGGTTTCTAAGCCCATTATTTAGTTCTTACTTTTAGTTATTGTGTTTTAAAATTATTTTTCCCATTTTATACAGCTTTATTAAATCATAATTGATGTATGAAGCACTGCACATATTTAGTATTAAACATTATGATGAGATTTGACATGAGTATTCACCTGAAAAACCGTTGCCATAGTGAGTAAGTTTCCTCACTCTCTAATCTGTCCCTCCCGTCCCCTCTCCTTAGGCGACCACTGATCCGCTTCTCACCACTCTCCGTTAATTTGCATTTTGTAGAAATTTATATAAGTGGAATCATACAGTATGTATTTATTTTTGGTCTGGCTTGTTTCTAACTCAGTGTAATCGTTCTGAGATTCACCCATGTCGTTGCATCAGTAGCTTCTCCCTTTCTGTTGCTCAGAGCCGTGCTACCGCGCGTGCGTGCTGCATTTTGTTTCTCCACTGCCTAATGATGTCGAGCCTTTGGGTTTTTATAGTTGCTGGCCTTACAAATCAGTGACTGTGAACACTCACGTGCAAGTCTTCATATGAGAGTTCCAAGTGCTTCACAGCCTCACCAACACTTGATTTGATCGGTGTTTTAAAGTTTAGTCATTCTAGTGGGTATGTGGTAGAAGCTCGTTGTGGTTCTAACTGGCATTTCCCTAATGACTGACGTTGAGGGTTCTATCATGCGCTTATTTTACAACCATTTATCTCCTGTGGTGAAGTGTCCAAACTATTTTGACCATTTTTAAAATTAGGTTGCTTTTCTACTTATTATTGAGCTGTAATAGTTTTTAATATATTCTGGATACAAGTCCTTTGTCAGATATATGTTTTGCAAATACTTTCCCTTGGTCTGTGGTTTGCTTTTTAGTTTTCTTGACACTGTCTTTTCCTATCACTTTTAATAACTTCATTAAGACATCATTTACGTATCATACAGTTCACCCATTGTAAGTGTCTAGATCAAGGGGTTTGAGTAAATAGCTCTGCTGTTGACCCATCACCACAATCCACTTTGAGAACACTTCCCCCACCCCAAAAGTTCCTCTGTGCATGTTTATAGTCACCCTCACTCCCCACATGAGCCCCAGGCAATCACCAATGTGTTTATCTATATTTTTGCCTGTTCTAGAAATTTCATACATATAAAAACAATACATATAAAAACAATGTGTTTTGTGTCTGGCTTCTTTCACTTAGTGTAATGTTTTTGGGGTTCATCTACCTCGTTGCATCTGTCAGTAACTCATTTCTTTTTGTTGCTGAGTAGTATTCCATTGCATGGATATGCCACATTTTGTTTCTGTGTTTACCATTTGATGGACATTTGGATTATTTTAAGGTTGGGGCTATTAAAAATAATGCACCCATTAACATTCACATGCAAATCTTTGTGTGGACAAACCCTTTCTTCTAGGAATAGCGTTGCTGAGTCATATGGCAAGTGTATATTTAAGACACTGCCAAACAGAATGGTGCCTTTTGGAAGGCAGCTGTGCTCATCAGTGTACCACCAACACCAGAATAGTGTCTTTTGAAGAGCAAACATTTCAAGCTTCATGAAGTTCATTTTATTGATTTTTTTCTTTCATAGTTCATGCTTTTTTCCCCCAAAAAAATAAAAGAGATTTTTTTTTTTTTTTTTTTTTTTTTTTTTTGAGACAGAGTCTCACTCTGTTGCCCAGGCTAGAGTGAGTGCCGTGGCGTCAGCCTAGCTCACAGCATAAAAGAGATTTTTAAGAAATCTTTACTAAGTCCAAGATTTTCTTTTAGAAGTTTTATATTTAGGTCTATGATTTATTTCAAGGATCATAGACCTAATTTTTTAGGTCTGTTTTATTGGGATCGTAGATCCTAATCCCCAGGATCATAGTATTTAATATTATATGTGGTGTGAGATAAGGTCAATGTTTCTTTTTAATTTATTTTTATTTTTTGCATATGTTTATGCAAAAAAGAATATCCCTTCCTCATTAATTGCCTTAGTATCTTTGTCAAAAATCAGCTGCCATATGCAAAAGATTTAGGATTATAAAAAAACCAACCATCATGGTCTATTTCTTGAATCACTCTTCTGTTCCATAGGTCTATGTCTGTCTTTATAACCATGCCATATTTTCTTGACTGTAGCTTTATAATAAGTCTTGAAATAAGGTAGTGTAAGTTCCCCAATTTATTCTTCTTTTTCAAAACGTTTGGCTATTCTAGATCCTTTGTATTTCCATATAGATTTTAGAATGAGCTCTTCAATCTCTACCAAAAAAACATCATGCATTGAATTCGTATATCAAAGTGGGGAGAATCAACATCTTAACCACACTGAGTCTTTTAATCCATGAATGCGATATATTTCTCTGTTTATTTATATCTCCTTTAATTTCTCTCAGCAACGTTTTGAGTTTTACATGTGCAAATCCTGCACATCTTCTGTCAAATTTATCACCCCT
The DNA here is from genome assembly GCF_041146395.1 of Eulemur rufifrons. Classification (NCBI taxonomy): domain Eukaryota; kingdom Metazoa; phylum Chordata; class Mammalia; order Primates; family Lemuridae; genus Eulemur; species Eulemur rufifrons. The sequence continues at coordinate 190,265,004 of NC_090989.1, read as the reverse complement.
TTTTTCATATTTAGAATTTCCATTTGATTCTCTTTTTATAGTTTCCACTTCTCCACTGAAATTCTCCTTCTTGTCATCTGGCTTCTTGAATATATTAATTACAGTTTTTTCAAAGTCCAGCTCTGGTACCTCAAATATGTGGATCCACACGGATGTTTCTATGCGTTATTTTTCTCTTAATTTTTGGTCCATTCTTACATTTCTGCATTCCTATTTTTCATTTACTGTCAGACATAATAGATGAACATGGAAAAGATAATTTGAGGCTCTGGATGTTGTTATCTTTCTCCAGGGAGGATTTACTTTAACTTCAGCTGAGCTTGGGCACCGTCAATCTTAGGTGACATTTATCCAATTAGGAATTAGGATGATTCGAAACAGGCCTGCAGTCCCTGAAAGGGCTGGGTTAGTTCTGATTCACCTACTCCTAGGGTATATCCCTTCGGGGTCTCAAATGAAACCCTAGGCTGTTTACCAGGGGGTTTTTGGTTTTTTTTAATTGTGTTAAAATACACGTAACACAAAATTTATTAATACCATCTTAGCCATTTTTAAATGTACAGTTTAGTGCCATTAAGCACATTCACATTATTGTGTGACCATCACCAGCATCCATCTCCAGAACTCCTTTCATCTTCCCAAACTGAAACTCTACCTATTAAACACCAACTTCCAATGCCCGTCCCCCAAGCTCCTGGCAACTACTATTGTACTTTCTGTCTCTATGAGTTTGATTACTCTAGAATCCTCATATAAATGGAATCATACAGTATTTGTCTTCACACAACTGCCTATTTCACTTAGCATAATGTCCTCAAGTTTCATCCACGTCATACCATGTGTCAGAATTTCCTTCCCCTTTAAAGCCGAATAATGTTCCACCATGTGTGTGCAACATGTGGTTTATCCTTTCATCCATGGGTGGACACTTGGGTTGCTTCCATCTTTGAGGTATCGTGAATAGTGTTGCTCTGAATGTAGGTGTACAATTAGGGTCCTTACTTCTTAAGAGAATTTGAACTCTAATTTTTATCTCCCCAGCCCCACGAAATGGCCAAAGCTCTTCTCAGCTGCTCAGCCACTCACTGCTGAGAACCAGCAAACGCGGCAAGAGACGGAGAGAGGCCAAGTATCAGGTTCCTCTCCCTGAGCTTCCCTTCTCTCTGGGCTCCTGGAGCCTTGGTAGCACTCCAATATCTTCAAACGGTTGTGCTTGGAATGTCTCATCTGGCCATCCTAATTGTTCCCAGCAGGCTGATTGGTCTGATACAAGCTAGTCCATCAGAGCTAGAAGCAGATGTGCCAATATAATTTTAATTTGCATTTCTCTTATTATGCATGAGATTGAGCATCTTTTCTGATATTTAAATGATATTTGTATTTTCTTTGAAATGCTCTTCCCACTTTTCTGTTGGGTCTTTTTTTATTGATTTGTAGGCATTTGTTACCTATCCAGGAAGTTAGGCTGTTGTCTTTGATGTAAAAAGAGTTTTCTAAAGCCAGTTCTAACTTACTGCATAAGCTTAGGCAAGTCACTTTCTCCTCTGGGACTCAGTTTCCTCATCTATAAAATGGGTGAGAGGGCTAGCTACACGATCTCAAACTTTCCTTTTGATCTATAATCCATGGCTTCATGAGCTACTTTGTAGATGAGATTAAAAAAAAATTTTTTTGTTATTGGTATAAAATAATCTCCCCAACTCTTCCTCCACATTCCACCGTAAATACTTACCGTACCCTGCTTCCTCGCTGCCTGTGGGCTTAAAGAAACATTGATCGCTATAACACTGTGATCACCGCTATAACACTGTGGTCCTTGGGCCGTGGCATGTTAGAGATCAGCTCCGTCCCACCCCTTGGAAAAATTATCTTCCATGAAACCGGTCCTTTGTGCCAAAAAGGTTGGGGACCACTGCAGACAGGAGCAGGGAACTCAGAGTCCATGTGTGCTTTTATAACGAGGATTGCAGCAAGCACACAGGGCCACACTTCCCAAACTCAGCCATTCACGTGACACGTTCGTGATTTTTGCTATGTCTGTGCACCACCTGTATACTATTATTTACTTAACTGTTGTCAGTAAACTGGCTCACTTGTTTTTAATTTAAATACATACTTTCTCCCCATCCTGAACAATAATATCGGCTGGGCACGGTGGCTCACACCTACAATCCTAGCACTCTGGGAGGCTGAGGCAGGAGGATAGCTTGGGTTCAAGACCAGCCTAAGCAAGAGCGAGACCCCCGTCTCTCAAAAAGTAGAAAAATTAGGCCGGGCGCGGTGGCTCACGCCTGTAATCCTAGCACTCTGGGAGGCCAAGGCGGGTGGATCCCTCGAGGTCAGGAGTTCGAGACCAGCCTGAGCAAGAGTGAGACCCCGTCTCTACTAAAAATAGAAAGAAATTATCTGGCCAACTAAAATATATATGTAGAAAAAAATTAGCCGAGCATGGTGGCGCATGCCTGTAGTCCCAGCTTCTCGGGAGGCTGAGGCAGTAGGATCACTTGAGCCCAGGAGCTTGAGGTTACAGTGAGCTCTGATGACGCCAGTGCTCTCTAACCTGGACAACAGAGCAAGACCCTGTCTCGAGATGAAATAAAACAAAAATAATATGCATGAAATCACAGGTTTGCTGTACTAGAATGTTTTTTCTAATATAGAAGAACACAAATAACTATGATAATTAAAATGCTGTTTGCATATCCCTCCAGCCTTTGTGAGCAGCCTGGGTGGCAAAGGGGTGCAGCATGCACCCGGAGACCCAGGGCCTCCGCGCTCCTGCTGGGAAGCTTTGCTCAAGCATCACGCAAGCGTTGCTCATTATTACCAGGGTATTCCTGCTGATCCACATGCTCAGAAACCTTCCGGCTTTGCGGCTGTGGGTTGTTTTTGTGCAGAAATGTTTGCATCCTTGGATGAAAGGTGGCGTACGATGGCCCCCAGACAGAAGACAACTTGCAGCTACCACCTGAGGTCTCTGGAAAATCTCTCCCTTTCAGAGGCTGCACTGTGCAACTCAGAGCCTTTCTCTTTCTCCGCCAGAGATCAGTTATTGCTTTTAGCCCAGAGCCATCGGAAGACGCAGAGAGCAAAGATACAGTGGGAGCCTTAAAATAAATTATAAAGTCCAAAATGGAACACACTTAGAGAGAGCTCTGAGTGAAAAGTAGGTAACACTTCAGAGCTGTTTTCATAAAAGAAACCACCAGACCAATGTATCACTGGGTCCTTTTAACTTTAGCGTCTGAATAGATTTAATTCTGATTTTTAACTTGACCGATCAATTCATATATTTGACCAGTTGCAATATCCCCTTGCTAGTCAGTGACTAACTTGCCACTTCTTGTCTGTCTGGTGGCAGGCTTGTTTCTTCAGCAAATGTTAAGGAAGACCTACTGAGTGCCGGTTCTCTGCCAGGCCCTGGGCTGCCAGTGGAGAGCCAGCCGGTCCACAGGGAGCCAGGCTCTGGTGGACAAGTTGGAATCATCCCAGGACACTGGACGCAGCTTGGACAGCCTTGGGTGGCAAGCTCGAACACTTCTGGCCTGGGCGTTTCCGGGAAACACTTGCTGGCCCACAGGGGCTCAGTGCCCTTTGCTGTACTTTCCAGAACATTCTCCTCCTCTAGCCAGTGGCCTGGCCCCCCAGCACTGCCTGCAGCTCATGCTCTATTCATTGATTGACAGGCACAGCCTCACCCCAGGGCCAGGGAGCCTTGAGCAAAGTGAATGTGAATTCGCTGTGTGCGCTGTGACCGCAATGTCCCTCCCCCCGGGTATGTGTGACTCTCAGACAGTGCCAGAGTGTTGACCCCAAAGGGTGCCCATTGTCACCCTACATGCACAGGCTGGCTCTTACTTTGGGGTCAGTGCTATGTCCCGCTGTGGGTGATAGCAAACTGATCCCACGTGGACTGTGGCAGAGCAAGGCTTGCTCCTTATGCCCTGTCTCCCCTCCACGTGTCCCCGTCCTCCATTCTGGGGCTGGCCGAGTTGAGTAGGGCTGTGATTCCCAGGGCTCAGACAGCATCACTCGTCCCCAGAGCACTGCTGGGAAATGAGTGGCCGTTGACAACCTGTGGCCACTGGCAACTGCTGAGGCCACTCAGAGCGACTCAGCTCCCGAGCGGCCACCTGGAGGTGCTCCCGTAGGAGAAAATGGGAGGGAGGGCTGGGGCGGGGGTGGGGGGGGGACACAACTTTCCCCAGCGCCCCCCTCCGGCCACCTCCCCCGGCCTCAGCTGAGTGCGTGGTCTCTGCGAACACGAACCCCCACGTCCACCAGCGTCGTCCTCCGGTGGCTTTGGAGCCTTTGAAGCTTTGCAGCCCGGGTGTCTGGTTCTGCAGCAAGTGACTCATGTTTGGTGTGGAGGCTGGGAGAGAAAAGACACCCTCGGGGCAGGAGAAGAAATTCGGTTAGTGCAGGGTGGGTGGTGGGAGATAAACACTCTGATTAAAACGTCAGCGTCAACGTGAGTGAGCTCACTCACTGAGCCACTTGCCAGGGTGTCCCCAGTGAGTCAGGAACAAGTCTGCCACTCAGACTAGAAACCAGGGCTGTCCAGAGAGGGGAAGCTCCGTGGAAGAGGCTCTCTGACCTTGGCGGTGAGGGCGTCGCAGTGTTGGAGGGCGACCACCTCCACGGGGGTCTGGTGAGGGCCGGAAGCAAGCGACCAGGCCAGGGGGTGGCGAAATCCTCTCCCTGACCCCCACCCCGGGCTGGGTTGGTCTCCCCTTAGAGCAGCGGACAGAGCTCGAGTCCTGGAGTGAGCTGGCCCTGGTGGGACAGAAACCTGAGCTTCGTGAGGGCGTCAGGAGGTGGCCGTCAGACGAATGGAAGAAAAGGGAACGCTGGGCGGTGGTGGCGGAGGGGGCACCTCCTCAAGTCAGGAGGAGGCTGAGGAACCAGGCCTGAGGGCGAGCAGAGACGAAGCAGCACAGCCAGGCCAGGGGTTGCTCTGGCCACCCCAGTGCGGGAGCTGGGAGGCTGCAGCTCCTGAGATATCCCACCAAGAGTCACCCAGGCCACCAGCGGCTGTGTCTGGGGAGGGGAGGGGGAACGCAGAGCCTTCGCTGGGAGGTGGGTGACTGAGTTACTCGGGTACAGAGGGGAAACCTGGGGTGGGACCGTGAAGAGGGTGGATTCTGAGCAGCAGGAAATGATGACCGCCCCCCGCCCCCAACACAGAATTGCTTTCCTGCCTCTTGCATGTTCAGGCCGTCCCGCTTTCCCTTTGGCATGTGTGAGTTGTAACATCCAAGCTGGGCTCCCCACCTGCCTCACCAGCTGCCTAGGAGAGAAGAGAAGAGTGTGGCAAGACAGGCTGCACACCCCACCAGGATGGTGCCCCATCTGCGTCTGGCGTCCTGGAGCACCTCCTCCACGGCTGCGGGGGCCACCAGGGGTCTGAGTGCCACCGTTCACCCACTCTGGGTAACGGATGCTCACATTCCCCTTTGGGCTCCGGGGATCCCGGCAGAATGGCTGGCCTGCAAAGGGTACCTGGTCCAGTTCTAGCTAAGACAGCCTCGGCCTTCCACTCCTCCCTCTGAAGTTGACCCCAACGAGGGTGCAGGGGAGCCACCTTGCTGCAGGGGAGCCCAGAGCTTCTGAGGCTCCCGACGCCAAGCTTGAGACTGCAGCCAGCCCAGCAGAAGGCAGACCCCAAAGAGAGAGGAAAACTAGGTCCCAAAGACCTCATTGGAGTCCTGGATCTAGCTGTTCCAACACGTTCTCTCCTTTGTATAAGCAACTGGATCGGGTTTTCCTTCAGTCACAACCAGGGACGACCTGGTCAACAGATACAATGAGGTGGGATGCGGCAGGGATGAGGACTCAGCGCTCCCGCAGGCTCAAACGAGAGGCAGGAACGTCTGCATGTGTCTGTCTGTGCATACACATGCCCTAAATTAAAAAAAAAAAAAAAAAAAATTTGGCCCTACTCAGTGTACTAAAGGAACCTAAGGAAGGAGGTTTTCGTTCTGTTGGAGCCAGAGTCCTCGAGCAAGTGGCTGCAGCGCAGCAGACCCCCGTGGTAGTGGGGGCCAGAAACTGGAGCTTCTTCCTTAGGGGCATGTGGAATCCTGGGGGGGTCCCAGCCAGAGCCTCCTGTTCCGGCTGCTCATTCCCACCTGGAGACCTTCCTTCTGGAGCTTTTGTGTTTTTTACTAAGAGGGGACCTACTTCTTTGTGCTGGCATGGAACCTCTTATTTTAAATGCAGCCTGACTTGGCTTTCAAAATCAGCAGGCAGTACTATAAAGCCCCTGTGGGTCCTCACCCGCCCTCCGCCCCCTGGGCCTCCTCAGCGTGACACAGAGCTGCCATCCTCTCTCTGGGCTGCTTTGGCCCCTCTGTGTCCATCCCCTGAGCTGGGTCATCCTCTCTGGTGTCCACACAGTTCTCTGCTCCCCTGCCCACCTCCACGGCCAGTTTCTGTCCACCTCTCGGGAGCCGCACACTCCCATCCTCCCAGAGCACCCGCACGGCCTGGCCTTCTGACCTCTCGCCTGTCTGGGCCCTTGGGCCTGCGGTTTCTCTCTTTAGACTTCCTGTAGAGGACCTTAGCCGGTCCCCACGAGCCCATGCCACCCACATTACTTGGCACGCTTCTGCAGAAGGGGTCCTGATCCCAAGTGGATGCTGGGGGGACTGGGTCTACTCTGGGTCGCCGCCTCTTCCGCACACATGCTGGTTCATTCACAAATCCCGCGCCCACGCCCACAGGTGTCTCCCTGCGCACACGCCAGCCTCCTTCCTGCATCGGCACACACTCCCACGGCTTCCCCTTCCTGCAGACACGCGCCCACGCATCCCTCACATGGGACGGGAGGAAATTTTGTCTTCTGCAAGGAGTTTTTATCCTCAGGTGGGTGGGTGGGGGGATTAAGTACAGGCTATTTCCAAGTCTGAAGCAACTTCCTTTGGTAGATCCTGGGGACATCAGGCAATTCCAGAGAGGCAGGAAGTTGAAAGAGGAAAAGGTGGGGGCTGGGGAATGAGGGAGGGGTCCTGACCCTGGGTAAACTTTGGTCCGCCTTGCCATTCACCCAGCCGCTGGTACCAGGGCCTGGAGAGGTGTTGTTTGATTAGCTTTCCAGGTGCTTTACAAACATGCTTTCTATGTTGGAAAACAGTTGATCAATGCTTATTTCTCCATCTTTGCATTCTATTTCCTGAGTTTGATTGAGTAAATTGTCGTACATGATAATGCTTACTATTGAGTTGTTAGGTGTATGCCCTCGTCAGGTGCCGCACTGAACGCTCCACGTGCTGCATGAATTTAAGTCTGCAGAGCCGTATGGGTAAATGTTTGTACAACCCCACTTTACAGATTGGGGTACTGAGGCTCCAAGGTGCCCAGGGTCACACACTGGACAAGGCAGAACTGAAGCTTTGAGCTCAGGTCTGCTGATAATTCAGCCCTAATCTCAACCACCAAGATGTAATTAATGCACGGTGCTTTAGAAATTCCCGCTGGATTTGAAAAAAAAATCTCGATTTCTTCTGCTGCAGCCTTTGATTCTCCAAGGTGGCTATGAAATAACTCAGGAATCCTTGGAGAGAATAAAATGGTCTCATATGTATGTGTTAACACTTTGCTGTTCGGAGTCTTAAAATCCACCAAATGTGAGCTTCCCATAGCTAGAAATGTAGTTGATTCATCCTTCCATCCCAGCCTTCTACAGATAGGAGGTACCCAGGCAATGTTGAAAGGAAATTAAATAAAATCAGATTCAGGGTTTTGCTCTAGATGTGTCCCCAGATAAGCCCATAAGGGGATCAGCAGCAACAAAAATAACACCGAGTGAATACGTCCTTCAGGGCCAAGTGGGCTCACCGCTCTTCCAGCTCTGCAGCTGCTCTTCCCCAACCTGCAGGCCACAGGCAAAACCCGGGCCCAGGGCTGCACGGGCGCCCCTGGAGAGCCGTCTTCCAGATTCCGAGCACCCATCTGTCCCTTGAGTCTGTGCTGCTCGTGGGCCCACGTCCTGTACAAACACACCTGTGCTTTTTACACACTCAAATGGAGAGATCATCCCGTGCACACTTGCAAAGGGGAAGGACATGCAGTCTGGACATGAACCTGCATCTGAACCAGGGAACCAGTTCTCCTGTCTCTCACTCGCTGAGTAGGGCTGGCGTGAGCATTCGGGATGACACATGTGTTATAAAACACTGCACGCGGAGCCCCGGCTCCCAGCAGGCGCTGGGAAAAAGCGTTGATCCCAACCACGTTCTTGCACGTTTCTGCCACGGCTGCTGGTTCCCCTTGTAAAACAGAAACACACCCCAAGAGCCTGGGATCCATCAGGAGGCTCTCGTCTTCTTAAACCCATTCTGCTCAAGTCTCGGCTTTTTGCAATTTCCCAAAGATGGCTCCCGCCCCCAGGAAGAGCTGAGCCTTCCCGTCCTAGGTGAGTCCTGAGCCCGTCCCTTGCATCCCTGCCACGGTTCCATTTCCAGTTTGCTCCTAACCTGGCCCTTGTCCCCGAGCCCTGGCCCCCAGGACTTGTGAGATAGAGCCAGACAATAGAAAACAGAATTCAGTCACACACAGAAAAAAAAAATAAAGATTATGAAAATGAAAAGTAAATAAATATGGATGTTGAGGACCTAATTCTGATAAGCGGATTTTCAAAATTAGCCATTTGCAAGAGTAGATTAAACGTATTTAATGTGGTGGGTGGAAGGAAGTCGATTAAGATGCACAGCAAACCCCATTTCAGCAGTTCGGGGGAGAAGGCAGGTGGCCCCCTTTGCGGCAGCATGTTCAAGGGGATAAACGCTGAATGCCTCTTAAGAGCACTAATTTGCTGTTGTCGTGCTGGTAAACAGGCCTCCTGGAAAGGGGCCACTGGCTGCCGTCTGTACACAAGGCAGACCCCAGGACGGGGAGGGGACCGCCGGGTGGGCTGGGGCGGGCACCGGGCCTGCGGCAGAGGGCCAGCCCAGGGTGTGGGGGGGCCTCGTGGCCGGCAGGGATGCAGAAAGGCGCCAAGGACAAAGGAATGGCACAGGCACTCCCCTCACCTTCCCAGCCAGCCGCCCCCCCACCCCATCCTCTGCAGAGAGGATGCTGATCCCAGAATACCTTGCAGCTCCTTCCATGGCAACAGCCACCCCCCCCCCCCCCGAGCTGCTCTGCCTCCTTCCTTCCTTCCCGCTCCTCCTCACAGCCCGCTCCGACCCCGTCCCCGGAGCCACGCCTCCCGAGGGGGTTGGCGGGGTTGGCGCACCCCCTTGGGCAGGTGGCTGGTCCCGTCCTCTGAGGAGGGGCGAGCAGGCAGTCACCAACGCAGACACCAGGCCACCTGGAAGCAGGAGGAGAGAGGGTCCGAATCCCAAAGTGACCAGGCTCTGTCCTTCCCCCGGACACAACATTCAAGGACCTTAGAGCCCTGGAAAACCCGGTGTCCTAGGTTTGAGGAAACAGAGAGGAACATGGTCACTGTGATTCGTGCTGAGGGCAGAGGGAAGCCAGCGATCTAAACAAACACATCCTGACATCTTTAAATGTGACCCCAGTGTCCAGACTTGGGAACAATCTTAAATTGTTTCCAGGGTGTTGCTTATAGAACCTAAGTCTCCGAGTCACCGTGTGGCCCCAATGTCTCAGCCAGGGTGGCGCTGTCACGGGGTGAGGGCACTTACCTAGCACCAACCCGGGTCCAAGCACTGCACTTCACTTGCCCACTTAACTCCCCCGGCTGGGATGAGCTTCCCGTCACACTGAAAATACACTCCACCGGCCCTGCCCCCTCTGACCACTCTCCCCACCACACCGTTAGCATTCTACGCCCATTCCTGCCCCAGGACCTTTGCTTTTGCTGTCCTCTCTGCCACCGTTTACAGCAGCCAGTAACTTGGCATTCAGGTCAGCTCCCCAGAGAGGCCACCCCCACCTCCCAGCCGTCACTGTCTCCGGCAGCCCTGGCTTTTCTTGCCTTCACAGCAGTTACCGCTAATTGTTTCACTGATTTGTTTGTGATTTTACTGTCTGCGTCCTGACCGCACGCAAACAGGGGCCCCCGTGTCTGGGAGAGCTGCGTCCCAGCACTGAGGACGGGCTTGCCCACGATGGCGCAGGGGTGGAGTAGGGGAGCCAAGGTTGGAGCCGCCCGCACCCTGACAAATGCCACACGTGGTGCATGACGGGGTGGGGTGAGACGGGGACAGGTCCCCATCCCTGACAGCCCCTGCGCCTTCTACTCCCTCAGAAGCAGGGCTCAGAGGCTGAACAGGGAGGCGGGTTCTACTTCTCTCCCATCTCACAGATGAGGCAGCTGCGGCACAGACGTCAAACCCCCGGCCAAACTCCCACTGCTGCTGAGTGGCAAAATGGGACTTGGACCCAGACAGTCTGGGGTAGGGGAGGAGGAAGTTAAGGCAGATTCTAGCCCCAGAAGCACGACATCTCAGCCTAACGGGTGGTTCGCAAATGTTTCAAAGCAGGAGAATCGCTGGAGTCATTGTTTAAAAGCCGTTTCCTTGGCCGGCCCGGCTGGTGTCCACTGGGCAGACTGAAGGGCCCTGTTTAACCAGTACGCCCAGGTGACTCTGGGGCAGGAGCTACGGGGACGCCCACATGTTGACTGGGGGGCATTTGTCCTGGCCAGAGACCAGGGCAGCCACCACTGTAGTGGCCCCTCCAAAATCATCCTTCCCACCACCCCCAGGCTCTGTCCCAGTTCCCTCCCCTCATCTCAGGAGTGAGGCCGCGAGGTCTGCTGCTACCAGCCTGCTGGTCCGAAAGGCCTGGAAGTGTAGTTTCCAGGGGGGACAAGAAGGAGGAAAGGCATCTGGCCAAGTTCTTCCCTGTTGTCCCTGTGCCTGGCCCGGCCCACCCAGAGTCGGGGAGAGTCCCCCCTCAGCAGTGACCCCTCGGGGGCAAACAGGAAGCCTCAGGTAAGAGGGACAGGGCTGGCTCAGGTTCCAAGGCGGAGGCTGCTTGCACGCGGCCCTCAGGAGATGGCGTGCTGACCCAGCCCCGCTCAGGGCTGCGCTTGAGAAGGGCCTCCTTCAAAACCGCTCTGGTCCCTTCTGAGGTGGGGGTGAGGTCTGGACAGGTCCCAGCATCCCAGCAGGCGGAGCCCGGCAGGTGCGTCAGCCAGGCTGTCCCACCTTCGCCTTCACATGCAAGATGTGGCACCAAGGAAGGACTCCGTCCTCGGTGGGGGCCCATGGCCTGGGCTGGGGCAGGCAGTGGTGGCCACAGCCCGGACGTGCAGGTGCTGGTCTGCTTGTTCCAACAGCTCGTCTCGCTGCTTGAGGGCACCTTTCTCACAAGAGGGGAGCTGGGATAGGCAGGAGAGCAGGTCTGGAAATTCCAAGTGCAGCCAACATTTCCTAAGTAGTAGCCTCATGCCAGGCTCTGGGCCAAGCCCCCAGAGCAGGGTGGTCTCATCTGCCCAAAGTTCCCAAGCACCAGGCGAATGACCCGAGAGCCCAGCCTGCCACCTTCCCCGAGGCCTCCCAGGCCCGTGTAAGCGTGGCCCGGACGCCGCGCGGCGAGGCAGGCTCGGCTCTGTGCGAGATGAGTGCTGGTCACAGCCAGGCTCCAGCAGCCTTGGCGACCACCCAGGCACGCAGTGGCCCAAGCCAGTGACTAAAATGTTAAAAGGCTTCTGTCCCAGGTGGGGAGTAGCTGCTGCCTCTGGCTCCCAGAGGTCCCTGCTCCTCTGTCCTGGTCACTCTGCCCCCACATCCAGCCTCCAGAGCCTCCTGGGCCTGCCTGGCCCCTGGCGGGCCACAACCCTGCCGCCCCAGCGCCCTGGCCCTCCGGTTGTTAAATATTGTAACCTGGGTTTCAGGAGGGTTTGGTGCAGACCTGACCTGAAGTCCTCCCTAAGCTACAGACATCTCGGTCCCCACAGAGACCACCTCCTGCTTCAGCAGAAAGACCCAGACCTGGATCCGCCCCGGAATGACCATCTCCCCAAGCCTCAGTTTCCTTCTCTGCTAAAACAACGGCGAAGGATGCCGCTCCGCGCCTGCCTTGCAGGGCTGCCCGTCCCGAGGGCCCTCGAGGAGCAGTGGGGAAGTGGGGGCCCACAGGGCACGCCGCACGTCCGAGCGCTCAGAGCCTCCCAGGCCGCTAAGCCCTGGGTCCCCTGCAGGCCGGAACCCGGCTCCCGCCCCCACCTGAAACCTTTCTTTCCTGACGACCAATATTTTAAAATCAGTCTTTGGTTCTGAACAAGAGCAAAAATCTTGAGAATTTTTCATCAGGGACTTGTTTTCATCTGTATTTGCCGAACCCCAGCCCAGGGTCTCTGCGGTTCGTTAGTTGGTGTGGGCATTTTTTCCTCTCTTACCAACGAGCTGTTTTCCGAATCCAGTAGCCTGTGTTGGCGGGAGGCTCGGGCCTCCCGCGCTGCTCAGACTGACCTTCCAGGCTCGCCCCCCTGCCACATGGCTCTGGGAGCCCCGGGACGGCAGAGATGGGGGCCGAGGGAGGAGGGCCCCAAGTGAGGAGGTCAGCAAACACGAGGCCAATTCCCCGTGGCAACCTTGCCCCCAAGGATGGGGCATGGCTGGAAAAGTAGGAAAATGATATCGAACCAACCACAGGATGGTGGAAGGTGCCACCCAGTTGCGGACTTGGCTGCAATTTGGGGGTGGGAACAGGGGAAAATTCCAGAATCTAACAGGACAGAGAGGTTGGCCGGAGGATCTGTGAAGCCCACTCAGGAGGGAGGGGTCTGTGGTCAGGAGAGAGGAGAGGGAGGACGGGAGCAGCACCCTGAGGCCCACCCACCCCCCTCGACCACCCGCTCCCCGGCCTGCAGAGCCTGCGGGTGGCGCGGCCGAGTCTGCTCCCGAGCCTGGGAGCGTCCTTCCCACGAGAACACCTTGTCCTTGAGCGGGTGGTGATAGGTGGAGAAACGGCTCGGCGAAGGGAAGGAAGTTGCCCAGGGTCACCCGAGAATTAATGTCATCATCGAGAATACCAACCGGGCCTCCTATTTACTAGATAAAATAGCACTGGGGGTGTGCTGAGAGAGACAGGAAAATAGAATTTGAAATCATTTTTTATTTCTCTGCAAATGTAGTTGGTGTTGGGTTTTTTGTTTTTGTTTTTTTTTTTCCCCTCCTTTTCCCTGGAGATGCTACAGCTGCCACTGTCTTTTTCCCGTCCGCACAAGGATGCCAGACCCCACGTTTCCCTGGATTTGATTCTCCCACCCCCGCCTGCCAGGGCAGTGTCTCAGTGAGGGATCCAGGGACGGTCTGCCGAGGGTCACCAGGGGTGGGGCCACCCCAGCAGGACAGACGTGCCCCTGAGGACCCACAGCCACCACGCACTCTCCCCTGCATCTGCAGCAGCTGTGGGCTCGGGAGGGCGGCTGGAGGCGGAGGTTCCAATGCCTGCTGTGCCCACAGCGGGGCCCTTGAGGAGACCGCTTTACCCCCCGAGCCTCAGTGTTTCCTCCCTGTAAAATGCGGCTACTCTCCTAAGGTCATTGCCAAGGTCAAATGCAACCACTGAGCTCAAAGTGCCTTGGGTGCAGCAGGCGTGAACTGGTGGCTGGGTTGCCAGAGACACCGCTGTCGCACGCAATGGCTAAACTGGAAGAGTCTGTGAGGGCAACTTATGTGGGAACTTTCAAGAGCTATGAAATTAATTGGAGGGTGTTAACTGTAGAAATAAAGTAACAGAAGCAAATTACCTCTAAAGAATTAGAACAAAGCAATTACCGAGAAAAAATGATGCCAGGGAGAAGCAAGACACACGCAACAGCTGTGGCGTGGGGCCCCAGCAAGCGCAGCCGTCAATCAAGGGGCTGCAGCTGCCTGAGGCCAGAGAGACAGCAAAGCCCCCGGCGCTCCCCTCACCGTGGGGAGGTGGGAAACTGAGGCTGGCAAGAGATAGAGACCAGGTCACACGATTGAGCCCAGGCTTCCAAGCAGTGGGGCAGATGCGAGATAAGGGACAGTGGCAGATCTGGATTCTGGTCTCTGTTCTGCTATTCACTGCTGTGACCTTGGGCACGTCACTGAAGGAGACTGGAAACAGCAAACTCTAAGATCCTTTCCAGGTCCCAAATCTAGGAGTCTAAATACTCTGGAATGTCAGGGCAGGGGGTGTTTGCTGGGGGATTAGTACCAGATGGACCAGGAGGTTGGAGAGGACTTGGAATAAAAATGGAACTAGGCTGAAATCCCTTTCTGGGTATTGGGCAAGTCCCTCTACCTCAGTGCTCTCACCTGTCAAATGGGAAGAAGCAGCTCCGCCTGCAGAGGCAGTTGCGGAACGTGTGAGGAGGCAGGCTCTGCTGTGTGAGGAGCTGGCCTTCCACCTGCCTCCCAGCCAGGGCCGCCTCGCTCTTGGCCCCTGCCCTCTGTGAGGCTGGGATAGAGCTGATACCCCTCCCCGCCTTGCTTGGCCCCTTGGAGTAGGACAAGACAATCAGCATACCCCATCCTCCTGGCCACAGTGTGTGGTTTCAGGAGTGGGCATGTGACCTAATCCAGACCAATCAGAAAGAAACTTGGAAGCTTTGCAGGCAATGCCTGGCCACAGACACGTTCTCCCCTGACATTTAACAGGAAGCACGCAGTCTGAGGAACTATTAATACTAGGTGGTCTCACAGGGAGTCCTGGATCCAGCCATACCTGAAGCTAGACTGCTACACGAGGCAACAAGAGTTTGCTAAAGCCAGCCTGGCTTATTCTCAGCCACTACTTAATAAAGCCTCTCCCATTCCACGGAATGGCCAGCTCATTTGAAATTGAGACTCCCTTCCCGTAAGTGCTGACTCCAGGGTGGGGGTCTTCACCTCCAGCCCGCTCCATCGCTCCGCGGCAGCAAGCACCAGGTTGCCGCACGGCAGTTGTTGCCTGGCACAGCCCCTCCTACTCAGGAGCGCTGCACACTCACCTCGCCGTTAGGCACCGCCAGGAGCGAGCCTCCTCTCGGCCAGGCTCTGCAGCCGGCTCACAGCTGCATTACAGGAAGACAGCAGCCCCGAGACTGCTCGGATGGGTCTGCGTCGGCCAGAACAGGAGGGGTGCCTCTAAATGGATCGTCACCAAGAGCCGGCAGGGCAGGCAGCGTTTGCCGTGGGCACCACTGTCCCCCTTGGTCCAGTGCCCCTCATCTGCCTGCTTTGAGTGCACCTCACCCAAACCCTGTCACAAATTCATCCACACATTAGTGACTTAATACTTTACTCCTCCACTTTGAAAAGAAGAACAGAACACAGAAGTGGGCAATGTTTAACCTACGGGATAAGCTTGGTGATGATGGAGTTTTAGCCTCCCTAAAACCATGACAGAACCATGAACCATGTTTGGGGACAGAGGAAATTCTTAGCCCCCCTCAAGCCACCCACCGAGCCCTCGTTGTCCTCATAATTTCTTTCACTGACCACGAACACTCTACCCTTTCCTTTCTCCTCGGAGACTGCACCTCGAAGTCCTTTCCACGCGGACTCCATTTCAGCCTGTGCTCTCCCTCCTCGGGGAGCGGAGAGAAGGAAAGCGGGAGGCTGGGCTCTCTGGGCCGGGGTGCCCCCGCCTCTTCCCCCTGTGCCTGGGGTCAGATTTTTTGCTTGGCCCGGTGGGAGCCATGGTTGGCTGCAGGACTTTGAAGGGGAACCTCTTGGGGGGCTGGTCCCTGGGGAGTCAGGGCTTCCCCAGGGCGATGTTGCCGCAGACCCTACTGCGTGGCCAGATGGCCCCCCGCCCACACCCGTGGAGCCAGACCCCTCACCCCAGAGGCCACTGTCCTTGCCAAGTGCCGGGCACGTCCCTAAGGGCCTCAGGTGTGTTCTCTCATTTAGTCCTCAAAACTGGCCTGTGAAGTAGGTACAATTATTATCTCCACTGTACAGACTGGGAAAGTGGGGGTCAGAGAGGTCAAGTAGCCTGCCCAAGGTCACCCAGGCAGGGAGCAGCACAGCCGGGATTCAAGCCCAGGGAGGCTCCGGAGCCAAGACCTCGGCCTGTACACCACGAGGCCTCCCTGTTATGCCTCGGGTTTCTTCTCTCCTGCTGCTTCCATCGATCGCCGCTCACTGCCTCCTACGTGCCAGGCCCTGAGCTAGGCTCACTGCAGTCTTGATTTCATCCTAGGCTCACGAGCAGCCTGCAGGGTAGACCGACGAGGCCATTTCACAGATGAGAACACTGAGAGCAAGAGAAGAGCTGCGACTGACCTCAGGTCACGGTAGCTGGGAGATGACCGCTGGGATTTAAACTCTGGCCTGTCTGATTCCAAAGCCTCTGCCTGCTCTGCCTTTTGGGGTCCAAAAACTGCTGAGTTGTGAGCCTACAAAGAACTTTTCCTTTTTTTTGTTTTGAAATTGTTATAGATCCACAGGAACTTGCAAAATAGAACAGAGAGGTCCCATGTACCCTTCACTGGGCTTCCCCCCAATGTTACATCTTCCATAACTCTAGTGCGGCTCCAGGCCCAGGACACTGACATGGGCACAGTGTATGCACGTCATTCCACATCGTTTTGTCACATGTGGGGATTCATGGAGCCACCACAGCAATCAAGATACAAAACCGTTCCATCACCACAAAGATGTCTTTGTGCCACTCATTCCTAGTCACACTCCCCTCCTCCTGCCACCAACACTAACTCCAGCACTCGTCTGTTTTCCACCCCTGTCATTCTGCCATGTCTAGAACGTTACACAACCAGAATCACAGAATATGTTATCTCCTGAGATTGGCTTTTCCCACTCACAAAGTCCTTATCTCAAACATCTATCTACTATGTATTAAGCACACGTTAGTCCCTTTCAAGAGTATATTGCATGAGACTCTTTTAGTTGCAAGTGACAGAACCCACCTCAGACAATGCTAGAAAAAAGGGATGCATTGGCACTGGGAACTCAATAGTCCAGAAGTGGATCTGGCTTCAGGCCCAGCTGGATCTAGGGGCTTATTGGGACTGCTCTTATTCTCCATGCCCTGGCACAGCTCTCCTCTCTGTTGCTTTTCCTCCCAGGCTGGCTCTCACCCTTTGGCAGCCACCAGTAGCTCTGCCCCACAACCTGCTCACTCACAGACCCAGGGCAAGGAGCACCCATTTCCTTAGGAAAGTTGCAGCAGAGGCTCAGGCCCTGACTGGCCTAGCTTGGCGCTCACCTGCCCTGAACCTATCACCGAAGAGGGGTGAGTTTATAGTGCTCTGATTGGCTAATCCTTGGTCATGTGTCCTCTCCTGTCAGCCCTTTCCAAATCACCGGAAATGAGGGGAGGGGCTGAGGAAAATTCGGGGTGCTGTTGCCAGAGGAAGGGGTGCTGTCCCAGGCTGGGCCTATGAGGTAGATCAGCGGTCCCTAACCTGTCTGGCACCAGGGACTGATTTCACGGAAGACAATTTTCCACGGCGTGGGGTGGTTTCGGGAGGATTCCAGCGCGTTACGTTTACTGTGCAGTCGGACCTCTGTGCTAATGACAGTCTGTATTTGCAGCCGCTCCCCAGCGCCAGCATCACCGCCTCAGCGCCGCCTCAGGCCCCGGCATTAGAGTCTCACAGGGAGCGGGCGACCCCGATCCCGCACGGTTCGCAGTGGGATTTGCGTTCGTTGGAGAATCTGAAGCCGCTGCTGATCCCACAGGAGCAGGAGGCGGGGCTTGTGCCAAGCTGTGGGCAACAGGCAGCGGCTGCAAATACAGACGACCTTCGACCTTTGCCCGCTGCTCCCCTCCTGCTGTGCCACCAGGGTCCCCACAGGCGCAGACCAGTACCTCCGTGGCCCGGGTTGGGGACTGCAGAGGTAGATGACAATGTTATACTACCTCGGCTCAACGGGTTTATTTTTCAAAATATATATATAAAGAAAGTCAGGTTTGGAAAGGCTAAGTAATCCCCCAAATTCAGAGCTCTCGGTCCTAGGAAATGGCCCTGCAGGAACTAGAACCCTAGGCTTGTGACTGTTGTTTGCTTTCTCCTCTTCCAAGCTGTCTCCCGCCCCCACGCCCTTCTGGAAATGCCCACTCTCTCCTTATTTCCATGCTCAGATGCAAAATTGAAAGACTCTGGCATTGAGCAAAGCTGGGCTCATACCCAGCTTTTACACCGGGCATTTCAGCTTCTGCCTCGGCCTGGCTGTGGCGTTTGGTCTCTGCATCTCTTCCGTCTCTCTGAGACTCGGCAAGGGGACCACTGGACCCTCCGGGGCCTTGGGGAGGCCTCCAGAGGAGTCTGTCCCTGAAGGGGCCCTTCCTGGGACTCAGGCTGGCACCGAGCCGCTCATAGTCACATCCCCACGCGTGTGCCGGCGCTGGCACCCACTCCACGTGGGGGCTGCCACGTGGCTCCACCAGAGCCAGGAAGGAGACGGCCGCCATCCAACAGTGAGGACAGGCAGATGGAGCAAGTGACTCAGCACGGGGGCAGATGTGGTCAGATGAGAAGAGTAAACACGAAGGCTGCAGGCCACACCTGCCCCGGCCCCCTCAGAGCTGGGCAGGAATGGTGGGGCCCGGTGGTGACAGAGCTGGGAGGTGGGGATGGGGGAGAAAGATGGCCCCCCAGGCTCAGCGGAGTGAGGACAGCCAGACAGATGGCCTCGTTAAAGAAACCAGGCGCGTGTGGGAGCTGGGCTCCATGTGGGAGTAGGGGCCCTAGGCGGGCTCCTTCCTGCCTGGGACTCCTCCCGGCCAGGCCGTTCCACCCAGGGCTGGGCCTGCCCTCGTTCTCTCTCAAGTGGCCTTTCCCCTGGGTCTGTCCCAGGTGTGTTCATTGCTGGGACCAGTGGCTCAGAAGCACGGGCCACAGCACGTGGCGTGGGAAGCCCCTGTCCCAGGACAGCCTCCCGTCCTCATTGCCGATGAGATCTTTTGAGCGCTTGCCACCCAGACATGGTGCTGGGCCTAGAGGGGCATCCCCTCAACGTTGCATGTTCTCTCGCTTCAACTTGGAGCCCTCCCGCTCTGGTCCCCCCAGGCCGACTCTTCCTTAGCTATCACCTCCTCTGAGAGGCCCTCCCTGACCACCACATCTGAAGTGGCCCCATCACTTCTCGGCCCAGGACTCTGGTTCGTCAAATTCATCCCATCCGTCTCCTCACTGGCTTTGCTCCCTGCAGCAATAGGACAGACATCCTCCAGGACAGGCTGGGTCTGTCTTTTCTCAGCTGTGTCCCAGGTCCTAGAACAGTGCCTGGCACATAATAGGCACTTCATAAATACGTGTGGGCTCAACCTTCACAGCCTGGCGAGTGGGGGCTGGGGTCCTGCCCCGACAGCCTCCCCCGCCCAGCTTGCTCTTCCTTCTGGCAAGTGGCGGGAAGAAGGCGACTTCGCTCCACCTCACGTGCCACATACGTGTCTCCTTCATTCTGTCTCCCCCACTAGAGAAGCTGCAGGAAAGCAGCACTTTTTGTCTGCATCCCCAGTGCTTTGTTGGTTCAATGAATGCTCCTGGGGTAGATACTGTCACCTAAGACTGGAAGGGGAGAGCCTGCCTTCCAGAGGGTGAGTGGGGACCCAGAGGAAGGGACCTGCATGCTTCTGGAGGCCAGAGCCAGAGCAGGGGCCAGCACCGGTGGCCTGCCCCAGACCCCCGCTTGTCCTGGGCTCTGAGCTGACCACAACGGCCAGGGTGGTGGGCGAATACTCGCCCCCAAGGGCCTCCAGGTCCTAATCCCTAGAACCTGTGAGTATGCTCTCCTACGGGGCAAAGGAGATTTGCAGATGTGATGAAGTTTAGGACCTTGACATGGGAAGGTTTTCTGGGGCTGTCTGGGGGGAGGGGGCCTCGACATAATCATGAGTGTCCCTACAAGGGGAGGCCGAGGGAGAGCTGACTACAGAAGTAGGAGCTGTGACAACAGAAGCAAATGGCTGGAGTGACGTAGGGAAGGGGACTGTTGTCAAGGCAGGCAGGCGTCCCTGGAAGCTAGAAAAAGCCGAGAAGCGAGTTCTGCCCTCGAGCCTCCAGGGCAGCAAGCCCCGCCGACACCTTGACCGCAGCCCAGTGACGCTGATGTGGGACTTCTGGCTTCCAGACCTGTGAGAGAATAGATGTGTGTTGTTTAAAGAGTCACCGAGATGAAGAGTTGCAAATACGTTCTGGAGATCTGTGGCACAATGACGTGAATACACTTAACACTACTAAACCGTGCACTTACAAATGGTTAGCATGGTAAATTTTATGTCGTGTGTTTTTTACCACAATTTTTAAAAAAGGAAAGAAAGGTCACCAAACTTGTGGTAATTTGTGACAGCAGCCACAGGAAACGAACACAGCCCGTCTGTAACTGGCCAGCCCCGGGAACCGCGCCTGTGTCGGGGAAGGCACACCCCGCCCTCCCCTGGGCGGCTCCCTGCCAGGCGGGCCACAACGGGCACCCGAGAGCTGGCCACACACCTCGCTTCCTCCCACTGACGTCCCTGAGCGTGGGTTTCTACTGTGATCCCCAATGTCCCCACAAGGAAACAGGCTTAGAGAGGTGAGGTGACATGCCAAGGTCACACACTGACTAGCAGAGCTGGAATTCGAACAACGAGATCTTCGTCACCTTCCCCTGCATCCCTGAAGGCCGAGTCAGCTGCGTCTCATCGCCGCTGGCCCACCGGCGTCCAAATGCCCAAATACTGCTTTTTAGCAGCTTCTAAAAGAGCCACAGAATTGCCTTCTTCCTCTCTGTTTGTAGCCAGGCAATCGCTTCCAGTTAATCATAGACCAGAGAGTCTCATTCTGTCCTGATACGCCCACAAGTAGATCCGAGATTGCATGGGCAAGTACAGAAAAGCGAGTTCGCTCACGTTCCACGTACAGGCCTCTGCGGCCCGCAGCTCAGCCCCAGATGGTGGGTGGACTGCAAACCCGTGGCCAGGAGCCCCCCTTGCCGGCGGGGGTTTCTGCTGGGCCTGGACTACACTTGGTGTTATTTTTAATTGGCATGCAACATTTAGCACCAGAAGATTTCTCTTCAAAATCAGAAGTCAGGACGGCAGTGGCTCCATTTCTGTGTAGGTCGGGACATGCTGGGCTGTGCCACAGTAACAGGCACCTCCAAGTCTCGGGAGCTTCCCCCACAGATGTCTATTTCTTCTCACACTACACACCCCGTGCAAGTGGGCGGGGCTCTTCACACAGTCACTGAGGGAACCAGGCTGATGGAGGCGCCCCAATCTTTCAGTGGCATCTGAAACGTGTGGCCTTGCCAGTTGCTACTGCAGGGAAAGAAGAGGCAGGAGAAAAGTACGTACGGATGCTGCAGAGCGTCAGCAGGTGACGCGCATCTGACCTCCGCTCATTGTTCAGTACTGAAATCAGTCATGTGTCCCGTCTACACCCCAAGGCGGCTGAGAAGTGCAGTCTTTTGTGACCACTAGTTTTAATATTCCAATATTGGTGAACACTTGTCTACCTCACCTTCCCACTTGGTAGCAATTCACTGGAGCTGAGTGAGCACTGCCACCCTCAGGGCATGCTGCCATGGACAGGTGTTCAAGATGTGCCCTGCAAAGCTCCAGGAAGCACCATTCATGTTGCAGTTTCTGGGGCTGGTGCTCCCTGCAGTTGTGCAGCGCACAGCCTGTAAGACTCTCTGTAGCACCACCATTCCCTCCCTAGATGGGCACAGTTTGCCCCAGTGCCAGACTGACTTCTTCACTGAAGATCCCGTAGCATTCCAATTGCATCCTCTGCCTTAGAATCACTAAATACAAATTCCTCATCAATATTAATTTCACATACGATGAAGTCCAAACTCCTTTTCAGGGCATTCAAAGAGTTTGCAAATGGGCCTCGGCTTTATTTTTTAGTAGCATCCCTCCTACCCCCACCCCCACCTCTGGCTGCCATGTGCCCCTATGCTCTTGTCAGATATTCCCAAGGTGGGTTATATGGCCCTCTCGGCCCTCAGGGTGCTCCCCAAAACATATCAGTTTGGGAAATGAGGCACACTATATCCCATTTAAGTCTCTATTAAAGGTTCTGACAAGTCCTGCAAAACTAGTTTAACTTTGTTTAATCCAGTGTTTGCCAACCTCTGCCCTTTTCTTGAACAGAACCCATGATGTCCCAGGAAGAGGACTGTCCATCCACCCAGCACCCGCTGCCTGTGTTTGTGCCTGCACCACTCTCCTTCCCTTGCTCTTCCTTCCTCATGTGAGCATAACAGCTCCTACATATCCTGCAAATGCCCTTCCTGAAGATCCTGCTCACGGCCTGGGTCACACTGAATAGTTAGCTTTGTTTTGGCCTCTCCCGCACCAGGACTTCTGTGGACAGAGCTCCGACCCCCGGGGCCACAGACCTGCTGCCACCTCCTGTCTGTGGCTCACAGCAGCCTGCAAGCTCCATCCCTGAAAGGGGGACATTCTTGGCCCCTGGCACTAATCAAAACTGTGCTCTTTCTCCTTCCCTGGTGTGGGCAGGACCTCCGGTCTCAGCCACCCCCAGTCATGCTCGTCCTGGGAGCCGCTCACAAGACAGGAGACTCTCGAATGAACACCATGGTCTGAGTCCTCATGTATTAAAAATGCAAGAAATTCCCTCAAAGCTTTGCAAAAACTGTGGGATAATTTAAATGCTTACATTTAACAATTCATTCGTTCATTCAGCACGTGCTTCTAGAGCGCCTACTTGGGTGCCAGGCACTGGGGTGGTGTCAGGGAACAAAGCAGACCTGGTTCTGTTTCATAGTCGCTTCCGTGGGAGGCGAAGTGGAGAGATACTCAGTGGGACAGGTGGGTGGTGCCGAGTGCTAGGAGGGAGCACAGCTGGGTGGAGGGAGCGGGTGGGAGGACGGTGGGAGGGAGGGATCCCCCTTGTTGACAATGTGCCTCTGGGGGCCTCTCTGATATGCTGATATTTGAGCAGAGAACCAAAGAAGAGTGGGAAAGAGGCACATGGTTGTCATGGGGAGAACCTTCCAGAACAATAGGACAGCAAAGGCAGAGGTGCCGAGCGGGCACGTGCCAGTCAGGAGGCCAGGTGGCTGAGCGGGCAGGGAGGGCAGGAGGAGCCGAGACGTGGCCCTCAGCCTCGCCGGCCCCAGTGGAGGTGGAGGGGAGGGTTGGACAGACCCAGAGGACAGAGCTCACAGGATTGCTGAGCGATCCACGGGACGCGAGACGGAAAGAACAGAGGCAAGGGTGACAACAGTGATGAACATCTTTCCTCCATCCCAACAGGGCATCTCCAGGAGTCTACGCACCACCTGGCCTGGAGTCTGACTGGAGGTTGTCAACACGAGGCCCAGGCCAGCCAGCATCCCCCACCCCTTCCTGCCCCGTGAGAGCAGCAGCTGCCGACAGCTCCCTCCACCCACTGGGGCTGGAGGAGGGACAGGGCCCAGCAGCACTCAGCAAGGACCCTGGCCCCAAGGGTGTGTCCTGCCTGAGGAATCCCACCGAGGCGCCGCCTGGGGCGCCCACTGGGGGCAGGTAAGAGGGCAGCACAGCCTGGCGCCCAGGTCGGGAGGGGCTGACGCGAGACGTGCAGGGCGAGGAGCCCTTGCCTGGGCAGAGCCCTGTCGCTGGCCCCTGTGCGGGTACGGGGGCCACGCCTGGGGTTCCATCGCCCTCCTGGCGGACAAGGGGGCTGGGGCGGCACATCAGAGGATGCAGCATGCAGGAGGAAAGGAGTGGACGCTCCGGCACCCTCGGCAGTGGTGGCTCCAGGAGAAGAGTCTGGAATCCAGACTCTGGAGGGAAACGCAGCTTCTCTTCAGCCTGAGACGCCAGTGAGCGAGCGGAGCTGCCGACCTCTCTGGCGCCTCCGCTCCCAGCCACGTGCAGCCTCCACCTCACAGGGGCCTGAGTCCCCGGAGCCCAGAGCCACCCTCGGCACCTGCTCATCGGCCATGTGTGACCAACACAGCGCCTGAACATCAGGACATTTCCTATTTTAAAAGCCCAGACTTCCAATTTCTCTTCAAAACGCAGCACAGCCACCCTCACTGGGCCTGTCCTGCACGTGTCTCCATCAGCTGGAACTGGAGGGTCGGTTCTGGGCGCCGCAGCCGCAAGCCCTGCCCTGACACCCGTGCCTCGGCCCTGCCGCCCCAGGCCTGATGGACGAACTGCCTCCCGTGGGCACCACGACGGGGCCCAGCCCTGCAGGCTGAGACTGTAGCCATCCCCAGGCACTCGCGGTCCCCTCCCAGCCCCTGCGTCCTCTGGGAACCACAGGGGAGGAGCAACCAACAGGGTTCCCCCACCTCCCTCCCGGGCAGAGGAGGAGGCTGGAAAGGTTGCGGGGAGCAGGCACATCGAGGGTCCTGGGATCCCTTGTGGAGAAGAGCCAGGGGTCTCCAGGGGCTTAATCACAGGCACTGCCCGGCCCTCCACGCTGGGCAGCCCAGGATGGACCAGAGCGAGGGCAAAGGTATGGCAGCCACAGAACAAGAGCCTCTTCCCACTGACTGACAACGGCCAGGCCGAGGGTGGGGGGCCTGTGCCTGGCGCCTGCTCCCTGCCTCGGGCCAGCCTGGAGACCCGCGTTCCCACCCTGGGTCTGCCCCTCCTCTCCGTGACCCCCGCAGGGCCCCCTGACCTCTGGGCATTAGTTTGGGATGATGAGAAAGAGAGGGTGGGCCTCCATGGCCTCTGGGGACCCTTTTCACTCTGAGAGTCGCCGGCTCTAATGGGAGCCTTTACAGACTCACCGGGTTGTCGTTTATAGACAGCCCCACGTGCCAGAGCGGCACAGCCTGACCTGGCGGTTGACAGGAGCTGACAACCTCCACATGCAGGGCTGGGGTCAGGCCTGGCATGTTCTGTGCGAGCAACATATATCCCCTGTGATTGCTGTCCCGGTCTGCTCCCGCAGTTCTCTGAGGAAGCAGAGACTGGGCGAGGTGGGGGCTGGGCCCCCTGTTGTGTCGCACCCACACTCTCCCAGCAGGCCCGCGCCTCCCCCCAGGGAGAATGCAGCTTAGGTCTCATTAGCCACCCATGGTGGTGTTGGGGTGCCTCTGGTCCTGAACCCTGTCTGGCAGCTGGGCAGGTCACCCCAATATCACATTACCTTCCACCCAGCCTCCTGTCCCCGACCCCTGGCTTCAATTCAGGGAGTGAACCGGCTCTAGGCCAGGTGGACCCCAACTCAAGGGGCACTGGGGGGCTACCTTGAGGAATGCAGGTAGGCACAGCTAGGGCTGAGAAGCTTCTGGTGGCTTCTAGGCCCTAAGGCCCATTTGGAGGAGGCTTGTGCCTCATGCCAGGCCTGCTGTGCGCAGGGTAGAGGAGGGAGGGACTTCGGCCTCAGTGTCCTTCTCTGCAGTGCTTGGGGCCCATGGAAATCCCCCAACCCCCAAGGCAGGTTTGGGCCTGAGAAGGGCCGAGTGTGTGATTTTGGGGTTGTCTTTCTTATGGGCTCCCATCATCTCCTGTTCATTATGCTTGAGGGCAGCTTTAGGAAGAGGTTTTATGGCTGCTGAGGAAAGAGTAAGTAATGAAAGTTGGGGAAAGCAGATTCACTGAGTCCTTCTGCAAATGCTACGAGCAGGCGCCTGACAGAGGCGGATAGATGACCTGCAATTACCCGCTGCGTCCCCGGCCTCGCCCCGGCTCCCTCCCGCCTGGTCTCCAAGCAATTTCAGACCTTTTTGTACATCTGAAGCAGAGATTGTGTACAATTTCTCTCGATTTCTCTCTTCGGCAGAAGCAGCTTTCAGGTGGGGAGAGGAAGGCAAGGCGTGTTTATTCTCGAACAAAGGCAGCTGGAGACACAACGGGAGCATCTCCCAGCCCGCCATCCACCGCTCCTGCCGCCCTCTCCAAAGTCCAGGTCCCTCACCCAGCTGTAGAGGAGAGGTTTAATTGTGTGTGCTCTGCTCAGCTTCTACAAGGTGCAGGATCGGGGACAGGGTGTGGGCTGCTCTGCTGGTCTCCCCCCATGGGGCAGGTGATGGCTGGGCAGGTGGGAAGCAGTCCCGACCATGCTGTGTCTATGTGAGTCTGGGCCAGGCAGTGTCTGCATGAGTATGGGAAAGGGACCACCACGGCCCGTCCTCAGGTAGTTCCCCAGCCCCAGCAGGCCCCTCTGGAGTCTTCTCTTCGTGGACAGAGCCAGGATTAAGCTGTCCAGTTTCAAGGAAAGGCCCCTCATCAGCATTCCAGCACACTGTGGACTGGAGACAGGGTGCTAGGGTGGCTCTGCCAGCTGCCGGGGCTGGTGCAGGTGCACACGGCTGGGTGGGGTCGGCACGCTCAGGTGCAGCCCCCCTCCTCGGCTCAGCTCCCTGTTGGCTCCTGCAGGTAAGGCAATAGTCTGGGCAGAAGAGACAGCCCGAGACCAGGACACAGAGCAGTTAGTTGCCCGAAGCCAGCCAACAGCTGTCATTGTCAGGGTTTTGAGCACATCTGTGTTCCACTGTACATTCAATTACGTTGTCTTTTGAACCTGGTAATACAATCCCACGGGTCCAAATGCACAAGGAGATTAAAAGGCAAATGGGAAGCCTCCCCCACCCGTGCTCCTCCCTACCCCCCACCCCACACAAGGCAGGCACATTTATCCGCCGCTTCTTGTCCCTCTTTCCAGCGTGTCTTTATTGAACTACAGCAAATACGAAGACATAGTCTCATTTTCCCTCTTTCTTTTGCAAAGCCTCACATGTCCTGTAGACAATTCTGTGTCCTCCCTCCCTTGACGTATTTATGGAGTGGCGGCTCCACTGTGCACTGACACACGACATAGGTGAAAGGCCACTCACTGCACTGCAAGAACAAAGGCTGAAAAGAGCTCAGCGTCCGCCCGTAAGGGGCTGGCTCCGTGAATGGCGCCTGTCCACGCACTGGGACACTCTAGAGCTGTCGGGACAAGAGAGAGAGAGCGCGCGAGAAGGGGAGGATGAGGAAGGTTTCTGTGCTCTGACTTGGAAAGGTCCCTGGTGGCCGGGCTATATTAATTGAATAGGAAAGGAGTAGGATAAATTCCCGAAAGTGAGATTGTTGGTCCAAAGGATATGTGCATTTGCCATTTTCATAGATACTGTCAAATCTTTTCTGGCTTCTGGATTTTTGAGTTATAATTTTAAAGACCTTTTAATTAATATTTTCTTTGCATCAATTTATGTTTTTGTTTTTTTTTTTTTGTTGTTGAGACAGAGTCTCACTTTGTTGCCCAGGCTAGAGTGAGTGCCGTGGCGTCAGCTTAGCTCACAGCAACCTCAGACTCCTCGGCTTAAGCGATCCTACTGCCTCAGCCTCCCGAGTAGCTGGGACTACAGGCATGCGCCACTATGCCCGGCTAATTTTTTCTATATAGATTTTTAGTTGTCCATATAATGTCTTTCTATTTTTAGTAGAGACGGGGTCTCGCTCAGGCTGGTCTCGAACTCCTGACCTTGAGCAATCCACCCGCCTCGGCCTCCCAGAGTGCTAGGATTACAGGCGTGAGCCACCGCGCCCGGCCTTAATTTATGTTTTTAAACATAATAAATTTATATTAAAGGGATACCAGAATAAGGTAAAAACTGCAGAAATTGAAAAAGATAATGGACAAGTCAGGGTCGTTCACTATATGTAATAGAATTGAGTGCAATTCAGAGCAATAGAAATTTATTCTGGCTAATGTAAACAGAAAGGGCATTTATCAAGGGGTATTTGGGCCCCAGAGACCCTCTGGGAAGCCTGAGCATCATGCTTAAAGGCTGAACATCCAGGACGAAGCTATGGGAACACCACCACCCTTGCCCTTGACTTTGACCCCCAACCTGCCCAGCTGGGCCCTGGATCCTGTCCTTGCTGCCTCTAGAAGCTGGGTGAGGCTGCTGCTAAAGCCGGCACTGCAACTGCCCACAGATAGATGGATTCTGGGTGGTCCCAGCTTCTCTGTGACCCTGGCTAGTTGGGGCAAGCATTACTGATGGAGGACCCTAGCGGTCAGGAAGGGCCAGAGAGCGAAAGTCTTGCATTTCAGGTTACACAGAGGGAGCCTGGCTCTTCTTTAGCAGGAAGAAGGCTCTGGTACTGGGTGGCCAGAAAGAAGGACGAGAGTCCGCTCCCAGAAAGAAGAGCCATGTGCCCAGACAGACAGCGCTGCACAAGTGCAAGGTGCGGGACCAGCGTCTCAGAGCTGGGCAGGGAGAGAATGGGTCAGGGGCTGTGACCCCAGGACCCAATGGGCAGGCAGACTGTGGCAACAGATGGGGGGCAGCCGGCAGAGGTCTGGAGCTCCAAGAGGGGAGAGAGAGGAAGAGGAGCCCCAGCAGGGGTAGTGGGGTGGGGACTGCGGAAAGGGAGGCTGGGGAGGGATGGAGGAGAGGTGGAGGCTCAGGACAGGGGCCTGAGGGGAGGGGAGGGACCCAGACCAACCCGGAGGCTGGAGGTGGGATGGTGAGCATGAGCCGAGCATGATGAGGCCGCAGAGCTCAGGGAACAGGGAGACACCCGGAGCTCGCACCCCTAAAGGCTGTGGGGGCACCTTCCCGAGTCTGGCAGAGAAGGTGCAAGGGCCAGCAAGGGGCCAGCAGAACTCGTTGTGTCCTCTGCATCCCCCCCCCCCAAATCCCCAGGGACACCCGGCCCCCACTTTGAGAACTGGTAGTGGGCTGTGTTTTTCCGTGTGCCCGAGCTCCTCACACGCTCGTCTGCTTGTAGCCACGGCAGCGGCAGAGGCTTGAGCCCCTTAACTCCATCCTTGCTCTCTGCTGCTCTTTCCATTGGCCCCGCTGGAGGGCTTGTGCCCGGGCCTGCTTCTTCATGGCAAAGCTGTGTCTTCAGTGAGGTGGGGACCCGCCTCCTCCACGCCCTCAGCAGCCAGGCACCTGGGCTGTGCGTGGAGCCTCCGTTATTCACGGCTCTCAGATCTCAGCCAAACACACAGATCTGGGCTGGAACCGTCACTGTTTTCATCTGTAACTCTCAGCCCTCCTTCTCTCATGATGCCTCTGCATTTGATCTTCTGCAAATTTGCCTCTTTGTTCTTTAGACAGAATCATATTGCCAGGGGCTCCCGACAGCCCTTGGTGACACAGACTGCCATGAAAATTCTCTTTAAGTACGAAATTAAAAACGTCCCCAGAGCACTGAGTGGGACAACTCCAGGTGGAAATGTCACAACCTGCCATAAGACAACAGCTCAGAGCAAAGAACAAAGCAGGCCCCGAGCCTGGCTGTGCATGGATAAGCACCAAGGTCTCACGGGAGGAGAGGCGAGGCTGGTCCCGGTTCCAACGCTCCCTGGATCAGTCGTGTTTCCTCTCTGAATTTCACATTCTAGGCTTTATTTATTTTTTTTTTTTGAGACAGAGTCTCTCTCTGTTGCCCAGGCTAGAGTGAGTGCCGTGGTGTCAGCCTAGCTCACAGCAACCTCAAACTCCTGAGCTCAAGTGATCCTCCTGTCTCAGCCTCCCGAGTAGCTGGGACTACAGGCATGCGCCACTATGCCCGGCTAATTTTTTCTATATATATTTTTAGCTGTCCATATAATTTCTTTCTATTTTTAGTAGAGATGGGGTCTCGCTCTTGCTCAAGCTGGTCTCGAACTCCTGAGCTCAAACGATCCGCCCACCTCGGCCTCCCAGAGTGCTAGGATTACAGGCGTGAGCCACCGCGCCCGGCCACATTCTAGGCTTTAAAGTCGGTGGATGATAATACCCAGCGCTGATGAGGCTGCAGAGACACAGGCAACTGATGCATTTTGGGGAGTAATATATGTTTCTAGAGACTTTCAGATCATGTTTATTCACTTATCTATTGCTCATTCAACAGCACTGATTGTATCAGGCCTCAAGGAGCCGGTGGCAGGGAGTCCAGCTGAAACTTGGTCTAGATGGGGTGACTACAGGCTCACGTAACTGAAAAGTTAACAGGTAGACTGCTTCAGTCACTGCTGGATCCAGGGATTCAAAAATGTCTTCAAAACCCGAGCACCCACTGAACTGTACACGTAAAAACAGCTGGAAGGGGGGCCTGGCACGGTGGCTTACTCCTGTAATCCCAGCACTTGGGCGGCCAAAGTGGGACATCACTTGAGCCCAGGAGTTAGAGACCAGCCTGGGCAACATAGCGAGAACTTGTCTCTACAAAAACAAAAAAATAAAACAATTAGCTGGGTGTGGTGGCTCACACCTGTAGTCCCAGCTACTCAGGAGGCTGAGGCAGGAGGATCACTTGTGCCTGGGGGCTGGAGGTTGCATTGAGCTATGATTGTGCCACTGCACTCCAGCTTGGGAGACACAGTGAGACCCTGTCTCTTAAAAAAAAAAAAGATGGTAGTTTATGTTATGTGTATTTTACCACATTAGGAAAACTAAAAGCAAAACAACGTGGGCTCAAAGAGATGTAAATCTCATAGGAAATCAAGAAGGTCGGAGGGGGAGGACGGGAGGGGTAATAACCTATCTATTGGTAGGTAATAACCTGTGGGTACAGTGAACACTATTCTGGTGACAGGCACACTAAAGGCCCCGACTTAAGCATTGTAAAAGGTATCCATTTAATGAAAACATTTCTACCTCCTTAATATTTTGAAATTAAATAAAAGCTACAGGGCTACAAAATTAAATTTTAAAAAGCAGGTGGAGGTACCCCATACAGTGGCAAATTGACTGCAGGCAGCTCCAACGTTGCGCCATCAATATTACATCAGAGCCAATATGACACCCACAAAATGACATCATCAACATTGCACTGTCCTCACAGCAGAAAGAAAGGGCTTCTCTCCCAGATGTCTCAAGGTCTCAAGTCATTGGCTCTGGCTGAGTCATGTGACATTCCCTGACCCAATCCCTGTGAGGAGAGATACAGTGTTCTGATTAGCCAGGCCTTATGCCCAATACAGCACTGGGGTCAAAAGTGACCTGGGTGCCATTGAAACCACACGGGGATGGGCGGGTTCCCCAGGGGAACATCTGTGAGCTGAGGGCAGCGGGAGGGGCACAGACGTGGGGCAGGCAGACACACCAGGTGAAGGCTGCCAGCACCTCAGACCCGCCAGATGTTGTACCCTGCTCACTATGGACTGATGTCTGTGTCCCCCCAAATTCACATATTGAAGCCCTAACCCCAATGTGATAGGTCAGATTAGGTCTTGAGGCTGGAGCCCTCAGGAGTGGGATCAATGCCCTTATCAGAGGGCCCCAGAGAGCTCTCTGGCCCCGTTTCCACCATGTGAAGACACAAGAAGTTGACTGTGCAAAACCCAGAGGAGGCCCTCACCAGAACCCACGCCGGCACCCTCATCTCAGACTTGCAGCCTCCCAAACTGTGACAAATAAATTCTGTGGTCTGTAAGCTGCCCAGCCGGTGGGACTTCGTTGTAGCAGCCCGAACGGCCCAAGACACGGCTCTAGGGAGTCCAAGGTAAATCAAACTTTAATAAACACTTGCTGACTGGGGACAATCTGTGGCCACTCAAGAGAGTGGGGAGACAGATCCGTGTCATCAGAGGACGTGTTCATGCTGGAGGAAGGGAGGGCTGTGGGGGCACCTATGTCACTCCCCATGAGCTGCGGCCCAGGGAGCCGACTGCTACCAGGCTGAAATGGCCTTACGAGCCAGGGCCTGCCTGACCCAGGGTTCCAGGAACCAATTCAAAAGGAGAAATAAACTATCTTGCACAAGAATGGTCGTTGCAGCATTATTTGTAATAGGAGAAAACTGGAAACAGCCCAAATGTTCCCCAATAGGGAACCAGTTAACTAAATTATGAAACATCCACTTGATGAAATATTCTGGGTCGTTAAGAATGATCGTTATGAAAACTACAGAGCAACAGGGGAAACGGCGTCTGTTCTAACACAGTCACAGCACAGCATACAAAACCGTGACTGCGGGAGCACAAGTCACATGCTGCTCTGTGCTTGGAACACGGAGACCGAGGGAAGCCATAGCTGCCCCTGCGAGGCCCCTGGCCCAGTGGGGGCAGCAGAGACATGAAAACAAGTAATGACACTCAGGGGTGAGAAAAGTAGTGGCAGAGACAGAATAACTCGGAGTTTCTCAGGGTCCAAAAACGATGCCTTGGGAAGTGACCTTTGAGCTGGTTTTTGTGGGGACTGACGACCAGGATTGGAATTCAGCAAACATGTGGACCCTTCTCAAAAAAGCCTTGAAGGCAATGCACATGGAAAAATTTTTTAAAAAAAGTAGCTGTGCCAGGTGGAATTATGGGTAATTTTTCCCCCAAATTTCTTTCATGTTATATTGTTTTTATAATCACAACTAGTTGAAAACTAAGGTCAGATATGGGTGAATAATTTTTGCTACCAAAATTCGTGTATGTAAATCATTCATGAGTTCATAAGCACTTTATCTTCTCAAAAGAGCAGGGAAGTGAGGAAATATTTATTGGACATTTTGCAAAAAATAAAAGTAAAAAATACATTTTGCGTGTTGCCTGGCCCTGTGCTTGCCATGAAGGGAGGAAGCACTTACTTGTCTGAGGGGAAGAGCAAGGTATAAACATATGAAACAGGAAATGTTTTCTAAAATATTTAATATTGGATGGCCACAGTGTGGTGGCCAAGAGTGTTCCTTCTATAGGAGTCTGGAAGCATGGGGTGGCTGACGCAGGGGAGGAGCAGAGACGGCGCGTGCCGACGAAGAGCTGCAGGCCAGCGGGCTATGTTTGGTTGAGGAGATGCTGTAAGCCACAGCGTGGGCCTTTGCTACGGTTTGAATGTGTGTCCCCTCCAAAATTCAGGTTGACACTTAATCCCCACTGGGGTGGTATTACGAGGTCAGGTCTTTGGGGAAGTGATCAAGTCATGAGGCTCTGCCCCCAGAAGGGACTAGTGCCTTGTAAAAGAGCGGGAGGGAACTTGCCCCTCCACTCTTCTGCCTTGTGAAGACACAGCGGTTGCCCCCCTGGAGGGCACAACAAGATGCCACCTTGGAAGCAGATTCCAGGCCCTCATCGTACACTGAACCTGCCAGTGCCTGGATCTTGGACTTCCCAGCCTCCAGAACTGTGAGAGATAAATTTCTGTCCTTTACAAACTATCCAGTTGGTGGTATTTTGTTATAGCAGCACAGATGGACTCAGACAGACTTGCCTTTGGGCAAGGGACAGGAGGTCAAGTGTCTAGGACTGGGAAGGGCAGGAGAGGGCCACCCTGGAGAGGCAGAGCAGGACAGAAGTTGTGGAAAGCCTGCAGGTGGGGAAGGCCCCCTTGGGGGAGGCTCCAGATGCAGCTTCAAAGGGGCCAAGCAGGACCCAACAGTATGGGGAGAAGCACATGGTGTCACATTAGGAAACTGCTGCCCTGAGCCCAAGGCTGCCACTAGCCAGTGCTTGAATCCCTCGGGGTTCTTAACTGATCATGGTCCAAATCCTTTGAAGACTCCAGCCAACGAGGACAAGGCTGTCAGCACCCTGACTGTGGTGACCTCAGCTTGCATGGGACACAGCATGCTCCCTGCTGTTACCCCACCCCAAAGGCCCTCTCTGACCCCTGCTTCTTTGCTGACCCTGATCTGGGGTGGGAGCATCTTATCAGCTGGGCGTGAGCACAGACTCACAGGCTAGCTGCTAGGCACGACAGGAAAGTGTGTCTAGCATTGTCAGTTTCTGCAATGGGTGGTGCGCTCAGCTCATAAAGTGAGAATTGCCCCATATACGGGCAGGGATCAGATGTTCAGGGCTGGTCATCTCCACAGGAAGCTGTAACTCTCATCCCCATCGCCTACTTTGCAAGAAGGGTGGGATATGATGGCAGACCGAACACACACTTCTCATTTCACTCCCTTCCAGCCCCCACTAAAACTGTAGAAAATGATTTTTTAAAAGACATCAGCTTGATAAGAGAGATAGAAGGGGAGGAGATGACAACGTAACTTTGGAAGCTGGAAACAGAGGAATGAGTGACACCTGACCGAGAGGGACCAGATGGACAGAAGCTTGGACTATGTGAGTCTCTAGAAGAGATCCGAGTCTGTTCACACCCAGAGCTCCAAAAGCCTCAGGAACTTGTAGCCCCAGGCACCCTTGGAAGTGGGGGTGAGTGGGAGTTAAAACAAGAAAGAGTGGAACAAAAGCTTTAGGAAACCTCTGAGCCTCCAGATCCCTTCCTCACTCCAAGCTATTGGGTCACCCCCCACCCCAGCAAAAGTCCAGGGTTTAGCTTTGATGCTGTACTAAAAACAGGGGCTACAGAATCCTGGGACACCCACCCCCCGGCTGCCAAACTTCCTTCCCCTACTCAGCCCCAGATTAGGACAGAGCCCTTCTCCAGGAAGGGGCTGAAAGAGTCTTCCCTGGGGATCTGGCCTGCCACAAATGCAAGACCTCAACATACAAACACGGGTGGATTCCCTGACAGGTGGCCCATCAGGATCTTGGACCTCCCAATCTGCATTTTGGTACTTAATCATGATCTGATGAACCACAGATCACCAGACAGCTGAGGGACACCTCATCTCGGAATAGAGAAAACAAAGGGAAAGAAGTCATAAATGAAATAATTCAAGAAAATTTCTCAGGAATGAAGGACATGTGTTTTGGAATTGAAATGACTCACAGTTGCTCACCACAATGAAGGAAAACAAACCCACATCAAAGCACATTGCTGCAAAATTTCAGAAGCCTGGGGACAAAAAGAAGTTTTTATGCTTTTCCAGATATTCTAGAAGACAGGAAGTAATGCTTTCAAAATTCTGAAGGAAAATTATTTCCAAACTCATTTCTATACCCAGATAAACTAAGTAATCAAATGAGAGGAGAGAAAAAGACTTCTGCAGGCAATGTGTCAACCCAAGAAGGAGGATGACCATAGACAGAGGGACCAGGAGACCCAAAGCAGGAGAGAGGGCAAAAGGAGTCTGTCGGGTGATGGTGACAAGGATCCCAGGGTATCTGTTGAGCCCAGGAGTGCCCTGGAGGCAGTTTGAACACTGGTGGCCCTTCTCCAGAAGAGCTCCATGAGGAGGCTGAGTGAGGAGGTGACACAACTGGCCACACACCACCGTGGGGGAAAACACACAAATGAGGGATTCTCCTCCACCTGCACGTGTACAGCCTCTCTGGCAGTGCCACACAGTAGCACGCAAAAGTGACAGTTTCCCTACTCGTGTGGAGCACAAACATAAAACAGGAGAGTTCAGAGTTTCTAAGTGCTCTGGAAGAAATAAAGCAGGTGAGTGGGGTTGCGAGTGACTGTCATGGGGAGGTCGGGGCAGGACTCTCTGGGGAGGAGCCACGTGAGCTGAGACCCGCATGGTGAGATGAGGGGGCTGTGCAAGGATCTCGGGGCAAAGTGTTACAGGCCAGGGGAACAGCAAGTGCAAAGACCCTGAGGTGGGAAGGAACGCAACATGTTGAGTAGAGAGGAAGGAGGTGAGTGAGAAGGGCAGCGGGGCAAGGGCTGGACCAAGTAGGGGTATGGGGCCCGTAAAGGGGCTACAGGCGACAGGGTGCTCTGGGAGTGTTTTAAGCAGGGGGAGGCCTTGATCCGATTTACTTGATGTTACTACTAACATCCTGGGGCCAAGGCAGCTAACTGCCTTCCAGCATCCCTTCTCCCCTTCTGGCCCACTGCAGGGTCCTGGACAAAGGGCTCAGCTTAAAAGCAAAACACAACACAACACAACAAAACAAAACCCTTCATTTCCCAGCCTCTCTTGCAGCTAGATGTGGGCAAGGCACTAAATTCTGGCCACTGAGATGTCTGCAAGTGTGTGGGGGACTTCTGGGCAGCCTCCTTTAAAGGAGCAGCTGGACCCTCTCTGCTCCTCCATTTTCTCTTTCCAGCCTGACACGATGGCTGCAAGTCCGGCAGCCTTTCTAGGCCACGAGGAGACCTTAGGATAGAGGCC
The DNA here is from genome assembly GCF_041146395.1 of Eulemur rufifrons. Lineage (NCBI taxonomy): Eukaryota > Metazoa > Chordata > Mammalia > Primates > Lemuridae > Eulemur > Eulemur rufifrons. Next base: position 190,229,316 of record NC_090989.1, on the reverse strand, counting down.
GCTTGTTAGGAAGGGCCAGCAGACATACAGAGGGACCTGGGTCTTTGATGCCCACAGTAGGCTCATGAGCCCCACACTGCCAATCTCCAGACTTGTGTGCGAGGAAGCCTTTTGATGGGAAGCGCCCTTTCAGCTCACCTTGATTCCTGAGAGGCATCTGCAGGAACGGGGCGGCCTAGCATCAGCCCCTTGGACTGGCTGTCAGTTTGGGGGTGTCTGCCTCCTGTCTGCCAGTGCCTCCGCCCAGGCAGGCTGCGGGCGCCTCACAGTCCTGCTGCCTTCAGAATTCCATAGTGTGAAAATGGAGGAGGACTTTCGGAGAGGGAAGACCCTCTGCAAAGGGCACCCACTTCCTTGCTAAGGGAGGGGACTCCAGAGTCTTCCCTCTCCTGGCTTGCTGGGGGAGGGGTAGCGATGAGTGAAATGACAAGCGGTTTTCTACGTTTAAACTTTTGCATCCTGATCTCTCTTGGCAGCTGGAACCCCCAGGCTATATGTTTTGTTCCACTTCCAGAGTTGGAGTTTGAAAGCTGAGCACTCTACAGAGCCCGCAGCTTCCCTCGCCCCGCAGCCTGCCCCCGGCTGGGGCCCAGACCAGGCCTCCTCGCCCCTCCCAGCCGTCCCTCGTGCTGCGTGCTGCGGGCTGCACCCTCAGACCCGTCTGCTTCCCTCCACCCACCTCTGGCCCAAGCCCCCTCCTCTCACGCACTACAGCCTCCTAAATTTTCTCTCACTTCCCACCTGTGCTCTCCATTTGAAAAGAGCATCCTGGGTGATTTTTTTCTAATGTAAATCAGATCAAGAAATTCCCCAGTTTGAAACTTTCCAGTGACTTCCCTGGTGACACTGGAATGAAACCTGGACTTCTTTTCTTGGCCACATCCTTCACCTTTGCTCCCTCTGCCTCCATCACTCCCCCCAGCAGTGCAGGCTGGTCGCCACCCTACACCCCCCCTCCCGCCTTTGCCCTCTGCCCTCGCTGTTCCCTGGCGGGCAGCCCCCCTCGGTCTCGGGCACACCTCTGCACTTCACACCTGCACTGCAGCCGTGTCACTCACTGCTGACCCTTCTGTCCCCCTCTTCTCTGTCCACTGGAACGTGGGCAGGGACACGTCCACCAGACCCACCGGCGCAGAGTAATGCCTGGCACCTAGTGGGGCTTCAGAAATTTGTGTTGAATGGACAGACGAACGCAGGTGGCACTTGCCCCCACCCCTGGCTGTCCCGTTTAACCCCTGCAACCCGGAAGACGGTGAGGCCCAGGGCGAGTGCCCAGCTGGCGCGGTGGCTGTGGTTCACACACGTCCTGGCCCCTCTCCCAGGCCTTGCCCCCAAGCCTGTGGCAGGGGGTGGGGAGAACTGTGTTTGCAGCTTCCCTCCCTTCTTCGGCTGCCAACAGTGGGCTGGTGCCTGCCTCCCAGCCTCCTCCCCAGTGTTCCCAGTCCTTCCCGGTGTAGACGGATTCAAAGGCTGGAGCAGTAAGGTGTCCTTGGAGCTGCCGCCAAGGGGGCCGGCTGCTCTTTCCCTTCCGAAGATGATTTCCCTGGCTCCTCCTGCTGTCAAGTCATTTCTCCATTAGCAGGAAGACTCAGTACTAACCCCACCACCTCCCATTAGCAGGAAATTGTCTTCCCTGTGGCAGCTCCCCCACCCCCGGGGCCATCTTTCAGCCCTCCCTGGTGGCAGTGGGGGCTGAGGAAGCAGGGGCGGTGGCCCCTCCTAACTGGGGGGGCTGGAGCACCTCACAGCGAGGGTGGCTGCAGGTTCCTCTCCTGCGCCCCAAGACCTCGGTCGGCAGACTCCCTGCTCAAAGGGCACAACCAGTTGCCCTGGCTTCCAGGACAGCTTTGGGGGCTGCCTCTGTGGACAGGTCTGTGTGATGGGCTTTCCGACAGAGAACCCAAACTCTGTCAAATGATTTAAAGAGGTTTATTCTGAGCCGAGTATAAGTGACCATGGCCCAGAGCCACAGCCAAGAAGCCTTGAGCAAGTGGTCTCTCCGTGGCTGGGTTAGTTTGGTTTTATACATTTCAGGGAGACAGGAATTCTAATGTAAAGTCTTAAATCAATACATGGAAGGCGTGCATTGGTTTGGCCCAGAAAGGCAGGATATCTTGATGTGGGGGGTGGGATGGGGGGGTGTTACAGGTTATAGGTGGGTTTAAAGATTCTTTGATTTGTAATTGATTAAATAAATGAAACTTTGTCCAAAGGCTTGGAATGTTTTAAGGTAAGGAAAGCTGTTAATCACAGACAAGCCACTGGACACATACCCAGAGTCAAGTGACCTGTTAAGTAAATAGAGGACCTGCAGGCGTGGTCCAAGCCCTGCCCTGTACAGCCCCAGGCCTGTCAGTGAGCTACAGAGGATGTCTCCAACAAGGGAGGGGGCATGACCAGGCAAGTCTGACCTCCCTCCTCGTGGCCAGCAACGCAGCTTTAGGGTGTTTCTGGGGTCCCCTTGGCCAAAAGAGGGTCCATTCAGTCAGCTGGGGGGCTTAAGATTTTATTTTAGTTCACAGGTTTTAAGGGAGGTGATCAGGGCAGAGACATTTGTAAAGCAGCCAGAGACCAGAAATCACTTACTTATGGGAATTCTCTTAAGAGTTCGATCCTTCCACACTTGGATGTGAGCTTTCCAAACAGCCCTGGGAGCTCTCGGTTCCCAGGCCTTGGGCTGTCCAGGGCTGTCTGCTGCCCAGCCTGGGCACTCTCACTTGCAGCCTCCCGACAGGGCCAGTTGGGCGGAAGGCTCTGCTCCTGCAGCTCACAGGACTGTCTTCAGGGAATGGAAACCGATTAGAAACCATGAGCGAAACGCTCACCCTACAGTGTGTGTAATAAATATTAGATAACAACAACAATAATAATAATTTTTCCCACCTCTCCCATGTTGTCTAAGGAAGTGTCAAAAGCACAATTATAGACTAATTGGAGAAATGGCAACATTTGGCTGCTTTAAAATAGCCTTCCTTGGCTCATTAGTGGGGTGTGTGCCGAAGGCAGGGAACGTTCATTCAGCTCTGGGACAGAAGTTCCAGAAACCACCAGCACCCCAGCATCCTGCGGAGCTCAGGCAGATTCCCTGAGACCTTCCTCCTAAGCACAGGAGAGCCCTGGAGGTCCCAGGGTGGGGAGGTCCCAGGGGGGGAAGGTCCTACTTGACCATGAGCAGGAATGTCTAACCGTTCGTTTATCCAACCAGTATGGACTGAGCTCCTACTGTGTGCCGGGCACTGTTCCCAGCGTGTGGGGACTCAGAATGAAAACAACACGGTGCCTGCCTGTGGGCTTTCGTTGGCCTCGGTGGGAGAGCCAGCAGCAAACAAACAAAACCCAAAGATAATTACAGATAGGGGTGACGGGGGAGACATCGTAAGCAGAGGGTCTAGACCAGTGGCTTCAGCAACCCTGGGGGGTTGTTAGAAATGCATGTTCCCGGGCTCCACCCAGACCTGCTGCATGGGGAGCTCTCGGCTGCCCAGCCCAGTGGCTGTCCCGATGCTGTGCTGCATGCTTCGGTGGTGCAGGAGCTGGGACCCCGAATGACAAGAAGTGGTGGGCCTTGACAAACCTGGGGGGAGTGTTCAGGACAGAGGGAACAGCTTGGCAAGGTCCTGTGCCAGGCAGAGGACCCATCTGAGGGAGAGCTGGGCAATGAAGCCAGTGACCCACAGTCCAAGGCATAGGGGGTGACACTGGGGCAGCTGGCAGGGGCTTCTAGGACCTTCCTAAGACATTTGGATTCTGTTCCAAATGTGCCGCTGTTCTCTCACCTGCCTCCTGGCCTCCCCGGTGCAGACCTCGTCCTCTGCCTCCTTTGTGGGGACAGGGCAGGGATCACCTGGTAACTCCCGCCCCACCTCTCAAGAATCTTCAGATTGGATCCGTGCCCAGCTGGGGTGACGCCCATTTCTCCACTCCGGTCTAGGAGGGTGGAAGAGGGATGGGGGAGAGACTGCTATTCCTAGAAACAGGAAAGTGGGTGTGGAGGCAACACATGGGGTAGGAAAGGCTGGGAGGGCCCAGGAAAAGCAAGCCATGGTTGGGATTGGGGGCAAGGGCTGGAGCCTCGGGAGTAACTAAGGAGAGATTCGGGTGCCACACCCACGGGGAGACTGGAGCGGCCCCAGTGCCACAGATCTGGCTGCTGGAGACCGGTGCCAAGCCCCTGCTGCTCCCACCCCACCCGATCCTGCTGCCAGGAAGTGCAAGGCAGTGCAGGGAGTGGCTACTGCTCAAACCATCACAGCCACCTCGCAGCCCTCGCATAGAAAACTCAGCTCTAGGGGGCCCACTGGGGCATTTCTCCTGCAAGTCAGTGCGAAGCCTTCCCCGCAGGCACCCCTTGCCAAAAAGCCTCCTGTCCTGGTGGCTATTCCAGCAACTCAGCTCACAGGCCAGGAGCAGCGGACAAGCCTGCTTGCCAAGTGGAGGTCCCAGCCCAGAAGGTGGGACACAATTCAAGGAGGGCTTGATGACCTCAGAAATCAGGAACAGCATGTCATGAGCCCTGTGGGCCATTCTTGCACTCTTTCCATTTTCAACATCTTTCTTGAGCACCTACTATGTGCTGGGGACCATTCTAGGCCCCAAGGACTCTACATCTGTGAACAAGCCAGACAAAGTCCCAGCTTCCCTGGAACTTGCCATGCTAATGGGATGAGTGATAATAATAAGCGGTTAGTAAATAGGGACATCTCAGGTCGTGAGAGGTGCTGTAACACACAGCGGTCGGTGTCTGTGGTGGGGGCTGCTCAAGGGAGGGCCTCTCAGAGGAGCTGGCGTCTGAGCTGAGATGCGAATGCTATGAAGGAGCCACGAGGGACTTGCAGGAAGAGCGCTCCTGGCAGAAGGAATAGCAGGTGTGAAAACCCTGCCAGCTGCCAGCTCATTAAGCCCTGCAAGGGAAGCACCCACCTTGTAGCACTGAGGGTCACGCCTCAGAGGAGGTGGCACAGTCACTGTCTCATTTCCCCAGAACAAGCCCAACTACCCACCTAAGTGGAGTTTCTCCATATACCAACGGCTGGTCAGAGAAGAGTCCAAATCAAATAGCATCAGCCTGATACTTCATGCTGCCTGCAGGTCCCTGGAGCTCGCTTTGGCATGGTGGGGGTAGTCCAGGCAGAGGTAAAGCCAGGGCTTCTAGAGCCAGCCAGACATGGGTGAGGGTCCCAGCTCTGCCTCCCTCTCACTGTGTGACCTGGGCAAATTGCTTCACATCTCTGAGCCTCCATCTCCTCACCTCTGTCTTGTTTATGTGTAATTCCTGAAAGTGATGTTTTTGAAGCACTTGGCAAAGGTAGCTACTCCATCCACAGTAGCTGTGATTGCAGCATCCACTTTCAAGCCACACTCTGTTCTGCAGGGTTTGTTAAGCACCTACTCACCACAGGCAAGGAAGATGCCCTGATTCCCATGCCCGAGTACCACACGTGGAAGGAGGTATTTGTGGGGAGCCATGCAGAGCAACATGGCACTGGCCAAGGCAGGAGAGGACAGGGGCGCTGCAGGCTCGTGCCTGTCTGCCAGATTCCAGGCCTTCTCTTCCTGAAACAGAATCCACTTCCCATCAGGGAGCTTCCCCTCCTCCCTTAGTCTCACAGATCAGGTAGACCCCCTTCCCTAATGGCAAGGGAACACTCAGGCCCCAAGACCCACCGTGCACCTTGTGCCAGCCCCGTCCCTCTGCAGAGATTGGTCAGGGATGGAATAATGAGAATCGCCCTGGGAAGTTTCTCTTCCAACAGGGGTGGAAAGTAAGATGGTGACTTGGACTAGGGGAGGCCATGCTGCCACTCCTTGGTGAGGGCCTTCTGAGAATAAAGTCGCACAGAGGATAGAAGAGCAGAATGATGGGGAGAGACCACGTACTCATGATGCTGTTGGAGTCCCTAGAAACCCCAGGCCCAATGTTAACAGCACTCTCTCTGGACTTTACAATTATGCGAGACGATTCCCTTTTGGCTTATGCCAATTTTAATTGGGTTTCTGTCACTTGCAACCAAAGAGTTCTAACTGATTCAGAGGATTTCATATGGAGGGCTAGAGCTCAAGCTTCATGAAGGATTTGGGGGAGTGATTAGGGGGAGGTGAGAATATGTATTAGGGAATGGTAAGAAATGAAATGGAGAGGAGTTGTGGATGTGTGTGTGTTGGTTCTCTAGCATCCATTCCTCCCCCTTCCTCAGAGAATCCCAAATTTCCCAGCCATGCATTTTGGGTAGAATTGACACCACATGCAGCTTCAGAGGTGTGCCCAGGGGAGCTCAGCTGGTCAGCATTTTCCATCTCCCCTTGCACAATGATAGGTTAAGAAATAAAGGAGCATACGGCCCAGTGTCACCATGATCCAAGTCAATCAGATTCCATTCTGGGGCTTTTATTCAATTCTGGAAATCATTCCCACTGGACAAAAATAAGAAAGAAGGTGGCCTTGGAAGCTTTTGGAAGCCATCTGACAACCAAGAAGAGAGAGCCTGCTGAGAACAGAGCCTGTTCCAAGGCAGATCCAATAAATGGAAGGACTGGTTCCGTTGTTGGAGTCCTGGATCGAGCCGCACCTGAAGGAGGAGCTGCCCCTGAATTATTCAGCTATGTGAAGTTCCTTTGGGCTTTGGAAGTTTGGCTTAGTTTTCTGTCATGAGTAAAAAAAGAATCCTGTCTGCCTCAAATGGGACTCAAGGTGAGGCTCCCATTTCCTGACATCCCACCCCCCAGAGGCCTACACCAGCACCCAGTACTCCATCCTAGTCTGCACATATGCAGGGGGCCTCTATGGGGCCTTGGAACTGAGATTCCTGAAGGGGCCATGGATTGATGGAAGTCTGTCTGCCACGTGGGCTGAGCAATCACAGAGCCCCAGATACCCTGGAGAAGGTAATAACTCACCTAGGTCCTCCTCTGCCCTTCCCCCAGCCTAGGCTGGGCAAGGACAGCCATCAATCCCCCTTATCAGGCCTCTTATTTCATCCTTTATCCAGCTGTCTCGGGTGTCACTCTGCATCCTTAACACAGAGTTATGAGAGAATGAATGCTCGGGCCTGGGCTTGCTGAAGGATTCATGGGTCCAAGGCTGTCCATTCATCAGGGAGAAATCTCCATGGCTTTGGGGTGGGGTAGAATGTGACTGACTGGGCCTGAGGAAGGGGCTTTGCTGTCAGCAGCCAGAAATAGCAAAGTCACAGCAAGAAGGGTAGTGACATGGGGGGAGAAAACCCCCTACGTTCCTGTGAAGACAGTCCCAGACCTACAGGGGTACAAGAAGACCAGCTCCAGGAAGCTGTAGTTCAATTTCTCAGCCAAACAAGCAATTTACTCGGTAATTATGGGCCCTCCACGCAGAGGAAGACTCCACCTTGCCCAAAAGCAATCAAAAGAATCTTTTTAAAAATTTTATTCCACCATGTCTCTATCCTGCTTAAAGCCCCCAAATGGCTGCCTACCACAGTTAAAATAAAATCCTCAGTCCTGTCCCCAGCTTATATAAAGCTCTTTCTGATGGAGCCCCTGCCCCCCTGGTCTGACACACCTCAGCACCCTCCTCTGGCTGCCACATTGGGCCCTCCAGCCTCTGCTTGTTCTTCAAACACTGAAGCTCTCTCCTACCTTGGGGCCTTTGCACTCGCTGACCCCTGCCTGGACACACCCTCCAGGATCGTGCATGGCTGGGTCCCTCTCTACATCTAGGGCTCTGCTCAATTGGCATGTCCAGAGAGGCCTCCCTGACCACCCCCTCCGTCTCCCTCAGCCACCTGAGCCATTCCCTTCACAGCACTTAGCACTGGCCAAAATTGCCTTGTTCCTGTTCTCTTTACTTGGAGAGAAGCCAGCTAGAATTCTAGTCCCAGAGGACAGGTTCTAGCTGTCTTCTCCATTGCTGGGTCCCCGGCCAGCACTTGACGTGTTGCTGGACATCGTGGGCACTCCGTAAATATACATTAAATGCATAAACTGCTCCCTGGCTGTACCCTCCGGAGCCAGGCTCTAGAGCCAGGAGTGCTCGAAAAGGGGCAATGGCCTGCGGCTGTGCTGAGGGCTGAGAGCTCTGCTGCCCCTCCGGGTGGCTTCGTCAGGAGGCAGGGGAAGGAGGCTGCTTGTTCTGGGAGCCATGCTGTTTTGTGTTGCCAGGAGGTCGTCATGGCAACGCCTTGCAGTGCAGAAAAGACCCCCCCCCCTTAAAGTTAGAGATGGGGAGATATGAAGAGATTGTGCGAGTCAATGAAGTATTGACCAATAGCTGCAGGGCCCTTGGCCATAGGCGGGGAAGGACTTTCAGGTCCACCCCCACTTGCCCTCAGCTTCATCTTGCAACTCTTCTCTGTCCCTGCACTTGGAGTTTCACCTGTCCAAGCCTGCTCCCTTGTGGGTGGCCAGGGACACTTGCCAAGGAGCCATGAGTGCGAAGAGCTGCAGGGGCCGAGGCTCCTGCTGAGCTCACCCCACACGTCTCAACCCAATGGACAAAGAAACTAAGGTCTCAGAGACGTTGCATGACATTCTTGGAAATGACCACCCAACAAGAGGTAGTTCCAGGATTATAACCCAGGGAGTTCAAATCCAGAATTCAAGCTCTCAACCATGCTGCCATCCCAGCAAGTCTGAACACAAACATAGTAAGCCCTGTTTCCTGAATGGCTACTGTGGGCCAGGCATTTTGTTAAGTGCATACCTTTGTTATTTCACATTGGGAGACCAAAGATTTCAAGGGTAAAGTAATTTACCCAAGTGGTAGAGTTTAGATTTGCACACCTCTCCAGGCTCCAAGTTCATGCCCTAACGTCAATGGGGCCCTCAACACACAGGGTCAGAGCAGACACTCCAGCCTCAGGGTTTAAGGAAAAGCAACGCTCCCTTTCCCCAAACTCACCATGCCCAGGGCCTGGAGAAGGCACGGAGGCTGCACAAGAACCTGACCACAACACGGGCCCCCAGGGGCGCCGCAAGACACCCTTTGACCACAGACCGGAGGGAGGATGGCACCCCCTGTCTAGGGTCAGGAGGTCAAGCTGGGTCTCAGTGCCCTGCTCTCTAAGCCTGGCTTCCCTCAACAGAAACGTGGAATAACGCTTCTCCCTCCACTCCCAGAGCCGTTTGAGGGGCGTGTGAACGTATCCTTGAGCAGGGCTGTGGCAGTGCAGGCACGCCCGCCCCCCTTCGGGAAAACGTGCGGCGAGAACCAGACCAATCAGAGAGTCAGTACTCACGGTGTGAAGTGTCCTTTCTTCCTCAACCTCCAACTGCATTCTCTTAAAGGCATTTCAAATGGAGATTAAATTATAAAACTTTAATTTAAATGCAGTTTTCTAGGAATATGCCAATTGCACGCAGTGGATTAGAGCCAAGCAGCTATGCCAGGGCCAAACACAGCCCAGACAGACGTTGCCCCTCAGCTTGCTGCGAGGATGAGCTCCCCAGGGCCTGTCCTGGGCTCCGACTCTGTCTCCCGGCTCTGCCCTCAGCCGTCGTCAGGAAGCAGGCAGCAGAGCTGGGGGCGAGATGGGATGGGGAAGAGGGGGTGTCTCATTGTTCTTTTAGGCCATGTTCCAGCCTCTTCCCCTAAAAAGAAACCTCTTTGTCCCAGACCCCCTGGCAAGAAAAGGCAGGAGACATCCTGACTGAAGGAAGGCCAGACACCTCTCTTCATTCCGGAGAGCAAAGGGGGCTTTTCTGTGGAAATCCTCCAATTTCCTCTCTGATACTGCCCCCACCCCCAACATCCAGAGTGTCAAAGCTGTAAATAATCTAGCAACGGCGTTGTGTTTGCACTAGTCAGCTGCTGCTGCAATGATGCTGTGGGACACACAACCCTAAAAGTCTCAGCAACTGAAAACCACAAACGTTTCTTTCTCTTGTCCATGGCTTCGGGCCACAGGTTGGGCTCAGCGCCAACACACATGTCTCACATCCAGGGACCAATAGCCTCCGAGGGCATGCTGCTCTTATGCTGGCCAGGAGAATGCAAGAGGCCAGTCTAAGCCACAAGGCCAGGTAGGCAGCCTCTGCTCAGGCACACCTGCTAACATTCCATTGACCAGCGTGAGCCACGTGACCAAGCCCACCACCAGTTGGGTGGGGAAGTGTCCTCAGTCCATTTGAATGGGAGCCATTGCAGTCATGTGGCACCCCAAAGTCTAAGCCTTTATATTAAATAAACAGCAAAAGAACAACAATAAAAGTCACCTGGCAGGGGGTGCAGCTATAAAATTCCATTGCAGGGAGGGAGTGGTTCCCAATGGGATAGAGAGGGAGGGCTGGTTACTGCCTTCAAGTCCATTTGCCTCTGGGGGGAGTCACCTTCCCACATGTGGACTGACCTCTTAGCTCTAGAGGTGGACCCAGACTTAAGATAATCTGACACCCCTCATCCCATGGCCATGGTCATTAATTCAGGGATAGGCATGTGGCCTAAATCAGCGAGGGACAGTGAATCTCAGAAATGAATCCAGAAAGCATCTCCCTTTCTCACCAGAAAGAACAAAGAAACATGGAGTCCAAGGGGCTTTTGGCCACCAACTTGTGACTCTGAGGGGAACCAGCCTTAGGATGAAGCTGTGGAAAACAGTGCAGAAAGTCTGAAAGAAATCAGATCCCAGAGCCATGTAACTTAGCTGGATCAAGCATTACCTGAAACCTGCCCTACCACTTGACCTCTCACTTGCAAGAACATTCTCTTTTTTGTTTAGGCCAGTTTGACTTTTGTCCTCCATCATTTGCAACCCAAAGATTACTGAGTGATGGAGATGACATCAGGGAGGGGACAAAAGAAAGCTCCCCGGCTTTTCTAATTCCATACACAATTCCATACACACTGCGGCACAAGCCCTGAACACTGGGCCCAAAGCACGGCGGGATTTGGTCAGCTCTGCTTAGGGTGTTCGGAGCCAGCCACTTTGCTGCACCTACCATGGGCTCTCAGAACCCAAATACTCGTGCTCCTCACCGAGACCCATTCACCTCTGGATGCAGCCTTGGAGTCTGTGGCTGGCCCCGAAACCTTGGGAGTCTGGAACCGCCACTTCATAGATCAAAAATGCTTTTGCATGGAGGTGAAAATGTAGGTCAGTTTTCAAAGCGTGTGGCTATCTTCCGGCAGTCCTGAATGGCAGAAGTGGGGCTGAGACGGCAGGGCGTGATAAACTGGGGTCTGTGTCAGAAGGAGCTGCCTGCCTCTGCCTACCCGTCCCCCAGGCCGGGAGCTGGGGCAAGGGGATAGGAAGGGTGCCCGCTCCACACATGCTCTGTAAACAGGGCGAGCTTGTCTCTCTAGCCTCCAAAGTGGGACACTGAGGGAAGGGAGAACTTTCCTTGTTGGGACTGTTGTTTTTAAATCTTGCTTTGTGAAGGAAAGGAAGAAAAAAAGGCAAGTCCATTAAGTCATTTATTCCTAATGCTACAGCCCGTGGAGCTGGGGCAGTTAAGCAGGAAATCTGGGCTTGAAGAAAAATCAAGAAAATTACTGTTTGTGAAAGGGAAAGACTGACAGTCCGCCCTGGCGCAGCGTCGGGGGCAACAGCTCGCCCCGCTCCCCTCCGCCCCTGAAGCCGCTCTGCCCCGCAAGCCGCGCTCAGGCCCCTTCCTCTCTCGGTCCTTGGTCCCTGCCCGCCGCACAGCGCCGCCCTCCCCGCGCTCAGCCTGGACAGACAGCGCCCCCCTCAGGCCACGCGGGCCCGGGCTGTGGCCGCTCGTGTGACAAAGACAAACACCCGTGGGGGGTTAGAGGACACAGGCAAACCTCCGCTGGTGACCCCGATTTCAGATTCGAACCCAGGTCTCCAGAGGTGAGTGTAAGAAAATGCCTAAATTAAAATGCTAATTACCGTCTCCAGCAATTCGTTATCAGACCGTCGCTTGTAACAGCTCCCGCCACGGCCCGGCCCGGCTCGCTCAGAGACGCGCACGATTTAAAGATTCAGGTGCAAGAGCAAATAACACAAGGCCGTGTCTGCGTTGTGGAGCGCAGCCTGCGTGGCTGTCACCCCGACTCTGCCCACCTCGCAGAGAGAGGACAAGAGGGCCCTCCAGCACTCCCCCAGGAGGAAACTCGGGAAGTGGTCAGCTCAGCGGCAGGACAGGATCAGGGAAACCCCGGTGTTTAAAAATATCTGCACAGCCCTTGATGACTCATAAAGCATCTCCACATTTTCTTAATTAAACATCAGGGTTTGGAGAAGGCTGGAGTTTGAGCTGTGATCCCAGGCAGGAAGCAGCTCAGGTAAGAGCTGATCCTGGGCATGAAGCCCCTGCTGCCGGCTGCAGCACCCGGAACCTGGGACTGCCCAGGAGAGGTCGAAGGACAGGTTTGCTGCTGGGGAAAATGTCCCCCTGAGGACTGTTATTTCCTGTCAACTGACCTCCAGAAATCAAGGCTCGTCTCAAGGGAGGCCGTGGGGCCTTGGCCAGGCCCACGGAGGGGCTGCCCAGGCCAAGGGCATAGGTGGCCAGGAGGCAGGAGGGAAAGCATGAAAGGGGAGTGTGTGACACGCAGTAGGAGAGAATTCCAGAATGGCCAAGACGGAAGGGACCCAAGTGTTCAGCATCCTCTGTTCCCTGTGGGCAGGCAGGGCTGCAGATCTGTAAGGACAGAGGCACATTCAAATCTCCGTTATAAACTCACAGTCTAGACACCAGAGGGACGATGCAGAGGCCTCAAGGCCATGTCCCCCCATCACCCTGTTGAATTGCTGTCACAGTAACTCCACCCCACTCTGAGATGCTCTCATCCCGTATCTGATTGCTCAGGGGATCAGGGCCTGGGCATGCTTGGTGTGCCCAGAACATGGCTCCAGACACAGAGGGTGCCCTGTGATTTCTTACTGAACCAATGAAGAAATGAATTAGATGTTACCTGTGAACAGCCTCATACACAGGGGTGTGCAGGGGCCGGCTCCTACCAGCTCCTAGGAACCAACTGTTAAATATTTAAGATTCACCAGCTTGGCTGTTCAACAGTTGGTACCTTGAAATCAGCCAGGATGAGAGTACAGTATTTTACATTACTGCAATCCCCAATTGCTCCAAATGAGGGTTTTTTTTCATACCCCACTCCCAGCAAACCACCAATAGCCCATCTTCCTAATCTGAGTTAATCTTCTTAATCTCCAAATCTTCTAAACACAGGCAAAGTTGAAATGCCTCGTGCAGTTTATTCCCTCATTCTGTTTCCTTTGGTGCACGAGGCCCCTATGTCTTCAGCCATCTCTGGCAAGCCCCAGGCCCCCTTCCAGAGACAGTGCCAGAAGAGTTAATTCCCCATCACTCCCCACTCCCTCTCAACGTACCACCTGTTCTGCTCAGGCTCTGGCCCCAGGTGGGGTATAAACACCCCCAGTGACTAATGGCCCCGCAAGAGGGCACGGCAGTGACACTGGAGCCCTCTGCTCTCTCTACCACCTGTTCTGTCCCAGCTGGCAGGAGGGGAGCAGGAGGAGGGGGCTTTCTTCATCTGAGTCAGAATCATCCATCCTAAGTAATTAGCTGCCAAAGAAAATGCAAACCTGCAGAGGGGGATCAGAGGTCTCCCCCCAACCAGCTTCTCCAAACTCCCCCTGCCCCTGGCTTGACTCCTGAGGCTGCTGAGCGAGCTGGGAACCCGAGGAGGCCAGGAAACCATCTTCCAGGGCTCAGGTCTCTCTGCAGATCAAAAGCTCAGGCACTCCTTTCAAGACTGCCTCTGTCAGGCGCTGCCCTGCCCAATTCACACCTTCCCTCCCAAGGCTGCTGCTCTGGGCCTCTCAACCATCCTCTCCTTAGCTGGGGAATGGAAAGTGTGTTTGGCAGACACCATTGGTCGCCTGCCCTGTGTCCATTGCCTTCTAATCTGACATTGTTCGGGTTGACTCTTGGTGGTCCCAAGTCCCATACCCCTGATTTGTTTGGGGGGAGTGGGAGTGCGGTCTGGTTATAGCCAGTGATACATGATCAGAGGTCAGAGGTTTCTTTGCTTCTGTAGGAGAATCACAGGGAGAGATGCTTCTATCTCTGGGCATACGGCATCTGGATGCGACTCCTGGAGCTGCCGCAGTCATATTGTGGCCATGACGGGTGCCAGGCTGGGGGCTGGGCTGACCTATGAACAAGGGCAGAGCAGAGGCAGGGGAAGAGCCAAGACCCCTGGGCTTCTGATTTCTCATGCCTGGAGTTGCCCCTCCTCTAGACCTCCTGCAGTGTGAGATAAAAGTCCTTACCCACTTCAAGTTGGATTGGTTACCTGCAGCCAAAGGCATCTCAACCCAAAGAAAGCAAAGGCTGAACATCACCCGCTGGCTGAATCGGGCCCTCGTCTCAGACCTCCATGTGGGTAAGTGGATTTGGGCTGTGCCTGATGCCCAGGCACCTTCCTCTGCCCGTTTGTCTGCTTTCCCCCATAGCAGGCAATGTCGCTGCCCCACAGTAGTGTACACCAGCCCAACTTGCAACCGCCAGCACCTGCATTTCTTCACCTCAGGCCTTTCTCTGGCATCCAGAGTCTAGAAAGACTCTGCCTATGTCAGAGTGCTGGCAAATAAAGCCACCAAGAGCAAGAGTGGCCCTCAACCAATACCTGATGGGAGCTGGTGTATAAATAACCCCACATCGCCAACGTGCCTCAGAGTTACCCCATAACTCAGTTACCCCATAATTCTGAGGCACACTGTCCACACTGGGTCCCAGCACCGTCGGATGCAGCTCTAGTTGACGGTGTTAACTGGCTGGAGAGCACTCCCTTTGCTGGCTGCTTCCCCTCTCCCATCTCACTCTCTTATTCCCCTACTGCCTCCCAAATTAACTACTTGCCCTCAAAACCTTATGCCCAAACTAAGGCTACCTCCCCCTAATGCATACTGAGCACCTGCTCTGTTCCAGGCACTGCTGAGACTGTGGGAAGCAAGGTGTACAGGCTCCCTGTCCCAGGGCCATGCTCCAGTGGGAGGACAGGCAATAAACAAGGAATTAAGTCATATCACTTTAGACGGTCTTAAATACAATGACAAAAATGCACCCAGATGATGGCAGTGATGGGGAAGGGTTTGTTTTAGAGGCAGAGAGTGCAGGCAGGTGAGAGCAGACCTCTCTAAGGGAGTGTCAGCCAAGCAGAGCACTGCAGGAAGAAAATTCCAGGCAGAAGGAACAGCACGTGCAAAAGCTGTGAGGCAGGAGTGAGCATGGTAGGTTCAAGGAACAAATAGTGTGGTAGGAGGGAGAGCCCGGGGAAAAGGGAAGGGGTAAGGGGGAAAGGAAGGCTGAGGGCAGATCGGGTCGGCTCCCACAGGGCACGAGAAGGAGTCTGTGGGCTCGAGGCAGTGGGAATCTACTGTGGGGGTTGTAAGGCAAGGGAAGGGGGTGTGGAGACTGGATGGGGGCCATGGTGGGCGTGGATTAGACAGGACAACTGGGGCTGCCCCAGTCATCTAAATGGGAGACTCTGGTACTTGGAGCAACTCCGTGTTCTCCAAAGGTGAATCCTCCATTTGAAAACCTGCCTTGGCCGGGCGCAGTGGCTCACACCTGCAATCCTAGCACTCTGGGAGGCCGAGGCAGGAGGATCGCTTGAGGTCAGGAGTTGGAGACCAGCCTGAGCAAGAGTGAGACTCCGTCTCTACTAAAAATAGAAAAAATTAGCCGGGCTTGGTGGCATGTGCCTGTAGTCCCAGTTGCTGGGAAGGTTGAGGCAGGAGGATCACTTGAGCCCAGGAGTTTGAGGTTGCAGTGAGCTATAATGATGCCACAGCACTCTACCCAGGATGGCAGAGTGAGACTCGAAGGAAGGAAGGAAGAGAGAAGGGAAAAGAAAACTTGCCTTCTTCCCCTCTCTGTCGAGGATCAGACCCTGGCCTGTGTGCCATTCCCCAGTCCCTTCCCCAGGCTGGAGGGGACCTTTAAATGCCTGAATCCTTGTTGCCTCTAGACTCTCCCATGATGCCAGCTGTTGCTGCCCATCCACCTGCCCAGGGGATGCCCATGTTCTCCGTGGTTGGGCATCATCAGGGCCTCCCAGCTCCTGCCTGTCCCATAAGTGAGCAGGTGACATTCCAGATTGAAGCACCATCCCACCCCATCCCAATTCCCACCACTCCACGCCCCCAGAACAGCCCCTCCCAGGGCCCAGGCAATTATCATTTAGTGGCACCATGGGCTTGTGCAGCCGCTTCCCCGGAGTCCCTCAGAGCACATTCCCCACATTATTTTTCACTTGCTATCCATTGAGGAACCCTTGAGAGCGCTGAAGGACATGGCTTAGCCCTAGTTTACAGATGGGCTGTGCAAACAGAAAGGATTGCGCATTTTTCAAGAGCACCAAGGAACAGAGCCCATGTTTACTGGATCCTAAACCAGCATTAATCACACATGGGCACGGTTAGGGGAAGACTTGCAAGCCTTGTAGGGAAATGAGGATTGGGGCCTTGCTGCCTGCCTGTGCTGGGGAACAGGCGCCGCAGAGCCCCGGGCATGCCCGTGGGGGATAAGAAGAGAGCTTTCTCTGGTCCCTCAGCGTGGCCCAGGACCCACAGACAAAACAGTAAAGACCCTGCTCCTTAAGTATAACTTAAGGATAACCGGGAACTATGTTCTGGTTCCAGGGCAGGAGCAAGGACAGAGTTAACACAAGAAGGAGAGAAAGAGAACAGAGGGCATGTGGGGTTAATCTTTCCACCTCCCTCTGCCTCAACTTCCCCATCTGTAAAACAGGAAAATATGTTAATAATTCCCCCCTCCCAGGGAAATAGGTGAACTCATAGATATGGCACATTTAGGGAGCCTGGGCGAGAGCCTGCAAGTTACCCCCATATCTATTCTCTCCTCCCTCTGAGCTTTAGCTGGGCCCATGGCTCCTGGATCAAGACTCTTTCCAGCCTCCCTTGGGCCATTTTGGCCACATGACTGAGCTCTGACTGTAACGCTGTCAGCACCAGTGTAGCGTGCAGTTCTGGGAAGTGTCCTCAAAGGGAGGACATGTCCTTCTTAGTGCCTGTCTCCTTCGGGCAGCTGGAACTCAGCAGCCACCTAGGCCTGTGAGGTGGAAGCCGCAGAGACGAAAGCTGAGCAGGCGGTGGCCCTGGGCTCCGAGAAGGCTGTCTTCCAGTCCCAGACTCCTGCTTGTAGGTCTGATTGTTCTAGAAAGAAATCAACTTGTATCTTGTTTATGGCACTGTTTTTCTCTTTGGGGTGGTTTCCATCACTGTAGATGAACCTACAGACTAGAACCTCGCTCAGTCTGTCCCCAAAGCCCGGGCCCATCCCCTAGCCACTGCTTCCCACGTGCCGAGGCACCGCTGCGGAGCACGCATGAGCGGCCCTGGCTCGGGCTCACCTCCCAGGCTGAGGTCCACCGGAAGGTGCAGGTTGTGGGCCCGCACGGGCTGGACAAGTGTGGTTTTTGAGGATATGGAAAGAGCGTGAAGAACGGGGAGGCTGGGGATGGCGTGGGGGTTGGATGGGGGCGCTGACTGGAAATTGCTTGCTGGCTGGCTCCATCCAGCCTCCCGCAAGCAAAGAGGAAACTCCCTGCCGGCCTGCGAACAAGCAGCAGAGCACGGTAGTGAGGTCTCGGACCCTCCCTCGCCCCAGAGAGCCTGGTGACTCGCTCCCGTGCCCCTCACGTGGGAAGTGACCAAGGGGCTCCCCTGCCACCGCCCACGGTGGACCACACAGTGGGCATCATCTGTGCTTCCTTCCTCAGCCCGCATCCCTGCACCACTTCACTGCTCACGGCCAGCCGCCATTTTCTCTCTGGGAATCCCACCCTTGCTTCCCTTTCCGCCTCGAGCTGACTCCGTCCCAGGGGCGTGGCTCCGGCCTGGCCAATCGGAGTGCTCAAATGCCCCCGGCCAGCCTGATTGGCCAGGGAGGGACATGTGACCCAGGAAGCCTCAAGGAGACTTGAGGAGACTTTCTCTTTCCCTGGATTTGAACCTGGGAGGGTGTAACCCTTTTGCTACCACACGGAGCCTCAGAATTAAGCTAACGGGGAAATGAGCGGAGCCAAGAGACAGAGGAGGCATCCTGGTTCTAGAAGGCTCCGAGCCTGAAGCTCTTCAGCGCCGGACACGTGTCTGTGGATAGACTGCTTCCCCGTCACATCTGGAACGCTTAGCCTGCGAGCCTGTGCACATCCCGGCCTCTCTGGCTGGGACGTCGTTTCTTCCCCAGCTGGCAAAAGCCCCTCCAGCGTATCCAGGCAAATGTAAACTGCCCCTGCCCTGAAGACGCCAGCTCTCCTCCCCTGCACCAGTTGAGCAGCGGTCACCCTGAATGTGAACCGTTTCCGAGTGTGCTGCACCTCCCGCATGGGGATCTCTCAAAGGCGGGACCTACAGCTCCTTTAACTCTGTATCCCGCGCCCAGCATCCAGCAGGCGCCCACTAACTACTGGTTGAATAAATAAATGAATGACTGCAGAGAAGCAAGCTAAATCGTTCATCAAGGTTATGGATGACATGAAATTGGGAGCAGTTTCTAGCCAGAGGTTAGAATCGTAAAGCAGATTGGCTTTCGCAAATGAGACTATGGCAAGACAGGCTCGGAATTGGATGACGTTCATTAAGTAACTAGTTTGAGGAAGTCGTCGTGGGGAGTGTGGGAGCGCTGGGGAGATAATGGTTTCTGTGCATGTTCCAAGACAAGCTGTGGGTAGCAGGCTGGACATGGAGGGGAAGAAGTTGGCCCTCGAGGGCTGGGATTAAAATGGGGTCGAGGTCGATTCATAGGCTTGACAAGCAAGAGCCTGGCAAGCCCTTCTGCTACCAGAAGCCACCCCTAGCTCCGTATTCTGGAAAACACAGAAGACGCAGGGGAAGCAAGAAAAAAGCATTTAAAATAGTGAAAGGGAGGGCACATTGGTTTCTGAAGTCAGGTTAAAGAATCTGGGGTTACTGCTTCTGAAAAGAAAAAGAGGAAAAATCACTTCCCGAAGTGTGCTTTAATGAGGGGCGCCACTCCCCAGAGTGAGAAAAGCATCTCTCCTCCCTCCTGGAAGGGCCCTGTGCCCCAGAAGGAGGTGAGAGACAGGAAGGGGGTGATGGGCAGGGAGGCAGTAGCAGCCTGCCCCACCCCCACTGCAGCCTCCCAAGCTGCTGCCACCCCTGCTGTTTACGCTTTTATCGTTTGCAATGAAAGACGATGATGTGTGTGCACTGTATTGATTGTGCCTCTTAGATTTTTATGACATTGTGGAAAGCAGCAATTATACTCCCTGCTCTGGAGGGAGCAAATGGCCCCCGGGGGGGAGGACGACGCAAGGCAAGGAGGACTTAAAAGGTAGCCCAAGGGGTCCCTGCTCAGGAGCTGGGGGCATGAGGCAGGTGAGACAGGGAAGGGACTGGCTGAGGCTGAGAAAGACAGGATGGACGCACCCTCTACTCTAAGCTATAGACATTTATCAAGCACCTGCAGTCTGCCAGGTACTCAAGTCATTTCCCCACACTGCTCTGAAAGACCCGAGTGGCTTCTCTTCTGGGTTTAGAATATTACAAAACATAATGTCACTTTGCTTACCAAGACATGTCATCTGACCCCAACCACCTCTCTGGTTTCACCTCCATCCTCACTCTCTGCCCTCCAGCCACCTGGCCTTCTTCCTGACCTGTCCACTCACCACACTTTACCCTGCCTCAGGGCCCTGGTCCTTGCTATTCCCTCTGCCTGGAATGCTGTTCCCCACATTCTATCTCTGTCCTCTTCAGATTCAGGTCTCAGCTCAGGTATCACCTTCTCTCAGAGCTCTGTCATGAAGACCCTGTGTCAGGTCTGCCCCAGTCTCTGTCTATCATTTCACGTTTTTTCTTTTCTTTCTGGGACTTTTTACTCTCAGATGTATTCTTGTCTGTTTGTGGGTTCATTGTCTGTCTCTCCCACCTAAATGTAAAATGCAAAAAGAATAGGGGCCTTATCTCTTGTTCACTGCTTTGCCACCAGCACCTAGAGGCATTCCTGGCACACAACATGAGTAAAATAAATATCTATAGATCTTATTAGCTCCAGTTAATGGTAGAGAAAACTGAGGCTTAGCGAGTATATCAATTAGGACTGTGTAAGTAACAGAATGCCCAACTGGTACTGAGATGTGAGTGATTGCTGACACTGGTCCAATTGATCAGTGATATCCCCTCAAGCCGAGGGTCTTCCCAGCCTTCTGCCTAGCCTTTCCCAGATCATTACTCTTAGCTTCCCCTCATGGTCACAAGGTGGCTGCTGCTGCTCCTGACATCATTTGGCATTCAAAGCAGGAAGAGGAGGAGAAGACCAAATTTTGATCTAGCCAAGCCTGTCCCTCTTTTTATTGGGCCTTTCCCGTTCCCAGAACACCCCTCACAGAGATTGTACTTCTAGCTCATTGGCCAGATCTGTGCCACTTGCTTCAAGGCAAACTGAGAAACTGAGCTCTCTGCAGGCTCCATAGTAAAGGAAAGCAAAGGAGAAGTGGGTTGGGCAGGAGTGTTGAGTAAGCCAACCTCAGTGACAGCCACAAAGAGGTGAGGTGACTTGCTCATGGCCACAATTATGAACAGCAGAACTGGGATTTGAGCCCAAGGCTGTCTGACTCCAGGGCCTATGCTCTGCTTGTCACACCCTGGTGCTTTCCTCCTGGCACCTGGATTAAAATAGAAGGCACTAGAGCAGATAGCAGAAGCACCATGACATCCATGGTTTGGCCATGCGCAGTTGTGTCTAAGCTGGCCTTTCTTGATCAGCTCCCAACATCCCCCTCCCTCCCATGATACACCCCAGTGCTCCAGCCACAACAAGCCACGCAGGGCCACCTAAACCCACCCAGTCCCGACACCCTCTTCTGTCCCTTTATACATGCTGTTCTTTGCCCAGCATACCTGCCGACCCTGCACCACTCTGCTCATCCACCAAGGACCAGCTCAGATGTCACCTCCTCCAACTGTTCCTCTTTCTCGCTCAGTGATTTGACACCCACAGCATACCCTAGACAGTTCAGGGTGCTCCAACATACCCTTATATAGCTGACGGTCCAAGGAGGGAGACGCAATAAACAACAAAATAAGTAAGACTATTTTATAGAGGCATCAGTGTTGTGATGAAAACAAAACAGGGTACTTGTGTTAGGGAGCCACTGAGGAGTTGTGCCCAGCAGAATAATGACCCCCAAAGATGTCCACATCCTAATCCCTGGAACCTGTGACTATATTAGGTTACAAAGCAAAGGAGAACTAAAGTTGAAGATGGAATTAAAGCTGTGTGTAATAAGGAATTTGGCTGGCCTTTGTCCCCAGTTTCTGGGAGGGAACTTCTGACTCCTTGGAATTTCCCAAGTGATAAGTGTCCTTGTGATTTGTGGTGGGTCCCTCTGACCACACCTGATAGTTTATGCTAATGAAGTGACTCAGGATGGGGACCGGACATGCCAGGAAGACCAGCCATGTGACTGGAGGGTGGCACTGTGCGCCACATGGTATCAGCCCAACCTCCATGGAGGAGGTGGGGCTAGAGGGTTCAAACTTGTGGCCACAGATTCAGTCAGTTCCATAAATCCTGCCTACATGGTGAAACTCCAATGAAAACCCTGGACACCAAAGCTTGAATGATCCTCCCTGGCTGGCAATACCCCAGGAGGGTCCTGACTCCACAGGGAGAGGACAATGGAAGCTTCATGCCGAAACCCTCTGAGACCTCACCCTATGCGTCTCTCCCTTTGGCTAACTCAGATTTGTAACCTTTTATAGTCAGAAGTCTAGCACTTTCCTGAGTTCCATGAGTCATTCTAACAAATTATCGAACCTGAGTGGGTGGTGAGAACCCTGAGTTTGTAGCCAGCTGGTCAGAAGTGAGAGTGGCCTGAGGACCGCTGACCCCGTGCCCTGTGTCTGAAGGCAGAGTAGTCTTGTGGGGGACTGTGCCCTCAACGATGAAGTCTGGCCTCATTCCGGGTAGTAAGGGTCAGAAGTCATTGCAGGTTGCTCATCAGCCGGCCTTGAGTTGGGGGAGGTTATCCTGAATTATCTGATGGGCCCAGTATAATCACAGGGGCCCTTAGAAATGGAAGAGGGAGACAGAAGAGAGAGCGAGAGAGACAGCATGTGGGAGGGACTCAGGCCGGCACTGCTGGCCCTGCAGATGGAGGAGGGGCCGCAGTGTAGGGGAAGAAGGGCGCCTCTAGGCGCTGGAATGGCAAGGAACAGTCCCCCCGGGGCCTCCAAGAGAAACACCGTTCTGACACCTGATCTTAGCCCAGTAAGACCCAGTTTGGACTTCTGACCCCCAGAACTGTAAGATGGCACTTGTATTGTTTTAAAAGTCCAAGTTTGTGGTGATTTGTCACCGTGGCAGTGGGAAACTAATACGAGGGTATTATTTTGTGGGGGGAGGGTCAGAGAAGGCCTCTCTGAGAAGGTGGCAATGGCCATGAAATCTGCAACTTTTTACACCCCCATACTGTCACATCGTGACTGGCTTTGTGTGTGCGACCCTCACAAGTGCAAACCTCACCTGAGGAAGCTTTGTACACCCACCACTTACCAGAGACCCCACAGGGACTCAGTCCTCAGTAATTTTTTTCCTCACAGCATTTTTGTTTTGTTTTGTTTATCTTTCAAATACTGTAAAATTGAGCCAGGCGCGGTGGCTCACGCCTGTAATCCTAGCACTCTGGGAGGCCGAGGTGGGCGGATCGTTTGAGCTCAGGAGTTCGAGACCAGCCTGAGCAAGAGCGAGACCCCATCTCTACTAAAAATAGAAAGAAATTATATGGACAACTAAAATATATATAGAAAAAATTAGCCGGGCATGGCGGTGCATGCCTGTAGTCCCAGCTACTCGGGAGGCCGAGACAGGAGGATCGCTTGAGCTCAGGAGTTTGAGGTTGCTGTGAGCTAGGCTGACGCCACGGCACTCACTCTAGCCTGGGCAATAGAGTGAGACTCTGTCTCAAAAAAAAAAAAAACCAAATACTGTAAAATTGTCTTTTTGTGTGTACATGTATGGCCTATGAATTTTTGCACACATGTAACCACAACAGTGAGAGTACAGAATAGTTCCGTCGCCCCATAAAAAACTCCCATGTGATCCCCTAATAGTCACACACTCCCCACAGCCCTGACAACCACCGACCCATTCTCCATCACTGTAGCTTTGGGGGTGGTGAGAATGTCACATAAATGGAATCCCATAGTATTTAACCTTTTGAGACTGGCTTCCTCACTTTGCATAATGCCTTTGAAATTTCATTCAAGTTGTTGGGTGTACCGATAGTTTGTTCCTCCCTTGTGCAGAGTGGTATTCCACTGGGTGGAGGTACCACAGTTCATCCGTTCATCCATTGAAGGACGTTCCAGTTATTGGCAATTACCAACAGAACTGCTGTGAATCTTCATGTACCAGTTTTCATGGGAACATAGTTTTTTTTTTTTTTAGAGTAAATACCCAGCAGTGGGATTGCTGGGTCATATGCCATGTATATGTTTACCTTTATGAGAAACTGACAACTGTTTTCCAGACTAGTTGTGCCATTTTGAACTCCCACCAGCAATATATGAGCATTCCCATTGCTCTGCCGCCTTGTTAGCACTTGTTATTGTATTTTTTAATTTTTTAATTATAATTGTTGCCCTAATGGCTAATGATGTTGAACTTCTTTCCATGTGCTTGTTAGCCATCCTTATATCCTCTTTGGTAAAGTATCTGTTCAAATCTTTCAACAAGTTTTTAATTGTTTGTTGTTGTTGTTGTTTGCTTGCTTGTTTTCTTACTGTTGGGTTTTGAGAATTCTTTATATAGTCTGCACAGAAATCTTTTGTGGGATATGTGCCTTGCAAATATTTTTTCTAAGTCTAAACATGTCTTTTCACTCTCTTAACAGGCTCCTCTCATAGCAGAAGTTTTAATTTTGATGAAATCCAATTTATCCTTTTATGGATTATGTTTATAAAGTCATGTCTAAGAACTGTTTGTCTACTCCCACGTCATAAAGATTTGCTCCTATGCTTTCTTCCAAAAGTTTTATCTACAATCAATTCAGAGTTAATTTTTGTATAAAATATAAGGTTTAAGTCAGGACTTATTTTTTTTGCCTATAAATGTATTCTATTTTAATTTATTTATTTTGTTTTTCTACTATATCTTTTTGAATAGTTTTTTTCAGTGGTTGCTCTAGGAATTACAATAGATACACTTAATTTTTCTCAGTCTACTTATAGTTAATATTATTGAAGAACAGAAATTGATAGTAGGAAAATGTGTGCTCTCTTTGATTCTAACTGATGCTATTCGCTTCTGTGACTATGCTTGCTTTTAGTTGTTTAATAAATATAGTTAATCAGAATGAAAAACAGAGATAAGAACAAAGGTAACTCCATGATAGGCTAGGCTTCCTGGATGTGAGAAGCCTAGTTCTGCTTCTGTATATATGGCTTGCTGGCTTGGTGCTTAGCGTACGGCAGGCTTCACTAAAGTAAAGGAAAACAAAGCCCCCAGGGAGATAACCGTAAGTTATTTCCTGATAAAGGGCTGGAGAGTCCAGGGGCCCTCCAACCAACTAAGTAGATAAGAAGAGCAAGACATGATCAGCACATGAACGGCTTGTGCAGGGCGTGTGTTCCCAGTATCGCTTGTAACCAAAAACTAGAAGGTATGCAACAACAGATCCCCCTCCCCCGTCGGAGACCCTCCTCTTCCCCTGGATGACGTTAACTACAACTGGCACCAGCTCGAAAAGCCCGAAGCTTAGAGTCAACAAACCAGAAGCCAACGCGATCAGCCACTTCTAAAAAAGAACAAATAAACTGAAGGGGGATGATGTGCCGACTAGTGTTGTGTGCAGACTAGTGTGTCGTGTACAGACTAACGTGTCGTGTGCAGACTAATGTGTCCTGTGAAAACTAGCATACAGAAAAGTATAAAAGCTTAACCTTTACCTCAGGGTGGGGTCCTAGTTCCTGGAGAGGCCACTGCGTTGGTGCTCTGGAATTTGGACCCTGGCCCGGGCTAGTTAATAAACTCCTTTGCCTTTTTGCAGCCTCAGTGACTCTGCCTCTCTGTTCCTGGGGCCAAGGGGAACCGGATCTAACATTATACCACTTCATGTGAAATGTAGAAAACTCTTCACTATACAGATCCCTTTATCCTCCGCCTTTTATGTTATATTTGTCTTCTATGTTACATCTATATCCATTGAAAACCCTATCAGACAACATTATATTTTTTTGTTTGTTTCAATCGTCAGACATATTTTAAAGAGCTCAACAGGAGAAAAATAGTCTCTTATGTTTATCCAAATATTTACCATTTCTGCTGCTCTTCATTTAGTCCTAAAGTTTCAAGCTTCCTTCTGCCATTATCTTTCTGTCTAGAGTGCTTCCTTTAGCAACGTTTTAGTGCAGTCTCCCAGCAACAAAGCCTCTTAGTGTTCCTCCATGTGAGAATGTCTTCATTTTACCTTCATCCCGAAGGATATCTCCCAAGAGTTATGAGCTGAAAGTTCTTTTCTTACAGCGCTTTGAAAATGTTGTTCCACTTCCTTGTGGCCTTCATGGTTTCTGATGAGAAATCCACAGTCATTTAAATCATTGTTTATGTGTCACTTTTTTTCCAGTTGCATTCAAGACTTTGTCTTTAGTTTTCAGAAGTTTGATTATGACATGTCTAGGCATAGAGTTCTTTGTATTTATTCTGTTTAGTATTTACTGTGTTTATTAAATCTGTAGGTTTATGTTTTTCACCAACTTTGGAAATTTTCTACCATTATTTCTTCAAATATTGTCTCCAGACCTCCTTCTTTCTCCCCTCCTTCCAGCATTCCAGTGACCTGAATATTAGACGTTTTGGTGTTGTCCCACAGGTCCCTGGGGCTCTGTTCATTTCTTTACCAATCTTTTTTTTTTTTTTGTCCCTGTTATTCAGATTAGATGACTTCTATTGGTCTGTCCTCAAGTTCACTGACTTCCTCTATCATCTCCATTCTGCTAATTGAGCCTATCCAGTGGCTTTTTATTTTTGTATTTTTCAGTTCTAAATTTCCATTTGTTTCTTCTTGATATGTTCTGTTTCTTGGCTGAGACTATGTATTTCCATTCATATCAAGAATGTTTGCCCTTACACACTGGACCATTTTCATAACAGCTGCGATAAAGTCTTTGTGTGCTATCTCAGCAAAGCCATCTCAGCATTGCTGTCTTTTCCTGAGTGAGCTGAGATTTTCCTGGTTCTTCCTATATGGAGCAATGTTGGTATTTTTCTGTTAGCAGGCAAATAACCCAGTTGAGTTTAGGTCACAAGTTCCCACTAGCCTCCTGTGGGCTGTGGTTCCCATGTCAGTTTGATTTTCAAAGCTTTCGAGGTGCTATTTAGCTCTATCCCATCTGCATACCACCGCGTGGCCACTGCTGAGATTTGGGGAGTGGATTATTCCATAGTTCGGTTCTCAAGGCTTAAGTATGATATTTAGGGTCAGATCATGCACAGATCATGTACAGTTTGGGGGGTGAGCCCAGGATTTCATAAACAAATGTAAGGGGTCACCTTTCTCAGCTCTTCCCTCTCTGTGACCTCTCCTGTACTTTCAAGTTCACTGAGGTTCCTCTTTCCAGTCCTCAGGCCAGAAAGCTGGGGCTTTATTTACTTCTACTCTCCTGTGTACCTCCTGTGGCTGCATGTGTTGAGCCGAGCACCAGCGACAGCAAAGCACCACGGCTTTGCCCCGCTTCATGGACAGGGCTTGTCCTCTTGGAGAGGAAGTTTCCCTCCCTCAGAGTTTGAGGTTCCTGCCAGCCACCTGCTGCTGCTGCTGCTGCTTGCTACTGCCATCATGTGACTGCTTGGGGGCTGTGGTGTGAGAGAATAGAAAAGGGGAGACAGGAAAAAGAAGACAAGAAAAATAGGAGACTTCTGCACTCTCTCTGAGCAATAGGAGACCCTTTCTTGGTCCTCAAGCCAGAAGCAGAGCGCTTTCTCCAGAGCTCTCTTTGTAGACGCTATTACTCACTCCAGGCTGCAGTGAACTTAGCCCAGGGGATATAGGGGAGGGGAAAATAGTAAATTTACCACTAATTTGGTGTTACTTTGATATCTAGTCTTCTTTTCAGGGACTTAAAATAATTAATCCACGCCTTCTGTCCAGGTTTTAAGATGCATTCCGTGGGAGAGACGGTGGAGTACATTTACTTCATCTCATCTGGAATTAGAACCTCCCCAGTCATTTTTTTTTTTTTTTTTCCTTAAGACAGGGTCTCACTATGTTACCCAGGCTGGTCTCAAACCCCTGGGCTCAAGCAGTCCTCCCACCTCAGCCTCCTAAGTAGCTGCAATTACAGGCACACACCACTGTGTCCAGCTACTCCCCAGTAATTTTTGACGGACGTGTTGCCTGCATACATGGTGCTAAAGGCACCATTTAGTAAACACATATTATGTCAGACACATCAACAGAGTTTTATGCTCACAGACTTATGCTCAAGCAGCTCAGGCTTTGAACCCACCAGCTTTTTGTCTAGCTGTGTGGGACCAAGCACAAATCCAAATGTATTTGATCCTCAGTCTCCTTGCTTGTAAAACAGGGACAAATGCAGGGGTACAGAGAGGATGAGACACTATTATGTCCATAAACCTCTTTATTTCAGGACCCGGTACATAGCAAATGCTCAAGATAGCTACTTTTTGGTGGATTAGTATTATCATTCATTTTGTTGCAGGCAGTGTCCTGGGGTTGCAAGTCAGCGATGGACTCTGCTCATATTAAGCAAAAAGGGAAGGTATATTTGGGGCTCCCTAAATCCGTGGGAGACTGGAGGACCAGGGCTAAGAACACCAGGGACTGAAGGCTGGGCGGAGGTCCTCAGCTAAGTTCACTCTCAGCCCCACAGCTCAGGAAAAACTGCCCTCAGGCTTCTGCCAGGCAGGCGCCACCGCTGCCCTCCTTGAAAACCACATTCGATGGGGGAGCTTTCCAGAGGGAAATGGGGACTAATAAGTGTGTGTAGGAGGGTGGTTCTGGAAAGCTCTCACTCCACCCCATGAAAAAACCTTTTCCCTCTGTTTTCTCTTCTGTAAAATAAGGGGAATAATAGTATGAACTGAAGATTTCATCTGATACTGTCAGAAAAGAACTAAAACTCGGGGCCAGGCAAGGAGCAAGTGCTCGGTTATAATGCATTGTCATGCTGATTACATGTGGCTGCCCGTTCAGTCCTCAAAACCACGCCTGGCTCTATTAACCTTGCTCTGCAGGTGGAGAAACTTACAGGGATGCAATGATTTGGTCAAGGACACACCTTGGCCCTGATCTATACACAGGGGGACTTCCTTTAAAGCTGGTTTGATTCCCAGCAAACCTTACTGGTCATCAAGGTGGAGAGTGGTCGGAGTGCCACCAACGTCGGGCAGGTGCCCAGTGTGTGCCACTGATGGGAATGGCTGGCAGCCACGCAGGGGCAGAACTGGGGGAAGAGGTGGTACATAGACAGTGGGTTCGCTTGTGTGTGCAGTTTTTCTGTCCTCCGCATACACTGTGTGTTTTTCTCATGAAAAACATCAGTTATTTGGGTGAGGCTGTCAGGAGGAGAAATCTGCTTGACAATCCACCCACCTGTGGGCTGGGGATGGGATGGGGTCCCCACAGAGTCTGTGGGTCATAGGATCTGGCACGCTGGTCTCATCTGGAGGGCACACATGGGGCAGGGGCCAGGGCTGGACTGACAGCAGGACAAGAAGGCTGGGGTAGGGGAAACAGGGTCCCGGTGGGACCTGTTGTGGGGCAGGAGGTGCTGGTGCTACAGAAGGCATTCATTTTATTTCCATTTCTTCTTTCTCTTTTTTCCCTTTCTTTGTTTCTTAAGAAAAAGCTCTAACCAGACAGCCCATGGAACAGCAAGATTGATTGTGTCGCTCCGGCCTTTGAGGGAAGAAGGGGGAAATCAAATTATTGGACAGGGTCCTTTTAAGAAGCTGCTGCTTTAATTTCTTTTCTTATATTTTGTCAATAGCTGTTGTTTTCTTCTTAAACAAGTGCTGCACTTTATAAATGGATTTTGCTTGGGCAAAACAAACAGTCAGTTCATACTTTTACTTCTCTCTAAAACTTACTTAAAACATGGTGAGTAACTAAGATGGACCCACAGGGCGTGACCACCACTTGGAAGGGTGACATGTGGCTTGAGAAAGACACCCAGCCTGGGAGGGTGAGGGCAGGAAGCAGGGTGGACACAACAGTAGATCTGTGGCAGATGATCGCCTCTGACCACACAGCCTGCAGAGGCTCCAAAATCATCTGATTTGGTGATTTTTTTTTTTTGACAGGGTCTTGCTGTCACCCTGGCTAGATTGCAGTGGCATCATCGTAGCTCACAGCAACCTCAAACTCCTGGGCTCAAGCGATCCTCTTGGCTCAGCCTTCCCAGCGGCTGGGACTACAGGCACGTGCCACCATGCCTGGATAATTTTTCTGGTTTTTGTAGAGACAAGGTCTCACTATGTTGCTCAGGCTGGTCTCAAACTCCTGGCCTCAAGCAGTCCTCCCACCTCAGACTCCCAAAGTGCTGGGATTACAGGCATGAGCCACTGTGCCCAGCCTGATTTGGTGATTTTTTAAAAAACACACATTGCCCACCCACCCTTGAAGAGTCTGATTCAGTGGGCATGGAGTGGGTCCCCAGACTCAGGGTTTTTAAAGTTCAGGTGACTGAACAATAATGCAGCCTGCAGGCTCAAATCCCAGCCCCTCATCCTGGCCTTCCTGCCACCTCCTGGGGGACTGCCCTGCCCTCATGCCCACCCTACCCCAAATGCCCTGGACTCCTCCAGAGCCCCCAGCCTCTGCACCTCTGCTTCCTTGTCCTGCAATTTGGACTCACCTTTTCAAAAGGCTTGATCCCGTGCAGCCTCATAACTCAGCAGTCGACACCATTCACTGATTCATTCATTCATTCTTTTTTTTAATTTAAAAAATGAATGAAAATTGGCAGGGTGTGTTGGCTCACACCTGTAATCCTAGCACTTTGGGAGGCAGAGGCAGGAGGATTGCTTGAGTCTGGGAGTTCGAGGTTGCAGTGAGCTATGATGACACCATACTCTAGCCCAGGAGAGAGAGCAAGACCCTATCTCCTAAATAAATAAATAAATAAATAAACAGGTAAGTGAAAATTTATTGAAAGTGTATTTATTCAACACCTTTATACATATGCCCGCATTGTGCTTGGCATTACAATGAGTAATATGCAAAGATACAGAGAAGGAGAGTCCTTGCCTTCCAGAAGCTCACAGAACAGCTGGGCCACAGACTGTGCAGGCCTCTGCTGTGCCACACACGGAGCAGGGGTCTCAACCCCAGTGTCCCCTGGAGTCCCGCAGGCCCCCAGGGGAGTGAAGAAGGCAGGCAGAGCCCTTCTAGACGGGACTGCAGCCCAAGTTCGCCTTGTGGAAGGCCGCCCTGCGACGACCTCCAGTTTTTCGGGGGAAGCCAGCAATCCAACCCGGGTAGTTCTATGAAACCTGTTTTTTTTTTTTTTAGTGTAACTGGTTTTCTTTAAATCCGCCCTCTCTGGGGCACACAGACCGTCCTGCCTGGCGCCCTCTGCTGCTGGGTCCCTGCGCGTCTCGGGCCCTCTTGGATCCCCAGGGCCGGGACGCGGCTGGGGTGCGCCCGCGCTTCCAGGGGCCACGTCGGCGGCGCTGCCCTGACCCGACGGCCGGCGCCTGGGACCCGGCTCTGCCCCTGGGCCTCGGACGCCTCCCCGGAACACCCGCTCCGGCCCTCGGCCGCGCCCCAGGAGGCCGGCCCGGGCGGGGTCTCTTCGCCGCCCGCTTCACCGCGTTCGCCCTGCGGACTCGGATCACAAACCGCAGCGGGGCAGGGGAAGTCAGGCGACGCGGGGCGGGGTGCGGCTCGAGCCCGCGGCCGCGGGGCACCTGTGACGCGGAGGGGCGCAGCCGGGAGCGGCGGGCCGCGCCGGCCGGACTGGACCCGCCGCCGTCGCGGGCTGAGGCGGAGCTGCCGGGCCTGGGGCAGGGCGGCCCTGGGGCCTCTGTCGCTGGAAACCGGGAACCTGGTGGGCCCCGCCGCTACCTAAAGCAAGACGAAGAAGTCGGTGCCTGCCCCTCTCGGCCTCTGCACACGCGGCTCGCGTCCCCGGAACCCTCGCAGTGCGGGCCTTGCTCACGCACGCTTGGGACCCGGGTCCCCCTCACACTCGTCCCGCTCCCGGTCTGTGACATGCGGAGTGTGAGTGGAGGGGCCCCTGGCAGCGGGGAGAGCTCTAGAGTTGGGGGATCGTGGGGAAAGCTAGCCTGGCCCGTGTGCAGTTTGGGGAGCCCAAACAGGTGGCTGTGCCTGACTTCTGAGGGGAGCAGTGAGGCCCACAGAGACACCCACTTCATCTAGTCCCCTGCCACCAAGACGACCCCTCCACGCTCCTTTTGTAGGGGTCTGGACAAACGGGCCGGGGCCAGCTCGGAGAGTCCACATGCGCTCCAGTGAGGCAGAATGTATGTCTTCAAATGAGATGGTCACCCCTGGGAAGTGACCAGGGACCCCAATGGCCCAGAAGGGGCATGTGGCAGGGATGGACTCTGGACCAAGCCAGACTGGGACCTCAGCGGAGCCAGTGTTGAGGGCCAGAGCCCTCGGGAACATGGACGTGGGATGCCTGGGAGCCCTGCCCGTACCCCCCCCCCCCCCCCCCCCCCCGCCCAGGGCCTTGACCCTTCATGGGCCCCTCCCCCACCTAAACGCAACCCTAGTGAGGATGGAGGGACTTGACAGAGACTGAGGAGACCCCAAACTGACCAATAACACCCCAAATTGACTAAATTTATACTGAATTTATTATATCTTGGGGGGCCTTATAGAAATTAAATTTAGTTTCAGCAAATCTGAGAATGATCTTTGCACACCTGGGACAGTTTTTGTAACCCTGGAGATTTTGCCCTGGGCTTGGCACAGAGTTCTCAGTAGCCATGTGGTGCCCAGGCGGGGACTGTACTGAGTGTCTGCTCTTTGCTGGGCTCTACCCTGAGACTGAGGACGCAGCAGCGAGCACGACAGGGTCCCTGCTCTTGGGGACTGACATTTGAGAAGGACATGGTCAATACAAAAACTGAAAGTCACTGTGGGAGCTGATGTCAGAGAGCAGTGAGTGCTAGGACAGCAAGCACAGGATCTTGGGACAGTGCTCCAGCTGCTTTGGAGGGAAGCAGGAAGGCCTCTCTGAGTAGGGCACTGGGCTGAGCCTCAAATTCGAGAAGGACTGAAGGTGAAGGTCGGAGGAGAAGGCATTGAAGGGAAGTAGAGGGCAGGTGCAAAGGGCCTGTGGTGGCCTCAGCTTATCTCCAGGAGATCAGGAAGGAGTGGCCCAGCGAGTATTTGCACTCACAGCTCAGCCAGCCAGCCAAGAGCTTCTTTTGGCCAACAGTTTCAACAAGGTGCAAGAATACAGTCTTGTTGGCACGGCCTGGATCACCTTCCCTGCCCGAGGCCAGAGGCCAGGGTCAGGCCTGCCTGAACCACCGGGAGACGAAGGTTTCCCAAATGAGAATCACGCATGGGGAAGACGTGGGCCAGGCCCAAACTGCAGAGCCCACCATGTTTGGGGTGGGGTGAGGACCCGAATGCCCAGACGGATGGGTCCCAAGGAGGGAGGGCGCATCCAGGGACATGCTAGCACCCATCACATGGCCCAGTGAGGGGGAGGAAGAGCCACCCTGCCTCGGCTGCCTCTGCCATCCTGTGGGAGGGCTCCAGTCATGGTCCTGGATTGAGCCATGGATTGTGGGCGTGAATATTCAGGCCACACACCCCGGTGTGCCAAAACCACATTATTTTCCTACTGTCTGTATTCTTCTCTATTTCCAACCTCCGTTTTCCACTGACCAGCAGAAAACAAGTTTTGGCAAGTTCAGTGCTTATGGCTTGAACTCAGTTGACACAGGAACCCCTCCCCTCCATCTCCTGGCCCCGGATCCCAGCAAATGTGGGTGATGTCATAACATCAGGGGAGGTGGCAGATGGGTCATTGGTCAGTGTTGTCCCCGCTGGCACCCCCAAGACATACACTGGGACATCTGGCTCTTGGCTGTCATCTCCCTTCCTCGTTGGCAGCCTATGAGGTGTCTATGTCCCCATCTGGTCTCTGCTTGGAAGGGCCAAGAAAGTTTTGGCTGTGGCCTCCCCTCGTCATAACTGGGACAGCCCTCCAAGCCCTCCTTGGCTGCTTCCCCCAGGGCTCTGGGGCCAGGAAGCTCGATAGGCTGCCTCAGGCCCTCACTGCAGAGCCACCACCGCCTCCCTATCTACTGTCACCTCTCCTCCTCAGGGCACAGGGTACATGGGGGCCACACCCCTCCCAGGAAACAAGATCCGGGTGCTCCCTGCAATTAGCTCCCCACTCCAACCCCCACTCAACATGGGAGTGCTCCCACAGGACCAGAACACTCTTCTCTCCTTCCCAGCCAGACGCGATTTTAACCTCGTCTATCTGTGCTGAGGGGAAACACTCCCCGGGCAGAGGGCATTCCAGATTCACCATTTATGATAGGACTTGGGCTTTGGAAGCTCCAAAGCTAAGATTAACTTCTCTTGTTTCTCTTGTTTCCCAGCCTGGGATGACAAGGCCCCACTCTGTGCTGAGAACCGGAAGGGTCCCCCGCTGGGGCAGGTCCATGAAGGCATCAAGATGGCTGGTTGGGGGGCTAAGGGCAGAGGCCAGGAAAGGCTGCTCTGCCCCCCTGAAGGCAAGTGGATGTGAAATTTGGGAGCCCGGCCCAGCAGTGGGTGCATGAAGCCCCAGGGCCTTTCGGGTTCTCTGTGTTTATGTCCCAGTTGCTGTCCCTGCGCACTCAGAAAAGCTTTAAGCCCCAGCAGTAACAAAGCTGTGCTCAGGGGACCCAAGAAAAAGGTTGTTCACACCAGAGCCAGGATGTCTAAAGGGGCACAGACCCCCTGGGTGGCAGGAATGAGGGGAAGAGACCCCAGGGAGAGAGGAAGCCGTGGTCCCGGTTTAACTAATGCAAGCGGGAGTCCTCACAGGTCTCGCCATCCAGGAAGAGCTTGCAGAGTTCAGACAACGGGCTCCTTTGCCTACTCGTGTCAGGAAGTGTGACCTGGCCCCTGGCAGGCTCCCAGATTCTGAGGTCTTCAGAAGGACGGATGGCATCAGTCAAGTATCTTTCAGTTCCAGGTGACCAGAGCCCCCCTGTGACTGTCTTAATCACGAGGAAATGTGCTGACTCACAACTGAAAGCCAAAAGAGCCAGGCCAGCCACTCCGAGCCGCCTGGGCTTTGCAGGAACTGCTGCCCAGGAGGCTCCGAGGCCCAAGGTCAGATCAGGAAGTGGCTGAAGCTGCTCACGTGGCCAGAGTCTGACTGAGACAAAGCCAACCCAGACTCTTGAGGGTCCTGGAGCCCAGAGGTACACCAAGCTCTGCCGCCAGCTTCTGAAGTTGTCTCAAAAAGCAACCCCTCCCACGAGAATGTTCAGAATCAAGAAGTCAGATAACAAGTGTTGGTGAGAAGTGTGGGGCAGCTGGGAATGTACAGGGGCGCAGCCGCCATCTAAAACAGTCCGGCAGCTCCCCCAGTACGGAGTTAGCAAACGGCCCAGCAATTCCATTCCTAGGAAGGCACCCAGAGAAACGAAAACATATATCCCCACCGAAACGTGTACACCAATGTTGACAGCAGATTATTCATAACACAGATGCTCCTCGATGTACGATGGGGTCACATCCCAATAAATCCATTGTAAGTGAAAATTTAAGTCAAAAATGCATTTAAGACACCTAAGCTACCAAATGTCGTAGCTCAGCCCAGCCCACCTTAAACATGCTCAGACACTGACATTAGCCTACAGTTGAGCAAAACTATCTAACACAAAGCCCATTTTATAATAAAGTGTTGAATAGCTTGTGTAATTCACCGAATACTGCCCTGGGTGTCGGAGGCAGAATGGTCGTCTGGGTCCTCGAAGTGTGGTTTCTCTGAGTGTGCGTTGCTTTCACACCATCTCAAAGTCAAAGATCGTAAGTTGAACCATCATAACCTGGGGACTGTCTGTGGTCAAAAGAAAAGGTGACAACAACTCAAATGTTCATCAGCTAATGAATGGGCAAACAAAATGTGGTCTGTCCACACAATGGAGCATCGTTCGGATGCAAAAGGAATGAAGCGCTGACACGCGCTCCAGCATGAATGAGCCTGGAAAACATTATGTGGAGTGAAAGGAGCCGGCACAGAAGACCACTTACCGCGTGACTCTGTTCATACGAAATATCCAGAACTGGGAAATCGACAGCAACAGAAAGTGGGTTAGTGGTTAGAGAGATAGGAGGATGATAGCTAAAGGATTTCTCTTGGAGGTGACCAAAATATTCTAAATTGACTGTGATCATGGTTGCACATATCTGTGAATATACCAAAACCATTGAATTGTATATGTTAAGTGGGCAAATTGTATGGTATATGAATTATATCTCAATAAAGCTGTTTTTAAAAAAGGAACTCCTTGTAATCCTTGCAACTGGACTCCTAGGAGGGTTCAGGAGCCAGAGTCTCTCCTAGGATGGAGAGCCTAGTCCCCACCAGGCCACTGCCTGGTTCCCCTACCTTGTCCCCCACTCCCCTACCTCGTCCCCCACATCCCCGAGGGCTAGGACAAAATGCTGCCCCACGGCCAGGGGCTAGAGTGGGAGCCTCGGCCCCGTACCCCGTGCGCTTGGAGATGAGTCTCCCACGCTCAGCGGGATCTAGTCGGTCTCTATGCAGCCCTCAGAGATCCAGGGCCCCTGGAGGACTCTTCTACACCCATGCTCTGCACACCCTGCCCTGTGTTGGCACCACCCAGAGACTCAGGCTTCGCCTTCACCGCACCTCCTTGGCCTTGCTGGCCTAGCCACCCTGCCAGCCACGCAGTGCACCTCTGATTCTATCCCCTCTCCGGCCCGGGCCTGCGGCCCCACCATCGCCTGCAGGATCAGGCCTGCTTGCCCTTCGCCAACCTCACTGGAATCCCACCCTCCTGCACCTGGTGGGGTCACGCCTGCAGCTCCTGGTCTCCCACTTCTGCTCTGACACCCTATCCAGCCAGAGTGCCCCCTCTTTGCCACCCACTTGCTGCCCAAGACAACCACAAGGGTAACCCTTGTGTGTGAACCTTTGTGTGCTTCCACTCGAGGTCACCAGCCAGCTGGAGCCCTGCAGCGGGAGACGCTTCAGACAGCGTGGTGACAGCACTTAGGCAGTGTCCGCTCCAGCTGACAATGCCCCGTCTCCCCAACAGGAAGTACACAGCTCACCTGACCTCAGGAAAGCTTGGCCCAGGTGCCCAGGAAGAGGACAAGGATGCCCCTGCAGCATCATTTGTAATTGTGAACAGCTAGACGCCATCCCAGTGTTCATCAGGGGGGCACTGGGTGGCTAAGCTCGAGATGGGAGAGACAGCAGTGCAGGGCAGCTTGGGGATGGCCCAGACCCACAGGGGTCTGAGCAAACAGGCTCAACAACATATTTGAGTGAAAACAAAAAAAAACACAAGAGGCTGAAGGACACAGTATAGTAACTTTTAAGAGAGGGGGAAAAAATCCACACAGAGGATTCCTTCTTTTAAGATATCTATATATTTGTAAAATCAAGAGGGAAAAAAAATCTTAATAGTAGTTACCTCTGGGAAGGGTGGAACATCCTGGGACTGGGGCTGGTGGCTGCATGAGGCTTTGCCTGTAATGTCCTAATTTTTTCAAAAGCAGAATGAATGCTTGAGTGACGCGTAATTTATCATAACTGGAGAAAGACAAAGAATTCCCATAGCTGGGCCACATGCCCTGTGCCAGCCTCGCTGCGGCCTCCTTGGAGGGCCCCTGGCCCCCACCCCTCGGGCCCCCTTCACAGCTCTGCCCCTCTGTGGACCCCGAGCTGCAGGCTGTTAGATCTTCCATTTAAAACTCCTCTTCCGCACCGCACTGGGGAGTTCCTTATTCCCTTTCAGATGTACCTGTCTGTCACCAATAATAGTCTTTTTCGATTTCATTTCCTTCAGCTCCTGCCAGCCACTCTGAGAGCTTCCTCCCCATCCCTGCTGCCCCCCCCTACCAGCCCCAAGTCAAGAGAAAAAAATACATTTTTGCCTTTACTATGATGTATGCGATCCCATAAAATAGTGAAACAGATATGAAAGGTTGAGAGAAGGTAGATAAATGGCTCCTATTATTCTACCAATCAAATGAAATACCTCTCCACGTCCTCATTTGAATGATAATAAAACTCGGAGAGGCTGCTGGTTCACCGTTGTCGTCGCTGGCTGCAGCTTGAGCCGCGGAGCCACAGGCCAAGGTAACCTTGGGGTGTCCTCTGCAGTCGGCGACGGGGCCTGCGTTCCCCCTCCCGCACCCCCAGCCCACCCTCCCCTTCCTGCCCCACCTCCATCTCGCTGCCGTTTGTCCAGCCCCCACTAGCAGAACAGCCCCCAGCCCCCGCCCAGGTCCACAGGGCAGAGCCTGGGCCCCAGAATCAAAACCCACGGTCCCCCTGCCCCCAGGAATGCTCTCCTCTCTGCCACAGCCTTTCACTACCAGGCTCAGCCTTCCTGGTCCAGACCTCTTTTGAAAGCCCCTGCCTGCCTGGCTAGGCGGTCACCTCCCCCGGCCATTCCCACAGCCCCTGCTGCAGCCTCAGTGAGGGCACCGTGGCCTGTGTCTTCTTCTGTCCCGGCTACTCCACTCTGCGTTCCTGGCAGGCAGGGGCCAAATGGGACTGCCCGAAGCCCCTGCGCTGTTTCATTCGTCTCCTGTACATTTCGGGTACGTGCGTGAAGCCCCTCCTGTGCTCAGATGCCGGGTCAGAGGAGGAAGAGGTGGGAAGAGGAAGAGGAAGACGTAGCAGCCGCTCCACTGCGGTAGCTGCTAGCTGCGGGCTGCAGGTGAGGCCACCGCCCTTTCTGAGATGACAATAGTGAGGACTTACATGGTTTCTCCCTCTTGGAATTCACAGTTCCGCTTCCCTGGGTTGGAGGCACCTCCTGTAAGGCCCTTGCCTGACACCACTCCCCGACCCCACCCAACGGGGGCACGCCTGTGACTTTTGCCTTCCCTGAACTACCCCCCCTTTTTGGAGAGCAGCACGGGAGGACTCACCCCTTGCCCACCACAGGCTGGGTGGCAGGCTGTCAATCAGGAGCGCCCTGCCCGTGGGCACTGCGGGGAGGCCAGGCACACCCTCTCTGCGATTCTGAATCTTCAGTAGAATTTCTCCTGGGGGCCACACCCAAAGAGACATCCGTTCAGTTCTCACTACTTCGCTCCCCAGCGTTGCCCTGACTTCTGCCCTTTCCTTCCCATGAATTCCCCTTTGCTTAAGGTGGCCAAAGTCACTTTCTGGCACAAGGACTGACCAGGTATGAACAATGCCCCAGGTTGGTCTCCAAGGCATCGGGACTTCCCCTATCATCTTACAGAGCTGCAGCAACTCCTTGCCCACCTCCATTAGGGCAGGGGCTGTCTGCGCCTCTCTCCTCCCCCAGATCCCCAGCCCCAGGGATGCAATCAGTGACAGTGGATGGAAGAGGAGTAAGGTACCCATTTTAGAGATGGGGAAGACGAGCCCCAGAGGGCAAGTGACAAGTCAGGACCCCAAGACTCTTCCCTCTGCACTGGTTGCTCTCATGCACCAAACTGTCCCTCTCCTGGGCTTTCCCCACATCAAGAAGGGGCAGGAAGCAGAGTCCAGGGTAGAGTCTCCTAAGAGACAAGCTGGTGCTTAAGCCTCCGATCCCTGAAGGCCAGGAACACCAGCCACGGGATGCAAGGTTAACCGGTTGCAAGCAACAGAAACCTTCCAGAATACACTGGGAGGCTGTCAGGAGGCTCACGGAATTGACAGGAGACACAGAAACCCTGCCCTGGGAAGGATGAGGAGCACGGCTGCTTGGATCCGGCTCCAGCCATTTCTCAGGCCTTGTAACAGGACTCTGGTCAGGGCACAAGGCCCCAGGCAGAGCTGGGCTGGCTAGCCACGCCCCAGACATGTGGCTCTCCTTTAGGCAGCATAAGGCCTTGGGGGATAGTCCCCACTTTCCATACTCTGCACATGATGGAGGAGGAGGAGCCCCCAAAACAAACACAGGTGGAATGGATTTGCCACAGCTGAAGCCCTGGAAGCCAACCAGCCAGGCCACCAGTTATTCCAGGTTCTAGCCTGGCTTGGCCTCCAAAGGGCTGCTTTGGGGCTGGGGACACAGCCCACTCCCACTGCTCAGGCTCACAGCAGGGTTAGAATCATGGGCTTGGAGAGCTGATGGGTCTTGGTGGGGACTGAAGCTGCACACTTTGCAGCTGGGGACCTCAAGGCCCGCGGAGAGACAGTGACAGAGCCCAGGCCTTCCCACCCCACCAAGGAGCTAGCTCTGAATGCGGACCCCAGGCCTCCACCAGCAAGGAGGCAGTGGGCGCCAGTGACAGTTGCTGTGAGCTGCGTGACATTCTGCAGGGCACCCTTATGTATAAAATGAGGCTACTTCACAGGGCTATCATAAGCACTAAACAAATACTAAATTTATTTATTCATATGCAAATACTTGGAATGGAAATGAAAACATATGTCCATGCAAAGATTTGTACATGAAAGTTCATAGCAGCTTTATTCGTAATCTCCCCAAACTGGAAACAGCCCAAATGCTCCGTCACCTGGTGCATGAATAAAGGGACTGTGGCATCTGCGCATGGCTGAGCACTACTCAGCAATAAAGGAGCAAATGCTGATCCTCCCGACAACACGGACGAGTCTTTGAAGCATCACACTAAGTGACAGAAGCGAGACTCAAGGGGGTACATCCGTATGACTCCACATGTCATTCATTATTTGCGGTAATGTTCTGTGAAGTCCCCGGGAACACCGAACTCGCCAGAACTGGAGCATCACCCCCAGGCAAATGCAGGGTGGGGTTCCTGCGAGCCTCTGGTCGCCACATTCTCGTCAACTGATCAATCCATACTTTGGTGGTATGTGTGTTTCTGTTTAAAGACACCCTATTTAATAAATATTGTTGATTTATTGGCACTGAACTCATGGCCAGCGGCACTCTGACACATGCCTAAACAAAGCTTCTCTAACTCATGCATTTTCTCTGTAAGGTGCACACGACCTCCTTGCGTTTAGGACACCAGCCAGCGCTTCAGCCCTATGTTTGGGGCCATTTTAACAGCAAAATTCCCAACAGAAAACACAAAAATGTGGAAAAAGTGGCACTAGACAGACTGCGAAAAAGATACCTGTTTTGTCTGAGAGCTGAAACGCGGAGGCAGAGTGTCTCTTTGTTCAATGTCAGCTGGAAACGCACATTGAACGAATCAAATTTTTCAGAGATCTGCAAATGTCCATGAATGACCACAAAAGCACCCTGAGTGTTGATTTTGGAGTTACAAATAAATTTTTGCAGGTGGGCAAATTTGCAAATATGGAATTTGCAAATACAGAGGATTGACTGCATGTGAAATTCTAGAGAAAAAATCTAACCTGCAGTGCCAGAAAGTAGCACAGTGGTTGTCTGGCATCAGGGAAGGAGCCACAGGACACCGTCTGGGTGATTGAAATGTTCTCTATCTTGATTATAGTGTTTATGCAGGGAAATAAATTTATAAAACTCATTGAAATATGCACTTAAAATGGGTATATTTTATTGTTTGTAAATTATACTTCAATTAATTTAACTTTACAAAAACTACTTGGCATGATGCCTGGTCATTCCTCTGCTTCTCTTGGGATCTTGGGACCAGTTCCCCTGGAAGGGTCAGTACAGGACAGACAAAGAGGGAGGGATGGCCAGCCTGGGCCACATTCGGAAGTGGTTTTCATCTCGCCCCGCCCCTGGGAGAGCATTTTGGACCCAGGCCTTCAACTTCTCCCCCTCTGTCCTGCTGTGTCAGTCAGGGCTGTTGGTTGCAGATGACAGAAACCCAGCTCAGCCCCCTTAGACAAAACAATAGCTCTGCCATAAGGCATGGCTGCACCTAGGGAGGGGCTCAAGTGACGTCACCAAGCCAAGGTTGGCCATCCTGTCCTGACAGTGTTTCTCTGTGTTAGCCTCACTCTGGGACTATGGGCAGGAAAGTGGTCACCAGCAGCTTCAGAACTCCAAGGGGAGGGAGTGTCTCTGTCCCAGCAAAGACCCAAGAGCAGGCATTCTTTGCCCACCTCTCCACGGCCAACGACATGGAACATGCTGCTGTCAGGCCTGAGTCCTGTGACTGCTCCCCTTGAACAATATGGACCACGAGTGGGGGAGGCTCCTTCCAAAAGGAAAATCCAGGTGCCATCACCAGAAGATGGAGGGAGAGATGGGGGCCAGGCAGAAAGAGTGGGTGCCTGACACCCAGTTTGCCTTGAGCCAGGCCTACTTTCCTGAGTGTGTCATATACACATCTAGAACCCAAACCTGGCAGAGGATAGACAGGAAGTGGAAATGAAACTTCTGACTCTGAGTAGCCCAGGGGAAAGAGCAAGGAGATTTCCTGCGGCCCAAGCCTCTTCTCCCTGCACCTCCCACTGGCTAGAAGACACTGCCTGACTTGTTGCCCAACTCCCTGGTCCCAATCCAGAATCCAGGAACCATCTATCCCCCTTGCCATAGAGATTCCACTGACCTAAGCATCTTGTCCCTGTTTTAAGGTTAACACCAATTATTGTGAAAACTGTTTTCCTGGCATCCCAAGAGCTTGCTCATTCCATTCTGGTCTTAGGGAAGTATTGTGTGTCTGTCTTTTAGGCAGGTCCATGATCAACAAAACATCTTGAGCACCAGTGAATTTCTTCAGACTGTAGCTATTATAGGATCAGTTCTGTCCCTGCCTCCTTCAAGAATCTTCTTTGTGAACACAATGAATTTTTCTTCAATTTAGTATCAATAAAATATATTAAGTATCTGCTTAACTGGAAACAAGAGGAAAGAGATAGTCCCTGGCTTTGTCTCTTCCCTTCTAATCTCTATACTTCTTGTTTATTTTCTTGTGTTATTGCATTGGCTAGCACTCCATTACAAAGAGTCACCACCCTTGTTCTATTTGTGCTGCTAATGTTTCAACATTAAGTATATTCTGTGTGTCCGGTAGATGCCCTTTGTCAGGTTAATGAAATTACCTTTTATGTCTGGTTCCTAAGAAAGAGTGATTTTTTAAATCATAAATTGATGCTGAAATTTATCAAATGCTTTTTCTAGATTATATTTTACTGGGCTCTGTAATCCAAAAGCTATAATATACTTTTCCCTAGTAGAGGTAGAAGCTTAGAGGAGGGGTCAAGAAGGACCAGGGACAGCTGGGAAAGGAAGACACATTTGAGTAGGTCCCCCAAGGATGTGAAGAAATGACCCGGAGTCAGTGGGGGTGGCATTTTGGGTTGGGGGAATCCCTGGGGGACTCCCTAAGCAAGGACACAGGATTATGACCATGCCTTCTGAGATGGGACTAGTCTGGTGTGGTCCTCGCTCGTGAGCCCCTCTCCTGGGTTGTGAGCACCTGCGTACGGGGGGTCCAGGGCACACCTCAGCCCCACAAACCATAACGGCAACATCCACTCTGGGTATTCCACAGTGAGGTCCGCACATGTGGCAAAAATCGAAAGAATAGTCATGATCACCCTTAAAAATTACTTAAAGTGCCCATAAAAAACATACGTGGGTTTTATGTCTAAAACCCTGAAAGAGTTCTAGAGTGCTCCAGCTTCCTGCCAGGCTGACTGTATCCTGCTTCGGTTCTGAGCTTCATCGTATAACTTTAACACCCCTTAACAGATTTCTTAGCTGCTGGGAAGATTACCTGAGTTGGGCTCTCAAGTCAGCCAGAAGTTAGACGATGCAGGAGGTCGCTGTGCCATGCGTGCGGCAGGGACGGGATGCTTCTCCCAGTGTCTCCTCTAGGTCTGGCTGAGGCTGGCCGGGACGCCCGGGGGCCTCCGCTGCCCCATTTGCATGCACAGTGACTAGGCAGTGATGGGTGTCTTCCGCGTCTGGCTCCCGGGTCCTTGGACCCAGCTGACCCCGGCAGGACCTTGCTCTCTGCCTTTGTGTGTGGCCAACACCACCTCAGGAAAGGAGTCCTGTCTGCCAAGACCCCTCAGGCCTGGCAACTGGGCTCTGGCCTCGACATGACTCTCCTTGCGTTACGGCCACCAGTTTCTCAGTTCATGTGTTCCTTGTGGGCCACCCGCCAGCCACAGTGGCCCTTTCTTTTTCCTAAAATGCCCAAACTCATTCCTACCTCAGGACCCCGGCATTGCCTGATCCCTTTGCCTGGAATGCTTTTCTTTCTCACCATCCAGGCCTCAGCTCACATGTTGCCTCCTTGGAGAGACCTCCCCAGAACTCTTTTTAAATAGTACCTCAGTTCTGTCACCTGCATCATGTCACCATCTATGTCCCCTACCCATGGAAGAAGATCTTGGCTGTCTTGGTCTCCTTGCATGGGCACCAGTGCCTGGCAGTGTCTGCACATGGTAAGCACTTCATGCCTACTGCCTGCCTGAACAATAGAGTCCTGTCTGCCCATGGCTGCCCAAGCC
Source organism: Eulemur rufifrons (assembly GCF_041146395.1). Classification (NCBI taxonomy): domain Eukaryota; kingdom Metazoa; phylum Chordata; class Mammalia; order Primates; family Lemuridae; genus Eulemur; species Eulemur rufifrons. The sequence goes on along the minus strand of NC_090989.1, from coordinate 190,185,847 downwards.
GGCCCTGGAGTGTCTCCCTCCCTGTCCACACTGACTGACCAGGGCACTGCCTAGCCTTCTCAATGCCATCCCAGAACTCCAGTCCCACCTCCTGGGCCAGCCCCTGGCCCCACGGCCTGCTCCTTCCCTAGTGTCAGCTGAATTCCAGGGCCACTCTGTCCACCTGTCCACTTGTCCTGCTCTCTGCACCACCATCTCCTGCCCACCCCTCCGCCCAGTGTGGGCCTTGGGTGATCCTCCCTCAGCGGCGCCTCCAGCCCCATTCATCCCCATTAGCCGCTGTCCACGCCGGGCCACAGGGAGATCAATTACCAGCGCAGGGTGCTGAACCGTGCTGATGAGGATGTACGCGCAGCCGCTGCGCCGGGGTGGGAGGGGCAGGAGGGCCGGGTGGAGAGTGAGTGGGGGCTGCTTCGCCGGATGCTGGGCAGCCAGCCTGCCTCTGGGGGTCATGGAGGATCCTCTCCCCCAAAAACTGCAGTTTAGCTCAGGCTACGTGACATAGCTGAGGACACCACCTGGCTGGGGGAGAGGCCCGGTCCCTCCCTGGCTCCCACCCCTCTGAGCCGCTGCTCAGGCCCTTCCCTCTGTCCAGAGTGCCCTGCCTGTGTCTGCCCCACACCCCAAGGACCCCAAGGCTCCTAGACCACCAGCTCCCTCACCCCAGACAGAAAGCCACTCTGGCCTCTGGCTCCCCACCCACGACCTGGCTGTCTGTAATCCCACCCATACTAGATTGTTCTGATCTATATGGAAAGATGCTCGACCTCTCTCATAATAAGAGCCATGCAGAGGAAAACCACGAGGAGAGATCGTGTTCTTCTACCAGATTGGCAAAGATGAAACGGGTGGGTGAACACAGAGCCAGCCCTGGCCACTGCACGCGGGAGGGGAAGGTGCGGCCTTACGTTACCCCTTACCCCTGCGCTGTGGATCGTCCGACCTCTGCGGAGGGCAATTTGGCAATAGCTACTTCAATTAAAAATGCACATGCCCTTTAACCCAGCAGCTCACTGCCAGGCATTTATCCCATGGAGATACAAGTGCCCAAAGATATAAATACAAGGGCATTCACTGCCTGGAAACATCTTGCATGTCCCTCGGGAGGGCTGAGTCAATCCCGCCACGTCCACACAGCTGGCGGCGCTAGTACCTGTCTCCTGGAGTTGCTACAAGGAGTATATCAGTTACGATACATCAAGCATTCCTAGGAGTGTCCAGCACACAGTAAGTATAAATCCTTGCTATTATTATTGGTGTGCTGTTGTTGAAAAGAACTGGGTGCATCTATACATACCGATATGTACTTATCTCCCAGAAGTGCCAGCCAGTGAAAAATGTGGACAGCAGAGCGTCGTGTACAGAGCTCCGGTGAGCATGCAGGTTCGTGGATTTTGTTCTGACTCGCTTTGATTCTCAAGATCTGCTTTCTAATGCGTAGGCCATCTCTGGGTGGGCACAGACAGGACTTGGCCACTGCCGCTGTCCCGGGGAGCTGGAGGGAACCAGGGGACAGGGGTGAGAAGGGATTTGCACTTATCTTTCCATGCAATTTGCAGTTTTAACACCTGCCTGTACCAACTATTTGAACAAATACATCACCTTTAAAGACTGGTGACATGCCGTCAGCATCCCCCAGGCTCCGAGCCCCTTGAGGACAGGGATGGATGTGTTGGAGTCACTACCGAATTCCCAGAGCCCAGCATGACCTGGCACACAGAGGAACTTGGCAAATGGTGGCTTCTGGGGGAACCGGCTGGAATTCCACGTGACCCTTCTGCAGGGGACCCCCACCCCAGGAGTGATTCTGGGGAGAGTCCCACAGATTGGGAGTGGAGCACGCTGGAGCAGCCTGGGAAGGGTCTGGCCACGAGGAAAGCAGCCCTGTGGGGGGACAGACCTAGAGCACCACCTCCCAGAAGGGACGATCCCCAGAAGGCCCAGGTGTGCAGGTGCGTCCAGGCCTCCGGGCACCTATGGCAGCCCCCAGTCAAGGGCTGGATCCCTGGGCCACAGCAGAGGCCCCTCTGTGTGCAGGTGCTGACGTCCCCGTGTCTCCCCATAGCTGCCAAGGGGACCAAGGAGACACTACCATGTCAACAGCCTTGGCAGTGCCATGGGGCTTTCTATGGCTTTCACACCTCTGATGGGCTGAGGTGTGGGTCCCCAGCTCTGTGGCAGTGCTGCCCTTCGAACCAATGCCTGGGCTGAGTAGCAGAAATGAGGACCCTGGGCCCAAGCAGGGACCTGCTGGGGCCACCTCTGCCGTCAACCCTGACTTGGGGCCACCCTCTCCTGTATCCCTCTTCCTCCTGCCCAGCAAGGCAGTGGCCACTCCAGCCAGAACCCCAGAAGAGAGGGGTTGGCCGTATCTCGAACCAGAGCCTTAGCACGGAACAGCCCACCTATACCCCATCCATCGGGTGGAGAGGCAAAACCCGGCTCCTCCCTGCTGGGGATACCCCTGCAGTCAAGACGTGAGCCAGCTGGGCTTGCGTAGGCATGGCTAGGTCTTCAAAACACATCGTGGGGAGGCGGAAATGCAAGCTGCAGTGAGATGGGGACTGCCCTGCCATCAGAACACACAGGCAGCGACACTCAGCGTTTTCTACAGGGACACCAGATGAGCACCAAATTTTGAAAATATATAAGGTCCAGAAAGATATGTAACATAGCCCACAACTGCGGTGGCACACTGGGGTGGGGAGGACAGAATAGGGCAGAAATGGGAACCCTAGTCCCATCCATTTTCTAAGTAGAATGGGCTCTTATTTTCCCCGTGCTATCAAAAATATTTTAAAATTCAAATTCTCCATCTGGCGCTCTCCATGGGAGGCCCCCCCCTGAGCGCCCCCACCCGCCCCGCCCCCCTTGCCGGCTCCAGCGGTCCCACAGCGCCTGCCCCTCCGACAGGTGTGCCTCGCCCCTGCCTGCTTCGCCCGCCGGGTCGCCAGACTCCAGTCCATGAGGCAAGTCCCACCCACTGCCTGGTTTTATATAGCTCAAGAGCTAAAGATGGTTTTATGTTTTTTGATGGTTAAAAATAAAAAGAGACCTGGTGGGGTGGCTCACGCCTGTAATCCTAGCACTCTGGGAGGCCGAGGCGGGAGGATCACTTGAGCCCAGGAGTTTGAGGTTGCTGTGAGCTGGGCTGACCCCACGGCACTCTAGCCCTGGCAACAGAGTGCGATTCTGTCTCCAAAAAAAAAAAAAAAAGAAATGAAAAGAAAGATGATATTTCACGACACATGAAAATTACATGAGGTTCAAATTTCAGGGTCCCTACGTACATTGTCGGGACATACCCACTCCTGTTTGTTCTCATCTCGCCTGCAGCTGCCTTCTGCCCTGAAGGTGAAGCGGGGCCTCGCAGGGCCCTAAAGCCTAACGCACTTACGGTCTGGCCCTTTGCAGACAGTCTGCCATCCCCTGGTCTGGACTGTGGGCTCTGTTTTGTTCCCATGTGTATCCCAAGTGCCTACAACATGCCTGCACACAGTAGGTGCTCAGTAAATCTGGCTGAATGAGTGGGTGGAGGTGTATATGGGGGAGCACGTTGCTTCTGCCTCCTAGAGAAAGTGACGCAAGGGCGCTACCCCCCCTTCCCCATCTCTTCCTGGCAGACAGCACCACCTGCTGAGCCCAGGTGAGCTCAGGTCCCGCTGAGCACTGGGACAGGTACCCATGGGGCAGGCAGTGTCGTGTGCTCCAGGGTCTGGGGAAGAGAGGGCAGAGGGTGGTAAAGCCTGGATTTGGCACCAACATGGTGGGCCCCAGGTCTCTGGAATGGGGGCACGGCCTTGCTTGGCCGTAGGGGTTGCCCGTAAGGAGCCTACCCCCACAGCCCTAGTCAGCCTGCTGTGCTTGGGGCTGCAGTTTAGTGCCCTCTGGTGGTCACTGGGAGTGGCCGCTTCCAAGGCACACGTGGCCTTAGCCTCCCTGGCACCCCAGCCTGGCCTCTACAATCCATCTGACCACCTCACCCAGAGATCCAGAAGCCCGCCAGCTTGGGCTCTTGGCCTCTACCAGTTCCTCCCCCTCTCCCTCTCTCCCTCTGGGGTAGCCTGGTGCCACAGGATGGCCTCCTACCAAGCTGATGGGGGAGCTGCTGGTAGATGAGGCAGCCCAGGGCTCCTGGGGACTCTCAGGCTGCCAGACAATCCCCACCCCTGCCACTACCAGTGTGCACCCTATCCTAACAGAGCAGGAGAGTGGCCGTGGTCCCCATGGCCCAGGGACCCACCCAGAGGGATGAACAGGGGACAGCCTTACAAGCTTCCCTGTGTTTCTTGCATATCTGAAGGGGCTGCATTATCTGTGGGTAAGGGCCCCTTGGTACAAAGAACTGCTCCAGGTTCTACTTTGGGGACAAGAAATTTGTCTCTAACCATGCCAGAACTCCACCTAGCAGTGATCATGTGCTTGTCACCACAACACACTGCACCACTAGCAACTGTTCCCTGTCTGCTTCCACCAAGAGACTGGGCCCTGGAAGGGCAGGGACAAGCCTGAGTCTTCTCAGTAACTCCAGCCTGGGGCCAGAGCCTACTTGGGTGAATGATAGTAGATGGATGAACGGAGGATGGATGGGTGGATGGATGGTATGGATGGAGGATAAGTGGGTGCGTGGATGGATGGATGGGTAGATGGGTGGGTGGATGGGTGGGTGGATGGAGGATGGGGGATGGATGGATGGATGGGTGGGCGGATGGATGGATGGGTGGGTGGATGGATGGACGAGTGGATGGGTGGGTGGATGGATGATGGGGGATGGATGGATGGATGGAGGAGGAATGGGTAGATGGATGGATGGATGGGTGGGTAGATGGAGGATGGAGGATGGATGGATGGAGGAAGAATGGGCAGATGGATGTCCTGTAGCAGGACTGAGCTCAGGAGAACACAACCTCTGGGTCCCCAGCCAAGGCCACAACCACTCCTCCCCATCAGCCCCATCCTGTCTTGTCAATCTTGTCTCCAAATATATCCTGGTTCCACTCCTGCCCTGTATCCGTGTCCTCTGCCCCTCCCCCCCCCTCCCCAGCCACCCCAGGTCACCTCATGCGGAGCCCAGCCTGGCCTCAGGACCTCTATGGAAGCTGGTATCAAAATCTAGATCACTGTGCCCACAAAGTGTCCCAGAGATGGTTCCCTCCCCTCCTCCCAGGCTCCCCACAGGCATACGTTACTGACCAGAATGCTTGTTTGTCTTCTGTGCCCCCTACAAGAGTGCGGGACCTTGCCCTTCTCTCTCTTCTCCCTCTCCACCCCCAAGCTGGTGCTTAGCTCCCGCTGGGGAACGATTGTTCCACGACTGCCCTTCTGAGGACAGAGGTTTCACCCGATCCAGGAAGGCAGGGTGGCGTGGTGCACGGCTGCAGCGAGGGGGTCAGACGGGTGCACCCCCCCCCCCAGCTGTGCACTCTGGGCCACCTGCCTGCCCTCTCTGAGTGCCAGTTTCCTCATCAGGAAAAGAAACTCCACCTCACAAGGGTGTTCTGTGGCTTAGGGAGAAAATGAAAGCAAAAAGCATTTAAAATTAGAAAATGCAAGACACGTGCAGGATATCGTGAGCTGAGTTTATTGTTGCCTGTATAAACCACCCACAGCCAGTGCCTGCCAGGGACCCCAGCACGCTGTGCAGCCTGTGCCAGGGAGCCACGGCACAGGTACATGCCCCACACCTGCCCAGCTGGCACAGCACCCGGCACCCCTGAATGCAGAGCAGCCAGGGCCCCTGTGGGCGACTGTCCCAGAAGGACGTATGGTGGTACAGGGGCCAAAGCCAGACCCTACACCCTTTTTGGTTTACAGAATTAGTTGCCAACAACTTAAAAATCAGGATATTGCACATAAAAATCTGTATTTCTGGCTTCTCCAGATTTCTGACATCAGACCTGCGTTCCCACATCACAGCAATTAGCTACAACTGACTGTGGCAGCTGCCACCCTCAGGTGGGATCTGTGCTCCGCTGCCCCCACCACACCCCATCTCTCAAGGCAAGCTGCCATCATCAACTAGATTGTGCACGTTTCTCTCACCACAGAGCAATGTCTTCTCTCTCCAGTAACAGCTGGAAAGTCACAGGAAGCGGGCCCACCACTGGAAGGACAGGACACACAACTGCGCCCGGACACCCAAGCTGCAGACCTCTGCTGGGCCCGGCCCAGCCAGGTGGGGCCGGGTCACTCCACACACACCCCTTCATGTAGCTGTTAAGAGGCAGAGCTCAGGACACAGCCAGGCTTCCCCAGCCTGGGCTAATTCGCTCTTGAGGAATTTCCCAACTCCCGGAATCCCAAGCGCTAGTTAGCAGGGCAGGCACGCGGCCCTGCCGGGGCGAGGCTGCAGCAGGAGCGACGCAGGACCGGCAGTGCTGTGCTGGCGCGCCCTCTGGTGGCCACTGGGCAGCTCTGCAGCCACCGGAAGATCCTGAACTTGATTCCTGGGAGTCGGCCATCCACAGCCCCCCTAGCAGGCTCCCCCACAGCCCACCCCTCAGCCACTTTCCTGGGTGCTCTGGCACCCACCTCAGTCCCCTGAAGGGCTGGACCTCTTCCAGGCTGCACCCTCTTCAGGGTAGGGTTCAGCCTCCCCATCCTTCATGTCTCTGTGCCCCTTGGGGTGCAGGGAATGACCCCCGAGGTCGGGGGGAGCCAGGCAGGGCACTTAGGTGAGCCGACCCGCCAGGTGCCCTCAGTGACCAGGGAAGCTTGTGTCCTGGGTAATGTTGCCACCGCAGAGCCGGTGTAGCCAGACGGTCCTTTGTCAAGAGAAGTCGTGGATGTGGACCTTTATGTGAAATACACCAATTTTTAAAGGTTGGCTCAGACGTGTAAACTACCCAGGTTGGAGAAACATGTTGGCAGGGCAGGGTCAGGCCAGGAGTCCCAGCGGAGAGTTCTGCTGAGGCCTCACAGCTGGCAGAACCTCTGAGATGGTGGGCGTGAGCCAGCAGTTTTCAAAATTTTGTTTATTTGAGCAGTTTCTAGCCATCATCATGTTTGCTCCTGAGAGGCAAGCAAGAGAAAGAAAACTCTGGGGCCCATTTCAGAGTCTGGGACACTGAGGGTGAGGTGGGCTCCTGGTAGGCTCGAGGTCACAGCCAGTAAAGAGAGCTCTGGGGCCGAGTGAGACAGTGGCCTGGGCAACAGCAGTGTCCGCAAGCTGCCCCACACAGCCTCGCACAGGGAAATGTGTCCCAGGGCCGGGCGGGGGATGCAGGAGGACACTGGCAGCCCCCCACAGCAGCACCTCCCACCCCACCTGGCCTGCACCCTCCGAGCTGCGCCCTTCCTAGTCCCCTCGAGAGCCCACCACCCCAACACCACCGAGACTGTGGCTCCCCTGTACATGCGTATGCATGTGTACACACACACACACACACACACACACACGCATGCACGCACACACGTATATGCCCTCCATGCACACAGCTCCCGGACAAGCAGCCCAGGCAGAGCCACAGAGGCTTCTTGGTCGGCAGGCAGCGCAGGAACAAGACGGGCCCCCCTTGGGGCTCGGGTTTAAGCAGGAATGCCTCCTGCAGCCTTGTCCGTCCATCAGGAGCACAGTAGGAGGGACCAGGGCAGGGGGGCCCCCAGAGGCCTGTGTAGGCCAGGCACGTGGCCATGACTGGGGCAGCCTCACCAGTTGGCCTTCACTGCCTTGATGTCACTCACAAGGTTCTGGGCCAGGCAGATGCCAAAGATCTGTAAGATAGAGGGCAAGTGAGGGCAAGGTCAGGGCAGGCCCCGGGCAAGGGCAGGGGCATCGGAGCCATAGCAGTACCTGGAGGAGGGCAATGCCCACGAAGACCCCGGCCACGACGACCAGGTTGTCCTGCAGCCACTTCTCAAACTGGCCCACGCAGCCTTTGGTGTGGATGAAGCCCTGCTGCTCCAGCTCCTAGGGACATGCAGGCACCAGGCTCGGCCACCTGCCACTGCAGGCCTCCTCTCAGGCCCGCTCCTTCCCTCCCCGGCTTGCCCCCGGCCCCCCCGGCCCCCGACCTCCAGCTGCAGGCCCACTCCCCAGAGTACTGCCATGACCTCCAGCTGCAGGCCCACTCCCCAGAGTACTGCCATGGGGCCTCTGAGGAGCTGGCTCATGGGGTCTCAGCACGGACGCCCCTCCTCTGAGAGGCCTTCCCTGGCCACCTAGCCCCTCTCCCATCACCTCCCTTATTTTCTTCCAAGCTCTCAGCTTAAGTTGTCACCTGACTGGCCACATTTCTTCACCTATGAGCTACGGTCTTTCTCCCTCCACTCCTCGGGGGCAGAGACTGCCATCTCATGAGGGCTGGATGCCCAGTGCCTAGCGCAGTGCTGGACACCTGGCAGTGCTCAACGGAGTGGGAACGCGCACACCTACCCATGGCCGGGCCGCAGCACCGCACCAGCCCGGCGTCCGGCAGGCTCCCAGGACTCGGCTCCCTCTCCCCAGAGTGCCTGAGGCCTCGCACAGCAGCTGCGGGAGAGCCCTCCCGTCCCTTCCCAGTATCCCCAGCTGCCCCAGCCCTGTCCCCACCCTCTTACCAGTTTGAGCCGGACATCATAGCCACACTGGGTGTTGAGGACATCTTCCTGAGAGGAAACAGGCCAGTTAGCGACTTGGCAAGGGGGCATCCCACAGGGGTCTGTGGTGCCCAGGCACCGCGACAGCGTTTCTTTCTCAGAGGAAGTAGGTGGAACCACGGACTCTGTGCATCCACCACTCAGGGGTTTATTTTTGGTTTTTTTTTTTTTTTTTTTTGAGACAGAGTCTTGCTTTGTTGCCCGGGCTAGAGTGAGTGCCGTGGCGTCAGCCTAGCTCACAGCAACCTCAAACTCCTGGGCTTAAGCGATCCTACTGCCTCAGCCTCCCGAGTAGCTGGGACTACAGGCATGCGCCACCATGCCCGGCTAATTTTTTCTATATAGATTTTAGTTGGCCAGATAATTTCTTTCTATTTTTAGTAGAGACGGGGTCTCACTCTTGCTCAGGCTGGTCTCAAACTCCTGACCTTGAGCGATCCACCCGCCTCGGCCTCCCAGAGTGCTAGGATTACAGGCGTGAGCCACCGCGCCCGGCCTTATTTTTGGTTTTTTTGAGACAGAGTCTCGCTCCGTTGCCTGGGCTAGAGTGCCGTGGCATCAGCCTAGCTCACAGCAACCTCAAACTCCTGGGCTCAAGCGATCCTACTGCCTCAGCCTCCCGAGTAGCTGGGACTACAGGCATGCGCCACCATGCCCGGCTAATTTTTTCTGTATATTTTTAGCTGTCTAGATCATTTCTTTCTATTTTTAGTAGAGACGGGGTCTCACTCTTGCTCAGGCTGGTCTCGAACTCCTGACCTCAGGCGATCCTCCTGCCTCGGCTTCCCAGAGTGCTAGGATTACAGGCGTGAGCCACCATGCCCGGCTAACATCCACCACTCTTAAACAAGGCTCCCAGAGGCCCATGTGCCTCTTTCCCAGTCACCCAGGCACGTGGCTGCAAACACCAGCTTGGACCTGCCTCCTGTTTAGGAATCCTGCCTGCTGGAGTTTTATAAGAATGGGGAGAAACCTGGCCCTTGGCACCCCAGATGAACTGTGACTGAAGAAGTGTCACTGAGAGGTTTCTGCAATGAAAAAAGCCATAAAAGGGTCAGAGCCCCCCAACCCCTGCCATCCCAGCATGGTGGCACAGTCGGGTGGTGACTGGTGGTGGCCCAGACAACCCCTGCCACATACACCCATGAATGTGAGGGATGCCAGCCCCTGGCCAACCTTCCAGCCAGCCAGGAGCAGACATTTAGCTGGGAACACAGGGTGCAAGGAGGCCTCTGGGCCAGTCCCCATCCCCTGTGTCCTGCTATTTCCAAATCACCACAATCAAAGAGACAGGTCTTGCTGAGCAGGGAGAGCAGCACCAGCTCCAACAGGCCTCAGAGCCTCCATGAAAAACGATGGCTCCCAACACTCACAGCCCCAGGGTAGAGCTGAGCAGGGCCCTTGGGGGTCAGCACGGGACGGGTCCTAGATGGGGTCTGCACATGGCAGCACGTCTACCCCTCCTCCCCCAGCCCCACTTACCGCAGGGTCCCTGACGCAGCAGGAGAAGGGAACCCCGCAGCGCTCCCGGCTGGGGTTCAAGTCAGTGCAGTTGAAGTAGATATTGAGGTTCCAGTCGTTGGGCCCTCGGGCTCCGCAGCAAGACCACTGGGGGGCAGGGGAGAGCTCTGGTGAGCTAGGACTGCCCCAGGAGCCTCACCCTCTCTGGGGACCAGCCCAGCTGTGGGGAGACAGGGCTGTCTGGGAGGGGACCTAGAGACAGCCAGGCAGGTGGGCACCTCCCCCATCCACAGCAGACAGGCCGGGCCTGGGCCCAACCTCTGGCCGACAGAGGTCGAGGGGTGCTGGGAAGGGGTCCTGAGATTACCCCCGACCCAAGAGGCTGGCAAAAGGGAAGGAAGGGGCTGAGGATATGCGTCAAGGACTGTGGCTTCCTCTGGCCCTCACTGAGGGGTGGGTGCTGGGCCCAGCCCTGTGGGATCAGAGATACCACTGAACTTTGTGTCTGCACCGGGTGTCCCCACACTTGCTCAGAGACTTTACAAAGACCTCTCTTCTTCAGTGCAGGGACAGGAGGGGACTCTTGCCCACCTCCCCTCCCTGCCACCCCACAGCTAGCCCATCCACATCCTATATGCCTGCTGGCATCAGCCCCCAGCCCCATCACCCCGACCCAGGATGTTCCGAGCTGCTCCCCGGGCAGGGGCCATGGCGATGACCCAAGGAGCTCACGGTCTAGTGGGGGACATGGGGCAGCCCACAGCTCAAGCTCGGGGCAGGCCTGGGCCGTGAGCCGGCCGGAGCACAGCTTGTTCTGCACTTGCCTCCCTGCACCTGCTCGGCCCCAGCTGCTCCCACAGCACAACACTCCCCTCCCCCTTCAGCCCCTGCTCCTCTTCCTCCTTTGGCCTCAAGGTCACCACTCAGAGGCCTTCCTCTCTCCACCCTTCATTTCAGCCCTTACCTTACCTCATTTTACAATTTTACACATGCACACACACACGTGCACACACACATTTGTTTGTTTGCTTATTTATCATGTCTCTCCCAACTGCCATGCCCATGAGGACAGGTCCCAATTTTTTCACCACTGAATCCCCTGCACATGGCCCAGGGCCTGGCACACGGTAGGCCCATAACAATCCTGTGCTGAATGAATTAATTAATCACATCATAACCCCCGGCAACATGTCTGGGTTGAAAGCTCCTCGAAGCAGGCAGGGGCTCTGGTTCACTTCTGGACCCCAGAGCTGATTCTTGGTGGTGAATGGTGCCAAAGGCCTGTGACCGTGAGTGGGTGTGATCAGGTGTGACTGTGTGTGGATGTGAGTGTGAGGCCGTGGGTGGGTGGGGCTGGGTGTGAGTGGGCAGGAACGTGCAGGTGGAAGGCATTTTGTATTTCACGAGCTGTTGCCTGGCTGCTTCCTCACAGGGGTTAGGTTTGCAAGCTTGAGGGCAGAGCTCCAGTCAGGGACCTCAAACTCGAATATGTACAGAGGCCAAACACATAATAGAAAAGAGAGAAAGGGCTGACATGGAATAAAATACACAGTGCTGGGGACAGCAGCAGAGAGCCCCCTGTACTAGCCTAGCTGATATTGTGGGCCCAGGATCTAGTAGAAGGAGAAATGTGTATTTTTATGTCAAATTTCCTCCACTTAGGTTGTGGTAAGGCCCAGCCTGGGAACTGCCAGTTTGGAACCTCTGGCCTCTGTTTCCCAAGGCTGTGTTTCCACAGGGCAAGGAAAATGGGGACCCGTGGGGATCGCCAGGGGCTGGCTCTCCTCGGACAGGGACACTCTTGGGTCTCCTCTCTGGGGCCTGCTGGCCTGGGAGATGGTCCCAGCAAGCAGGGAACTTGCTCCCTCATTCATCTGGCCAGCGGGTGCCTCCTACATGTGGCCCGTGCTGGATGCTGGACTCACATATTCCTGAGCAAAGTCGATGAGGTTCTGGAGGTCGATGTCGTCCCGGTAGGCCTTGACGTTGTTGTTGATGAAGAGGTTAAGCTGGTCTCGAATCCAGTCCTTGAAGACAAAGGCCAGGATCCCTGTTGCCAGCTCCAGGAAGAAGATGAGGCCGAGGAACACAGAAAACTAGGGTTGGGGCACACAGATGGCGGGGGTTGGAACGGCAGGGCTCTGGCAACCTCCGGGGGCCTGGGGGTGCCACAGGGAAGAACTCCACCCCCACCTCCACCAAGACCAAGGGAACCCAGAGTCCCCACCTTCTCTTACTTTGGTATTGTTCTGTGGTGGTAGAAGGCAGAGCTGCTCTTGCCTATCCATCCGTCCCCCTTCGTCTGGTAATCACACCCTGATTTCTTTGAAAAACCACCCTCCATGCAAACCTTTAGTTCCACCTCTCCCCACTCCCGGATATGGGAGGGTGTGTGCCACAAGCCCACCAATCAGAGCACTGCCTCCCCTCTGCCCACAGGGATTGGTCCAGAGACAGCCAATCAGAACCAAGGGGATACAATTAAAGGCGAGAGGAGTCCGCAAGAGAGCCCTCTGCCTCCAGCAGAGCTCCTGGGAGGGCAGGGGGAGGCCAGCCCTGTTCCTGAGCCTCCTGCCACCCCTTGGGAATGGAGCCAACTCATGGGGAACAGAGCTGAGAAACAGAGAGACCAGGCTGAATGACTCTGTGGTGGCCCCTAGATCAAAATGCACCTGTGGCCAGCACAACCCTGGGCTTTTCTTGTGTGAGCCAATAAATACCCTTTTATGCTTAAGCCACTGGGTTTCAGTCATTTACTATACCACAGAAAGGATCCTAATAAATACAGATAACACAAATCTAATAATTATCACTGTTATTACACAATAATAAAGCTCCCCATTACTAAGCACCTATAATATTACAAGAACTAGTCAGTGCTTAGTCGGTGGCCAGGAGGTAGCTGGGGTCCCAGTGGATCTCGGAGGGCAGGGGCACTCACAAACTTGAGCAGGAAGGTGTTCTCTCGGAGGGCCCCGATGCAGCCAGCAAAGCCCAGCACCGACATGACACCTCCAACTACCACAAACAGCCACACAGGGTCAAGGCCTCCCAGATCTGTCAGCGCCGAGATGTTGGAGAGAACGCCCTGTGCCAGTGGGGGCAGAGGCAGGTGTGGGGGGCCGACCTTCCCACCGCCTTGCCCCACAGCAGTCCCACACCACACCCACTGCCTTACCTTCTCACCCCAGGCCCAGATGCCAATGGCCAGGAACAGGGCTCCCAGCACCTGCAAGGGCAGCAGTGAAGAGCTCAGGGCTGGGCACCAGCACCAGGACCCTCGCTCATCCCTCCCAATGCTCGGGGCTTCAGGACGCTGAGGAGAACGGAAGAGGCACCAAGGCTGTGAACAGTATCCAGGGTACCTTCCACCTTCCCAAGAACACATATCAGTGCTTCTTCCCCGCCCCCGCCCCCCAACACAGCCTGGAGGACTGACCTTCCCCTAGCCTTGGGGTGGACGTCAGGGGCTCCTTCCCAGAACTCAAAACTAGAATAGACAGTGGCCAAGACACTCCTGCCAAGTAGCAGCAGTAGCAGCATCCTGAGCCTCTGCTCCTGCCTCCTGCCCACGCTGGGGTTCCAGGCCACTGGCCTCCTTTCTGTCCCTCCCCAATTCCAGCCCTCCTGCTGCCCTGTAGCCCTATGACTGTCACCCCATGCCCCTCAATGCCCCTCCCTGCCCTGTTCCACCACCTTGACCTCCGTCTGCCAGAGTCAGTTTTGTGGCTCACAACCAAGCACCCCTGCATGATGACCAGTCTCATGCAGAGCAGGGTCCAGTTGAGGGCCTCTGCCTGGGCCAGTGGCTTTGCCCTAGACGACACGTGGCCACAGCTCTGTCTGGACCTCCTAAACACCAGCTACCGACTCCCCACCAGGGCAGCCCGAATGCCCCTCCACTGTCCTCATCTTTCCCAGCATCCTGCCTCACTTCCTTACTGGGAAGAGCCCTAGAAGTCAAGGATGGCTACCCTCATGCCTGTGTGCCCAGTCTCAGGGGCGGAAAGCCCCCTCCCACCCAAGCCCAGGGCCATGACCCCCATTCCTCAGGCCACCCCCATCTACCTGCTTTCTCTACAGGCTCCTTCCCCTCAGCAGCATCCACAGTCACAGGCCCTTAACGCCTTCCCTTCCCTGACCCTGGGCTCCTCCCACTGCTATACTCTTTCTCTGGAAACAGTCTTCCCCTTCCTCCCCCATGCTGGGTCTGCTGATGTGAAACCAAACATCACTTTTCCTGCCTCATGCCCCTGACCTGTCCCGGGCCTTTAGACAGGGCACTGACCGCCACTTTCTCCTTCTTGAACCCCTTCCTGGTTAACTCAACCCCATCCCCTCCCCCAGGATGTTGCCTTCTCCTGCCCTCCCTACAGGGCACTGCCCCGGGTCCACCCTTGGCCTCCTCCTGCCCTTTCTCCTCACGCTCATTCGCCACCCCATCAAGACACCAGTGTCACCGGATCTCCACCCAAACCTTGCACTAGTTCCAGACCCCTACGGCTACCTGCCTGCTGCAAACACATCCCTGTTCCCAGCACCGTTCTGTGCCCTGGGATGACTTTGGCGGACGGGACAGACAGGCTCTCCACCTTCACGGAGCGCCACCCTGGCGGGGAGACGGGCCGTGAGCGAACAAACAGGGAAATTTCAGACCCTAACCTATCCTTTAAAGAAAATCAAACAGGGTGACACAATGTGGAAGTGATTAGAGGCTGGGGGCGTGCTTTAGAAAGGGCAGCAGGGAGGGTGGTGGCATTTTAGCTGAGGTTTGAATGATGAAAAGGAACAGGAGGGAGGCGAGTATTCCAGGCAGAGGGGCCAGCGAAGGCAGAGGCCCTGAGGTAGCAGGACCATGTCTGGTGGTGCGAGGACAAACTGAAGGGTGGCAGGGCCAGACCCCACAGGGCTGGAAGTCGTGGGGAGGAGTCTGGACAGTATTCTAGGAGCCGTGAGAAACCACTAGCAGGTTCTGAGTGGGGCTGCACCAGGGTTTGCTTGACATTAAAACAAAAATATCTGTGGGCCTGTGTCATAGGTACCTGGCTTAGGCCACCTTGACCCAAACCTGAAACCTTCCCCTACCTCCTCAAGTGGGCCAGCCCAGTCAACTCAGCCTCAGGACTTTCCCTGGAGCCTTCCTTACTCTCCCCACCCCCACCATCCCAGCTTTGCCAAAGCCCTCCCCCCTGCCCCACAACCTCTAGACCCTGCCCCTCACCCACCCTCCCCATGGCAGCCAGACGGTGCTGCCTCCAGTACAAAAGCCAGATAAGATCCATTACTCTGAAGCCCTCACTGCGCCACGCTGCCTGACCATAAAACCCAAATGCTCAGCTCCAGGCCCCTGGCCTTCTAGTTCTAGCTCCCTACCCCTATTCCCCCACCCAGGCCCTGGAACAAACCTGGGCTCCAAGCCTGCTCCCTCGTGGCACTCAAGGTTATCTCTGCTCACTGCTCTGCCTCACCTCTAGTCGCTGCCCACTGGGCTGTCACCTTGGCTCTGTACTTTCTAGCTGTGTGACCCTAGATAAATGACTTGACTTCTCTGTGCCTATTTTTTTCAGTTTCCCCATCTGTAAAACTGTAGATATAATAAGGCAGTGTGAGACTACAACAAATCAGAACTCATTTAATCTGCTTAACAGCCCTGAGGGGCAGACTTCATCATCCAACCCACACAGGCAAGGAAGCTGAAGCCCAGGGAGAGGTGACTTGCCCAAGGTCTGCTACACTCAGGCCTTCTGGCTTCCTTCCCAATGCTCCCAGCAACTTCCAGAGCTGAGCGCTGCTGGTTCGAGGACACCCACCACACAATAACCTCGGTGGTGGCACGTGAGTACAGGGCAGGGCCATGAGTCCTGCTGGACACAGGTGGAAGGGCCCCTGGCATTTAGACCCAAGGCAATGCAAGCAGAGACTGCAGAGGCCGCAGGTTTGGCAAGATGGGAAAGATGACTTGGCAGGGCCCAGATGCCACCCTGGAAGGGGCACCAGCAGCTCCCTTCTCTGGGCAGCGACCGCCCAGCCCTGGAGCCCCGGTTCTGACAGCTGTGGAATGTTGAATTCTGTTCCCCAGGGCCAGCTCCGAGGCTCTCAACTGGGGGCAACCCCTTCCCTGCTGCTGAGTACTAGATATTACTCCTCCCTGCCAGCCAGCCTCCTAGTACCGGAATGGAGCGAGAGGAGGGCTGGCACCCACCCCGCTTTGCAGAAACCAGATGCTAGAGGGGTAAGGAGGCCGAGAAGTGGGCCTGGCCCTTCCCTTCCAGCCAGAATTTCCTCCCTACCAACTAAACCAGGGGTGGGGCTTGGCGCACACCCCACCTCCCAGGGTAGCAAGGGGGCCGGGCAAGAGACGGGGCGACCCGCACCTAGCATGCTCCTGGGGTCCTCAAGGAAACACCTCCCCTTTCTCCAACGGGCCTCGGAATTACACCGGGACATCCCCGCCGTAGGTGGGGACCTGCCCCCCAGCAATCCGGGCCTCTCCGTAGCTCCCTTGGGAAGCCCAGGGAGCCGCAGTAGGGGTGGGAGGAAGGAGTAGGGGGGGCCAGTCCGAGCCCCAAGCTCTTGAGGCAGGGAGTGGTCCCCCCCAGTAGGGGCCTGAACCTCCCTCTCTGTCCACCCCAAGCACAGGGCCCCGCGCAGACCCCAGCGCTCACCCAGAAGACAATGTTGAAGCCAAACAGGAAGTATTTCCCGCAGCAGCCGACCTCGGGTTCCTGGAAGTGCTGGTGCTTGCCAGGCATGGTGAGCGGCCGCCCACCGGCCAGGGAACCGGAGCCGCGGCCCGGGCCCAGCCCCCCGCGGGCCGCCCTGGGCTAGAGCCGCCCGGGGCCTAGCCGGGCGGCTGCGGCTTCATGGCCGCGGCCACACAGAGCGCCGGTCGGACCCCGCCCGCCCCGCAGGGACCGCCCTCGGCGTCCAGACCGCCTAGCCCGGAGCCCAGCTCTGTCCCCTTGGAGCCCCGCCCCCGGACCTGGCTCCGCCTCCGTACCAGACTCCGCCCCTGGAGCCGGCTTATTCCCTCGGAGCCCCGCCCCGGACCTGGCTCCGCCCCCGCAGCTCGGAGCCCCGCCCCCGGACCTGGCTCCGCCCCCGCAGCTCGGAGCCCCCCTCAGGGCTCCGCCTCCGCCGTCCGGCCCTGCAGCTCCTCCAGACTCGTTCTCTCCGGCTCCGCCCGGCTCCCGCCAGGCTACGGCCCCAGCCAGACCTCGTTCCTTCGGGATCCCGCCCGTGGGCCCGACCTCGGCCCCTCACAGGCTGCCGCCCCGAGCTCCCCAGCGTCCTTCCTAGACCCGCGGGAGACGCCTGCTGCTGGCGCACAAGACCGCGGCCTGGAGAACCCCCACTTCCTCCAGCCCCGCAAGACTCAGTGGAGCCACCCTGGACCCGGGCCGGCTGTTGGAGCCCATCCCGGGGGAAGAGTGACTGCTCCAGTGAAGTGGTGGGGATGGTGGTCGGGATGGAACCGAACGCGCGTGCAGGACCTTTTCTTACAGGGGAGTCGAGTCCGAGGCGCTTTTCACGCTCTACCTGTACCGGCTCAGACTCTGGCCAGACGAGGACCTGGGTCTCATGGGGGCCACGCCTGCTGCTCTCTGCCCCTTCAGTCTTGCTAGGGGCATATGCCCCAGCCCCTGGCTGAAACCCCCTTGATGGCTGCAGTCCCCCAGCCATACCCCTCTCCCCTCTACCAGCTTGGGCCCTGATCAGGCTTGTTAGTACCCAGGAATCTCACATGAGTCCCTTCAAGGAAGGACAGGGGTGGATCGAGGTTTAGGGGAGCCCTCCTTAAAAATAATTCCAATTTTGTTCAGAAGTATTTATTTAGAACAAGAATACAAAGGCACTTAAGCTTCATCACGTTAGTCGACCTCGACCAGGACCATGGTGTGGCCTAGACCCCCATCACCCCTCTCCTGGGGGCAGAGGCTCATCCACCCACTTCCATGTCAGTCTGGCCCGGAGTCAAGCGAGGCACAGACATCCCTGGCCACAGATGACAAGGCAAGAAGCCATGCAGGGCTCCCCACACAGCCTTCTGTGCAAATGGTGGCTCTCCCTCAAACCCTCCAGCCTCAGGCCACGGACCCAGCCACAGCACACACACTCTCACACGGGTGTGGGTGAACATTTCGGTTGTCACAGGGTAAGCCTGAACAGGATCCAGGGTGGGCACCGAAGCTACAAGGTTTTTAGGCAGAGGGGTCACAGAGAAGCTCCCCCCTCTTGTCTTTGAACTGTACCCCTTGAAGTGTCAGTGGCCTTGAGCCCCTGCCCCTTCAATGGAAGAGCCTGGCCTGCAAGCCACCTAGCCCCCTTCCCAAGCAGGCACAGAGTAAATGCTGGTCCCCTCCCCCCATGACTCACCCACATCCAATGAAACAAGCAACCCCAGGAGTTCCCTCCACCCTGCCCATGATGTGGCTCCAGGAAAAGCTAGCTGCCACCACTGCATTCCTAAGCCTGGGCCCCAACTTATGTTAAAACATACATATTCCTGTTCGATTGACTGGTAAGAACCAGGCTGTCTACACCCAAGTCTTGCTCCCCACGCAGCAGTAAGAAGCTTGGGTGACAGCTGTCCCACTAAACAGGAGAGGTGCCAAGGCCCCTCACACCACCAACTTGTTCTTGGCTAGGGAGTTGCTCTTGGCGGCTGTGTCTGCATGGGCCTGGTAACCAATGACGGTCTTTGCAGAGAGGCCCAGGCGCTCTTTGTATACACGCCTGGGTGGGGACACACAGGGGACAGGAGACACAAGTAGTCAGCAGAGGGTGTCCTTTGCCCACCAAACTCCTGCCCTCATTCCAGCACCAGCCACTCTTGTTTTGTATCTTGCCTATGTGGAAACCCAAAAGCAGAGTTCTACTGCTAGAAATAGCTGAAAATCTAGATTCCAAACCCCTTTTATACAGATGAGTAAAGAAGAAGGGAGAGAGGGTATGTAGAGATCCAGAGGTCTCCCTTGCAAGCCAAGCCACCTCCCCACCTTCCCCCAGAAGACCCTCAGCCCCCACCCTGTGCCAGAGAGCCCCTCACCCGATGTGCAGGACGGCCACCTGGTTTTCCGCCTCCCTCGTCCACACAGCGATCTTGTCCCCCTTGGCACGGATGCTGATGACGGCCCCACACACCTCACCGCTGTGTTCCTCAAAGCTCTCCCCTATCAGACACAGCAGCTAGGCCGAGGGGTAGGGGTGGATTGGTGAGACCTGGGGCAAAGAGACTGTCCCCATTCTTGAGACCACTGCCACCATGAGACCTGCCCCAGCTCCTCCCCCTCCCCCACTCACTGTTTCCAGCCACAGCTGGTCCAGCTCACTATGGCGCTGCTGCTTGGCCAGGCTGACCAGCCAGCGGCCACCCCGCCTATTCCTGCTGTCTTCCCACATGGGCTCGATGCCATCCTGTGAGGTAGATGGCAAATCAACTGCCACCCTTTGTTCAAAGAGAGGTGGGGACCCAGCTACCTTCCCAGTCTAAATAGGCCAGGTTCTCTCTTAACTTCCTCACTCTATTCAAGCAGGTCCCACCACCCAGCCCACCACACAGATACTCTTCTGAACTCCCACAGGGCCCTGAGCCTCAATATTGGCCACCTGTTACAGCCATGTGTGTATGTGTCCTTTACCAACCCGAGTTCCTTGAGACAAAAGTTCAAATGGGGGTAGATCAGA
The DNA here is from genome assembly GCF_041146395.1 of Eulemur rufifrons. Classification (NCBI taxonomy): domain Eukaryota; kingdom Metazoa; phylum Chordata; class Mammalia; order Primates; family Lemuridae; genus Eulemur; species Eulemur rufifrons. The sequence goes on along the minus strand of NC_090989.1, from coordinate 190,166,122 downwards.
CCCAAGGTGGGCAAGGGTAGACATCCTGGGGTTGGCTGCATGGTCCCCATACGTTGCTGGGCAGAAGTCACCTGGGAAATCTTTAAAACTAAGGTCAGCACCTCTAGGAGTGGGTGTGGACATCAAGGAGCATCCTGGTGAAGGAGCCAGGCCAGAAACCTAACCTGGGCTCCTTCCTTAGCCTCTTCCGACTTCCCCTTCCCCACTCAAATGGCCTTGGATGTGCAGCTAGCTCAGGCCTGACGTGCTCCATATGGGCTTCTGGGCAGCCTTTCCTCCAACCGGAAGTCACATCTGGGCTCAGAGAGGCTGTCTGTGGCACCCCACGCCCTCTGTGAGGGATTAATGCAGCAGCCGCCAGGAAGGATCAGCCCCTGTCCGCGTGGGAGAGGAAAAGGGGAGAGCGGAGCTTGCCTTGAACAGGGCGTAGTCACAGCCGGAAGAAAGCTTGCTGGCCAGCTTGATGTGACCGTACAACCTGGAGAGAGCCCCCACCCCATGCTGAAAGTCAAGGCTTTTTAAGGCCTGGTTCCGGTTGGCTCAGCCACCCCACTCCTCACCAGACCCAGCTTCCCACCCACCTTTAGGCCTCAGCCTCCAAGCCTTTGCCTACACCAGCCTGCCACCTGGGATCCGCTCCACCTGCCCAAGCCCTCCAGTCCCCCTTCTCCCTGGATCCCTCACAGTGAAGCCTGAGTCCCGGGGGCACCCTCCAGCTACAGTCCCAGGCCTTCTCATGCTCCTCCATGGTCTGTGCAGCCCTTTTCACTACCCCTGCCTGGAGCACCCAGGACATCCTCACTTTGTGGCCGAGACAGGTTCAGAGAGGGGAAGGAGCTGGCCCAGGTCACAAAGCCATGGAGTGGCAGAGTCAGTCAACTTTCCGCTCCTCCCCCTTGCTAGGCTCTCTCCTACGCCCTGGAAGGTGGTGAGGGGTGGCTGTGCCCCAACCCCAGTGCCCTCTGGGAAGCACCCACCAACCCCAGCCCTCCCCCAGTCTTGGGAGGCCCTAGGGAAGGCGGGCAAGGCTGTGTAGGAAGCAACTCCCCCCAGAAGGAGTCAGGCTTCGGCCCCTCCCGCCCTCTTAGGGGCAGACACTTACGCCCAGAAGTCCTCCACGGTGTCAACCTTGGTGACCAGCTGCAGATTGTCCCGCCAGGCCCGGCTGCGGTCATTCTTTAAGAACCACAGGGCCCACCTAGCGAGGTGGGGGAGGTGGCCAGGAAGCAGAGAGCCTCCCATGTCCGCCCCCAGCAGCACCTGGGCTGACAAGGAGGTCCCTCCCTTTCAAGGGCAAACTGGGAGATCAGATTCGGGGCACAGACTCCTCCCAGGTGTCTAAGTTATCCAGAAGGGCCAGGGCAGGAGTGGGGGTGTTAACTCAGAAGGGCCAGCAGGACTCCAAGCTCAGGCCAGCTCTGGTCTCTCACAGATGAGCTAGGGCCCAAGAGAGGAAAGGGTAGGCCAAGGCCACTGCCAGCCAGCACGGGGGTGGCCCGATAGCAGGGATCTGTGTTCAGCTTGTAGTCCCCTGCCTACCTGTTCTGCAGGGGGTGCAGTTCAGGCTTGACCTCTGCAGGGCCCTCAGCCCGGGCCTTGCCCGCAAGAGGCGGCCTGGGAGAGCTCGCAGCCTCGTCTCCTGCGGCCCCCACTGCTGTCTCCTCTTCCTCCTCCCCTTCTTCCTTTTCCTTTTCCTTCTTCTCCTTGTCCCACTTTTGGATTCCACCCTCAGCTTCACTCACCTGACCAAAGAAAGGAGTCAGGGTGGGTTGCGAGCCCTGGTCCCAGCTGTCCCCATGTGGACTTACAGGGCTGGCGGTAGCCATGCTGGACTCAAGCTCCACGGAGGACTTGGCACTGAGGGCCCCCAGCTGCCAGCTTTTAACCCACCAGCACCTGCCCCCACCTGCTTGGGGCAGGTGAGGGGGAGGAGCTCAGAGGTGGAGAGGCTAACCAGGTTCTTGCCATCAGCAAGCATTTAGTGAGTGCCTTCTGCGTGCAGTGCCCGGGCTGGGGATACAGCTGTGGCCAGGCAAACCCAGCCCCACACAGTGGGGGCCCAGAGGTAAGAGTCAATATCTGGGGTCTGCAACCCACTAAGGGTAGCTCCTGAATTAAAGTGGACTGCTTTGCAGATGGCAGAAGGCAAGGCATTTACCTGGTCTCTGGAAGGAAGAATCTGAGTTTTTAAAAATTTTAATCATTTGCTACATTTGGACACAGGAAGTTTTATATTAAATTCCACATTTTTGGTTTCTCTTGAGGTCTGGCACCACTGGGCCCCCTGCTTCCCAGCTGCACAGTCCGCTGTGGCAGAGGCTGCCCTTGGGAAGGCACATGTGGCCCCACACAGCCCCTGCGTTACCCCCGGCCCCATCTGAGTGTTCTCTGCCTGGCATCGATGGCAAGGGGCAGCGCCACAGCCACACAGCCCAGGTGCAAATCCTGGCCTACCCTGACCTCAGCCAACTTACTGAACCTCAGTGAGCCTCAGTTTCACCATCTGTAAAATGGGAATATTAATCATATACAACTCAGAAGCTTGTTGTGAGTATTAAATGCTATAAAACACATAAATCCCATAGAACAAGGCCTGCCTGGGTGCTCAATAGAAGCCAGCTGGGGGCTCCCCAGGGTGGGGAAGGACGCGGAAGGGAAAGGAAGAGGGGGAGCCCTGGCCCTGGACACCCTTTCCCAGCCTTCTGATCAGCCCCTTCTCTGCAGATGCTGAAGCCTCCCTGAGTTCTTTCAAGTTTTGCATCCGTCCCTTTGCCACTTTTAGGGTCCCAGACCTATAAAAGGACCTGCTGCTTCCCCATACCTGGGGGATCCACAGACCATCTGGAGGCTAACAGTCAAATCTGTGCCACCCACAACCTTAAGACCCTGGAACGTGTGAGGCCCCGGGCTAGGTGCTGGGATGCAATGGTGACCAAACATGAGCAGCCCCCGTGCTTGGGTATATAGGCAGCTGGACGTTCATCAGTCTCACAAAGACCTATGTCATCACCAACACAAGCCTGTGAACTGAGGGATGGGAGAAGATAACAAAGTCCATGACCTGACCGCAACTGGGGGCTTTAGAGCGGCGTTCTCAAGTGCCTGGATCACACTCACCTGCAGGGCTTGTTAATCACAGACTGCTGGGCCCTGTCCCAGAGTTTCTGACTCCTCACCTCTGGACTTGGGCCTGAGGATATTTGCATTTCTAACAAGTTCCCAGATGATGCTGGTTAGGGACCCTATTTTCAGACCCCTGGGTTAGAAGCAGTTCACCGAAGAGGTGACATTTGAGCTGAGACCTAAGGCATGAGCGAGAAATAACTAGGTGGGTGGGGGCGGGCATCTCGGTGATAGGGACCAGGATGTGCAAAGGCCTTGAGGCAAAGCGCACATAGGTACTGGAGGAAGAGGGGACAGACCAGTGTGGCCAAAGCCCAAAGGGGAGAGTGGTCGCAGGGGCAGCGGCGAGCATTGAGCACTGCAAGTGGGCACAGACTGGCTCAGGAGGTAATCAGATATGCTTTCCAGCAAGTTCTCTGGACTGCTGTGTAGGAAACAGCCCTGTGGCTGCAACAGTGTGTGGAAGGACATCAGTTAGGATGCTAATGTAGTTGTCTAGGGGACAAATGGGGTGGCAGAGAAGATCATGGATTTAAGAGGAATTTAGAAGGAAACCCCATGATATTTGGTGGTAGATCGGCCCCAGGGAAGTGACGCACGGCGTTCCAGTTATCTATTGCCGTGTAACGAACCACCTCAAACTTAGTGGCTTAAAACCATGATAATCATGTATTTTGCTCACAACTCTGCAATTTGGGCGGTGCTCAGTAGGGACAGCCCGTCTCCGCTCCAAAGCAAGATCAGCTGGGGTGGCTGACAGGTTGGGGCTGGAGTCCTCTGGTCACACACATGTGGGGCAGCTGTGGGCGTGGCCTCTTCACGTGGCTGCCTGGGCTGCCTGGCTTCCTCACAGCGTGGTGGCTGGGTTCCCAGGCCAAGCATCCCAAGAGACGGGAAGCAGAAGCTTCCAGTTTCTGAAGGCCTGGGCCCGAAACCTGGCACAGCGTCCGACCCGCTGCATCCTATGAGAGTCACAGGCCCAAATCCAAAACAGGGGGTATAATCCCACTTCTCAATGGGAGGAGCGTCAAAGAATTTTGGACAGAGGGAGCACTGGCAGGATGACCAGGCTCTCAGGCAGATCCTGAATCTAGATTTGATGGAGAAAAAGGGAGGAAGGACTCCCCCCACTACTGGGCATGGCCTTAGCTGCCTTAGAGGCCTGGTCCAGAGCCTGGCACAGAAAGACCCTCCCGGCCACAGCACGCCTTCCCACCACCTTCCACATTTTCCAGCCTGGGGCAGCCCCTGGAGTCTGGGACTGGGGTGACTAAGGGAGACGCTAAGAATAAACCCCCTGCCCCTACTAGGGTTCTGGCCCCTATCTGAGGCCCCCAAGTCTGCCTGTGGGGGACATCTTCACTGTGGGATTGAACAAGCAGGGGCTCTTGAATCTCACCCCTGCCATTCTGTTCCTAAAATGTCTTGAATCTGCCCATTCATCTCCCTCCCTACCCACCCCATCCCAGGCAAGCCAGCTCTGGCCTTGGCCATTGCATGAGTCTTTCCTAACATTCTCCTTGCCTGCACTCTGCCCTCTACAGAATGTTCTCCACACGCCTCAGATGGGTCACCTATTAATAAAATGTCTATCTGATCACTTACCTCCTCTGTTTAACACCCTCCAGGACACCCACAATGTGATCCAAAGTCCAGGCTCTGAGCTTGCAGGTTCCTGGGTGATCCAGCCTCACAGCACCCCGCGCACACTGATCCTCCAAAGGCCAGCTTCATTCCTGCCTCAGGACCTTTGCACCTGCGGTTCCCTCTGCAACTCTTTACGTGATTGATTCTTGTTCTTCAGGACTTGGCTCAAATGTCACCTTCTCAGAGGTCGTCCCTGACCACACTATCTAAAGAAGACAACTTTCCCTCATAGACTAACTCATCACACTGGTTTATTTCCTTCTTAGCACTTAGCACTACTCATTCCTTGATTCAGTCAGCTATTCATTCAACAAACGCTGACCTACCAGTTACTTTGTGCCAGGCATGGTTTTAGGCTCTGGGGAGCACAGCTGTGAACAGAATTGACGGTTCTTCCTCTTTGCTTCAGAAGGTCCCAGGAATAAGCCCTGGGACCTCCTCTCTGTTCTGTTAACATTTGCTATTTCATGCCCTCACCCAGTCGTGGGCATTAGGTGTCACTAATACAGTGATATTTGGCCCCCACCTAAAATCCAGAAGAGCATATCCACCTACCTAATGTGCATCTCAGAGTTATCACCTCGGACGCTGAATTTCTGACACCTCACCCCCCAGCCCCAGGCCTGCTCTTCTCATGGTCGTCTCCATCCTTCTAATTGCTCAGCCAAAAACTTTGGAATGGTCCTGAACTCCCGTCTTTCTAACCCATCAGCACATGCTATCTTCAGTTCCACCTTCAAAACATACCCAGGACCCCACCACTTCTCTTCGTCTCCAGTGCCACCACTCCAGTCCAAGTGATGGTCACCTTGCCTGAACTGGTCTCCAGGTTTCGCCCTTGCCTAAGAATGGTCTGCTCCCTACATAGCAGCTGGTAAAATGAAAGTTGGATCACGTTGCTCCTCTGTGCACAGTATGAGAGTCTACAAGGCCCCATCGTCCCTCTGGCCTTCCTCTCCCTCCCCCTGCTCCAGCCACAGTGGCCTTCAGTCACACATGTCTTCCAGCGTGCTGGCAGGCTCCTGCCTCAGGACTGCCCACCAGGTGTCCCTGGCTTCCTCACCTCTCTCAGGGGTGGCCTCCTTGTGTCCTATTTAACTGTCCACACTCAGCCCCACCCCAGCAATTCCTGTGTCTTCCTCCTCTTCACTCTCCCCAGCATTTGTTACCTCCTGACACACCGTATAGCTTACTAATCTATTTCACTTATTGTCTGCCTTCCTCTACCAGAAGGCCTCTTTCATTCCCAGCTGTGTCCCCAGTGCCTACAGCAGCGCGTGGCTCCTAGGAACTTCTCAGAAGTCAGGATGAGGAGGGAGAATTGGCCATGATATTTAGCAAGGTGAGTGTCACTGATGACTTTGACAAGAGCAGCACAATCTGAAGCATCTTATGTGGTTACCAGCTCACTTGTTAATTGTCCGTCCCATCCTACTGGAATGTTAAGTTCCAGAAGAGAAAGGGCTTCATCGGCCTTGTGTCCTGCTGAATCTCCTCTACCTAGAATGGTATCTGGCATCCAGTAGTCACCCAGGAAAAACTGATTGAAAAGAACAAATGCCAAGAACTTCCCCTCTCTGGGCGTCAGTTTCCTCCTTCATAAAATGGGAATGAAAATGCCTGCTTTGAAGGATTGCTTTGAGGACTTAATGATATAATGGACGAATGCCTGGCACACAGAAGGTATTCAGTAAATGCCACCCGTCCCCCTCCCTGTCCTCGGCTCCCATCCTGCCTGCCCTCCAGGGGGCCTGCCCACCCTGAGGCCTCTGGACAACAGGAATGTGGCTGAATGGTTAATCACACTGCCAGGTGCCACACGGAATTATGAAGGCACATCTGGATTTTTGCAGAACCCAGGCAGGGCTGGGATCCCCCAGATCCGCTTAAGAGAACTCTCTGCTCCAGCTGCTCCAACCGGGATTTCCTCCAAAACCCTTCCCCACAGTCTGCCACCTTCCCTCCCCTGAAGCTGCCATGGTCATTCTCCTCAGTAAATTCTTAGGAGGAGGAAAGGGAAGAGCAGAACAGAGAGGTCCGTGGTGTAGGGGGTGGGAGTGGGAGGGGGGCGGAAACAATGGGAGGTCCTGAGACCCACAGGTTTAGGGCCTGCCCACCAGAGACACAGGAGCCTGAGCTTTGCCAGCCTATGCCCTAAAGGGGCGGGGGCACGTGGCATGCGGAGAGAATCCATCCTGCTAGAAAGTGGCAGCCCCAGATCCATGCCCCCTTCTGAGGATAGCACACATGGAGAGAGAGGAAGAAAAGGTAGGGGTATCCCCTCTTCAACTGGCTAACACTCGTGAATCTAGGTCAAGGATATTCAGGTGTTCATTGTAACTAATACTGCAACTTTTCTGTAGGTTTTGTTCATTGTACTATTCTTGCACCTTTTCTCTGAGCTAGAAATTTTTTGAAATAAAAAAGTTAGGGAAAAGAAGAAGTAGTGACAGAGATGCTAGTGGCTCACTCAGTAACCTTTCTCCCCTCCTCATGATTTTATTCTGGGAAGTCTTATGCCCAGCTAAGTGACCACACTTTTCTAGCCTCACCGAAGCTAGGGGTAGCCAAGGAGAGAGAAACTGAAGTTGTCGGCTTTTGGGAAAACTCTTTAAGAAAGAGACAGACAATGGGCAGGTGCTCTGTTTACCCGATTTCCCCTCCTGCTGTCTGTCTTCATAGATGTGATGACCGCAGCTGCAGCAGCCATCTTGGACCATGAGGCGACCTTGAGGATGGAATCCCTGTACTAAGAATGGTGCATCAGAAAGTAGGAGTCTGGGTTCCTGACGACTGTGCGGTCCACACCAACTGCAGACTGCTTACCACTGGACTTCTCCAAGTGCAAGAATAAATGCCTGCTTCACCTAACCTTTTGCACCAGCAGCCCATTGAACTTAACTCGGAATTTAACCTATTTTCTGTTACCTCGACACTCTGGACTTTTCCACCTGCCAGAACCTGTGGTGGGAATGCTGACCACCACTTGTAAGGTCTTTCTCATCTTTCAAAACCCAGCTTAAATGTCACTTTCTCCTGGAGGCTTCCCCTTGATGCCCCTTTCCTCTTTGGGCTCACTGCTTTTAAGCTCCCAGCAGGCCCCTTCCTGCTAGTGGAGGACTCCTCACCACTCATCTCCTTTGGCCCCCTCCTCACTCTCTGCTGTGCCTTCTCAGTGTTTCCCCAGGTTCCTCTGCCTCTGGCCACCCCGAAGCTCACAGCATCTCAAGATTCTGTTCTCGGCCCTTTCCTCTTTTCACTCTCCATGTTCCCCTGGACAGTGGCAGCCATCCCCATCGCTCCGTCTCCATCTCTCTGCTAATGACTCCAAACCCAGTAGTGTACTGATCTTGCTTGGCCTGACTCATGAGAACAATTGTTAAAGGTTCAGGAATTGCGCAAAACAGTTCTTATGGCCATTATTAAAAATTAAATCTGGCTGAGCATGGTGGTTCATGCCTGTAATCTCAGCACTTTGGGAGGCCGAAGAGGGAGGATCACTTGAGGCTAGGAGTTCAAAACTAGACTGGGCAATATACTGAGACTCCATCTCTTCAAAAAATTTAAAAACTTAGCCAGGCATGGTGGTGTGTGCCTATAGTCCCAGCTACTTGGGAGGCTGAGGCAGGAGGGTCGCTTGAGCCCAGGAGTTGGAGGTTACAGTGAACTATGATGGTGCCACTGCACTCTAGTCTGGGCAACAGAGTGAGACCCTGTCTCAAAAAAAAAAAATTAAATCATAAAAACTTACAATTAAATAAATTATGTTAAAAACAAAGATGACAAGCCAGACACGGTGGCTCATGCCTGTAATCCCAGCACTTTGGGAGGCTAAGGTGAAGGGATTACTTGAGGCCAGGAATACGAGACCAGCCTGGGAAACATGGTGAGACCCTGTCTCTCCAGAAAAAAATTTAAAAACTAGCCAGGTGTCATGGTGCACACCTGTAGTCCCAGCTACTCGGGAGGCTGAGGCAGGAGGATTGCTTGAGCCCAGGAGTTTGAGGTTGCTGTGAGCTGTGATTGTGCCACTGCACTCCAGCCTGGGAAATGGAGTGAAACTCTGTCTCAAAAAAACAAACAAAAACAAAGGGGATAAATATTCAAAATTAATAAATTTTTAATTATTTTACTATTATCTATGCTCTTAAGATTATTTTTATCTACATTATCTATGTCATGAAAATACCATCTAACCAATTCTTTGTTCAATATCATCACACTGATAGGTTGAAATCAACCATGGTGGGAGTATTTATGCCACAGATATTGGCAAACTCTACAAATCTAGGTGTTCCTTCCCACTCCCGACCCCTCCCCGACCCCAACTTTGGAGAGCCGCTGGTACCATTTGCTAAAGACTCCCTAGTGCACCATGGCTCAAGTCTGCCTAAAGCCGATCTGGAGTGCTCTCCTGAGCTCTGGGCTCAGATAACATACTGTCTGCTGGACACCTCCTCCCCCATCATGCCCCAACAAGCTCATTGTCATCCCCCCAAGCTGCTCCACCTGCTCAATGCCCGTTTCATTTTGCAGTGTCATTGCTCACCCCATTGTCCAAGCCAGAAACCTGGGAATCTTCCTAGACTCGTCCCTCTCCCTCTTGCCCAACACCTAATAAGTCACCTCCTTAGTGACACCCAAATCTCTCCCTGCAGTCCTGTTCCAGCCTCTCCGTGGCTTCCCTGGTTCAAGATTCCTTGTCCCTCCTGTGGACTCTGCCCTAGCTTCTTACTGACCTTTCTACACCAGCCTGGTCCTCCTCCAACCTACCTCCATTTGGCCCATAAAATGCAAGTCTCATTAGGTTGCTCTTCTGCTTCTTTCAGTGACTTCCCATTTCCCACAATACGACATAGACAGACACTCTTCTGTATACATCACCTCTGGTCTTTCTCTCTTCCTCCTCTCTCCTCCCTCTTGGTCAGTCCTTTGTCCTTCATCCTTCATCACATACTCTGATACTCAGGGGTTCTTAATCTTAAGCCACAGAAATCACCCCCAGCTGATTTAAGCAGTTGAGGAGTTTATTAACAAATACTGGGCAGCTCAAAGAATCTCCAGGATGGCCAGTGAATCCACCTTAGAGACTACGCAGCCTGTGATGATGCCCCAAATCCCACTGCCAGGCACACCCGTGGGGATTTCCCTGACACTGTGGCTGAGCATGAACAGTGCAGCTTGTCCTGTCAGTGCTGGACACTTCTAGAATGAGTGTCACTGTTGCCACCACCACAACCATATCAGACTCCCCGCTTCCCAGCTGCTGCCTGGCACCAGCTTCAGGTTCCAAGTGTGGGGCTAGGGAGTCTGAGGTGCAGCCTGTCAGTCACATGTCCTGGCTGCAAGGAAGACTGGGAAAGCAAGTATTTGGCAGTGTCAACTCTTTAGAGGGGAAGATGGGCTCTGTCTCATAAGGCGGGGGGGGGGGGGGCTGCAAATATAGAAAAGGGAAAATTCCAATGCCAAGAGGCCAAAAATAATTCCCATATTACTTTTTAAAATTATACAAGTAAAATACTATCCAAACAAAATAATCAAACAGCACAAAGAGGAAAGGTGATGAAATGTAATACTTCCCTCCCTGAGCCCTCTCAGTCCCATTTCCCAGCTACCGTCAACAGTTTTTTGGAAGTCCTTGCAGATGTGTTCCTTGTATATCTGCCTATAAATAAGTATGTATATATTTGTATATAAGGAGTTTGTGTGTAATGTATATAGTGTGTGATAAGTATGCATATATTAATATATAATCTATATTTTGATACATAGAAAATTATGATTTTCTATGCATCACATTGGCTCATTCCACAGATTCCAGTTTGGCACCTTGCTTCTCCCACTTAACACTATATCTTGACATGTTGTCACATCAGCCCCCATGGGCTCATCCTTTCTAACCACGGCATAGCATTTCATTGGGTGGATATACCACAATTAACTAGCCAGTCCTCTACAGTCATTTAGATTATTTTTAGTTTTTTGCTACAACAAGCCATGCTGCAGTGAACATCATGTACAAATGTCTGTGCACGTGTGTGTGTAGAGATCCATGGATCAATTCCTGGAAGGGGAGCTGTTGGCTCAAAAGAAGCATGCATTTATGCGTTTGGTAAACATTACCAAATTGCCTTCCAAAAAGTCTGTGTCAATTTGCAGTCCTACCAGTGGGCTGTGAACACTTTTTTCCCCAGGCCCTGAAAACTCTGGCTGTAGGCTGCCCCCTCACCTCATTACCTATCCTTTACACACCCTGTGTTTCTGGCCACATTGCCTTTGCCCATGCTATACCCATGGCCTAAATTCCCCCTCCCCCCTTGTCTGCATGATGAAATCTTACTGGTCCTGCGGGGCCCCAGCTCAGATGTCACCTCCTCTTCATGGCCTTCCCTGACTCCCTCAAGCTGCCAGCGTCCCTTTCCTCTGGGATCCTGCAGCTTCTTGGGCATGGTACTATCATGGCACCAGCTGAGGGACTACTGACTACCTGGCCTTGTATGACCATTTTGACAATCTCCACCATAACCACACAAAAAACATGATCATCTCCTCTTCCTCCTTCCATCTGTACTGCCTTCTGTTGTTCCTAAACACTGTCCTGCCTCAGGGCCTTTGCACTGGCACGCAGTTCCCTATGGATCTTGCCCTCCCCTCATCTTGGCCTTGGTGGCTCTCTGGGGTCTCTGCTCCCATTCAGCTCCTCACAGAGGCCTTCCCTGACCACTCTGTCTCAAGCACCGCTCCTCTAGTCCCTCTGTCACCGCACCGTTTTGTCATCTTCATACCACTTCTCACAAGCTGAAATAACCTTGTTTGGTCTAAGTGTCGATACATTCATCTTCTGTCCTGCCTCCCATCTCTGCACACACACCCTTCCCATGGCAAGCTCCCCCAGAGCAGTGACCTTGTTTTTCCTTTTCCCCTGCCTCTAGCCTCGAACCTGCACCACCTGTCTAAGCGCTAAATAAGCAATTCCTTAGATTAGCCACCCATGTTCCACAGAAAAGGAAATTGGCATTCAGAAAGCGGAGCTGAGTGGTCCAAGTCTCGCAGTCAGTAAAAAGCAAAGCTGAGATCGAGCCCATGTGAACCCTAGAGCCAGCCTCATTTCTTCCCTACTCCTGGCACGTCGCCCTGTCACTCTTCCCCCATCTCCCCAGAGACCACGCGGGTCTCACACCCCTGGGTCCCCAGCGGCGCGCCCGGGCCCGCCCCGGGAGGCTCGTCAGCGGCTCGCGGTCACCCTCCCCGCCCCCTGTCAGTCAGGCCGAGGGGGCGGGCGGCCGCCAGGGGGGGCGCTGAGCTCAGAGCTGCCGCAGCGCCCGAGCCGGAACCGAGCGCGCGAGCTGGCAGGGCGCGAGGAGCGAGCGGTGGCTGGCGACGCACCCCAGACCCGGCACTGCTGCGCCCCTGCTCAGGGCCCGCGCCCCGAGCGCCTGGCCACGGCCCGACCCCCTACCGGCCCCCGAGTCCACCCCAGCCCCGCCTAGCCGACCCCGCGCCCGCCCGCCGCGGCCGCCGCTCCATCCCCTGCCCGGGCCCCGCAGCCAGGTGAGGCGGCCGCGCGCCGGGGAAGAGGAATGGGCTGGGGATGGAGAGGGGACTGGGGTGGCAGGAGGAAGGGGATGGGAAATGGAGCGGGGCCTAGGGTGAGGGGGCGCCGGTGGGCGCGCCTCAGTGTGCACCCTGGGGTATGTGTGTCTGCAGCTGTTTGGGTGGCCGTGTGGACGTGCGTCCGCGCCCGTGTGTGTCGGGGTGTTCGTGCGCGTTTGAGCATCTGCGTGTCCTGTATGTACACGTGAGCGTGTCGGTGGTGTATGTGTGCATGACCGTGTGACTCTGTCATGTGTGTACAGGCAGTCCCGGGTCTTCGCGCCGAGCCCAGCGCTCCGGTTTCGCGGGGCTGCAGGTTGCAGGGCTGCGGATAACCGAGGCGCTGGCCCCTCCCGCGTCCCCGGGTTTCAAGGACGCTAGGACTCGCCGCGGCCCAGAGGCCTCTCCCTGGGGAGTGGGGGCGAGGCGGGCTCAGAAGGGCGCCGCGGTCTCGGGGGGGTGGGGAGGGGGCACCCACGTCCCTCGGGAAGGGCTGGGCAGAAGGGTGCGGGGCCAGCGCACCGGTGCCCGTGTGTTCGCCCTCCTCAGGCCGCCAGGATGGACGTGTTCATGAAGGGCCTGTCCATGGCCAAGGAGGGCGTTGTGGCTGCCGCGGAGAAAACCAAGCAGGGGGTCACCGAGGCGGCAGAGAAGACCAAGGAGGGCGTCCTCTACGTCGGTGGGCCAGGCGCAGGGCTTCTGGGGTTTGGGGGCTTGGGTGTCCTCTGAGGGTGTGGGGCTGGGCCCTCCCCGGGAGTGGGGGGCCTGGGCAGGAGAATATGAGTCAGCAGATGGGGCCGGGTCAGCAGGGGTCACTGGGGACATAGCCAGCAGATAGATGGAAACCTGGGTTGGTGTCAGAAAGGTGGACAGGGTAGGAGTTGGTGATGTTGGGGTTCAGCTGAAAGGCCAGGGACCAATGCAGTGATCAAAGCAGAGAGCTTCCTTTTTCTTATTATCATTATTACCTGGCGTGGAACCCTCATTCTAGGCCAAGCACCGTGTGAAAGGCCATGACATCCATCACCTCATTTAATGCTCCCAGCCCATTCTACAGATCAGGGAAACTGGGGTTCCCAGAGGTCTAAATACCTTGCCAAGGTCACACACATGGCAGAACCTGAAGCTGGAGTTTGAACCCAGCTTTATAGACTCCGAAGCCCTCCCCCTCCCCTTGTGGGCCCTCCCTCCACGCCTCCTCTCCAGCTACCTGCAAGGCTCAGGTGCTCTCCAGGCTTCGCTGCCTCCAGTGCCTGTGGTCCCACTGTTGCCATCTCTCCTCCAGGTCCACCCTCCTTGCGGTTGCCAGCTGGTATCAGGAGAAAGGCCAGGTGGTTAAAATCTCTCACCCTAAGTGTGAAAGGAGATTGAGCCTGCAGGGTCATTTGCATTAAAGGGAGAAAAGGCTGGAAACTGACATTTGCTGAGCCCATATAGTGATTCAGGACTTGCTTATGTGAAGCAGATATAATTATCCCCAATGAAGGCTCAAGAGGGCTGAATCACTTGCCCAGGGCCGTGGCAGATTTGGATTGTAGTAATTTGAAAAATATTTGGTGGCCACTTACTATGTGCCAGGCATTGTGTGGATGCTGGGGACATAACAGTGAACAGGAGGCCAAGGTGCCTGCTCTCTTGATGGTGATGCATACGGGTAGGGTAGGGTGAAAAGAGGGAGCTACCTGAGGAGGTGGCAAAGAGCCAGGTGGGGGCTGGGGGGGCATGCTGAAAAGGCACGTGCAAAGGCCCTGAGGTGAGCTGGAGAATGGAGGGAAGGAAGCAGCTGCAGGAGATGAAATCAGAGAGGTGGGCAAGAGCCAGGTCACAAGGGACCCTTGTCAGCCCAGTCAAAGCATTGTTGTAACTGCCGTGTGAGAGATCGTAAGCAAGGGACTGCCATGATCTGATTTCAGTTTAGAGAGGTCCCTCAGGCCTCTGGGGACAGAGCAACTTGCCCACTGGGAGGAAGTGTAGCCCCCAGATAAGGGCAGCTGAGGTGAGGGCAGTGGCGATAGAGACCAGGAGACAGATTGAGCTCACATCTACTTGACCCCAGCTCCGGCCTCCCCTCTTCCCCCTCTCGAAGGCCTTTCGCTCCTGTTGGCCACTGGCACCCTGACACTGTCTCCACTATAGACTCAACCCCTCCAAGCTTTGCTTCCCTCCCCTTAGATTGGCACCACCTCCCCCTTCCCCTGCCTGGGAGCCCCCATGGCCTCTAGTTTCTACACGTTAATGCTCAGGGCTCCACACCCTGGCACTCAATGCCCTTCATGGGCCCACCTCAGTCTATGTTTCTTACCATACCCATGGCCGTGGCATGCGGATGGCCCTGGAAGCACACCTCTCCGTGCCTTGCCTGCATGGGTCCTTGAGCCTGAATCTCCTCTCTGATAGCCACCTGCTCCCCGTTCCTCGAGGCCCGGGGAGTCCCCTCCTCACCCACACAACCCCTGGAGGCTGAAAGTCCTTTCCCCACTACTTGAGATCTAGGAACTGAATCTGCTCTGCTCTTTCCCTCTCAGACAGCGTGCGAGTGCCCAGGGCCTGGCACAAAGCTTGTGCAAACACATGTTTGTGGGAGGAATGAATGGGGGGCACACAGCCATGCCCTCCTGGCGCTGGGTTCTGGCTGGCCTTCGCCCTGAGAACCCTGTTTTCGCATGCTGGCCTCAGCCTACCCAGACACCCGTTTCAGGCTCTATCCGCAGTTGTCTGGGTTGCCACATTGCCAGATGGGAGGCTCCCCACTCCTTTGAGGACCCTCCAGCCCAGATCAGGCCCGCTGGCCTTTACCAACAGACCCCCATTTTGATGTGACCAAGTTGCTACGCTCCTGGGAAGGACCAACCGTCAGTCACAATCTGCACATCACTTTTAGTTCCACCCTGCACCTAAAACACCTCACACTTTGGCCGGAAGGAGGGTTCTGCACCTCTGTTAGAATCTGTAGAGGAGACGGAGTGGGGGGCAGTGAGATGTGGGCATCAGGGCCACCAGGGGAACCTCTGAAAGTACACAGCCTTGTCGCCCCGCAGCTCTGCCCCCACTCCCACCTCCTCCTGCCTCCCATCCTGGGCTGTGTACTCCCAGAGTGGCTGGTAGCTGAAGTGTGGGACTCAGAAAGACCTGAGCTGGAATGCCAGTTCAGCCACTTCCTAGTGGTGGGCCCCTTCCTGAGCTTCTGTTGTCCGTCTGTGAACCAGGACAATGACACCACCCACCTCCCAGGGCTAGGGGAAGATGAGCTGAAACGGAGTGCAGCGCTTGGCCGGGTGCTGGTGTGCAGCCAGCATCCACTAGAGGGGTGCGGGTATCACATCAGGCGGGGAAGAACCGAAGTCCTAAGGACGTGGGCATGGGGGGCTTAGTGCGGCAGGGGTTGTGGGATGTGGGCATCCAAGGAGGCAGTCATGGGGCCAGGATGCCCACTGCCACCCAGGATCCCTCTGCCCACTCTGTCACCACTGTACTATGCTGGAGTCTCTGTTCCCTCAGCTCAGAGCCCTTAAATGTGTTCTTTTTCTCCCCGCAGGAAGCAAGACCCGAGAAGGGGTGGTACAAGGTGTGGCTTCAGGTACCAGCCCAGACATGGTGCAACCTCATTCTCTCACCCCAGCCTGTGATCTGGCCGGGAACCTGAGGGGAGGGGCAGGGCAGGGGACTCCCAAGGCTTTGTGGGGGATGCACCATGGGGAGGGCTTCCCGGGATACTGCACGAGGCGCATCTCTGCCGCCTTCACCCTGGCCCCCAAACCTCCTCCCCACCCGCTCCTTGCTGCAGTGGCTGAGAAAACCAAGGAGCAAGCCTCACATCTGGGAGGAGCTGTGTTCTCTGGGGCTGGGAACATTGCAGCAGCCACGGGCCTGGTGAAGAAGGAGGAATTCCCCAGTGATCTGAAGGTGAGTGGTCTTCCCACCACACATGTGCACTCACTAGGCACACAGAGAGACCTGCCGCCATCCTCCCCTGTGCCCCCACCCCTCAACGCCACCAGCCTGTGGCATGTTCTGCCGAGCTGTGCTAGATGCAGCTCAGAATGAGCTGGAAGGAAGGTGTGCATGGGAGTGATACTTCCTGTGACAGGGACCCGGACCTGGCCGTCTGCGTGTATCCTGCTTGCCAGTGTGACCCAGACCACTTCTGGCCATGTCTGCATGTGTCACTGATTGTTCATTCATTTCTTTTCATTCAACAAATATCCATGCTAGAGAGGAATAGTTCTAGAGGTAGCCGCAATGAGTCGGTTCCTACATTCATGCAGCTGACATCATGGTGGGAGCAGACAGGTAGTAAAACACAAGCCCGTGAGCAAGATGGTTCCAGACAGGGATGAGCGCTGGGGGAAGAGGTGGCGGGGGTGAGAGGCTAGAGTCAAGTGGGGGAGGGCTACTTCAGCTGCGGGGCCTTCTCTCATGTGGTGCCATTTGGGCTGACACTCAAGGGATGGGAGAGATGCACATGTGAGATATGACGTTTGGGAAGCGTGTTTCAGGCAGTAGGAAAGGCAAGTACAAAGGCCCTGAGGCAGGTGTGAGCAGGTGTGAGCAGTGTGAGCCATGAGTGGGGGTGGTCTGTATACCGCACGTTCGTGCAGGCATGTCTCCCCCCGGGAGCGCGCTGGCAACTCGTGAGTGCATAGAGACAGAGGTCCCCCTTAGGACTCCCCATAGGGTAAGAGCTGTGAGCTCTGGAGCCCCCAGAGCTGGGTTTCAATCCCAACTCTGCCACTTGCTGGCTGCGTGACCCTGGGCAGTGCTGTCATGCCTTTGGGTCTGATTGTTTGCTCCTAAAGTGGAAGATGGACACGATAGGATTCTTCTGCAGATTGGAGATAATACAGATTAGAGGTTCTCAAAACTGGAGTGTTTATCAGAATCACAACGAAGCTGGGTTAAAATACAGATTGTGGGCCCCATCCCTAGAATTTCTGATTCAGGAGGTCTGAGGTGGGGCCCGAGAATTTGCATTTCTAACAAGTACCCAAGTGATGCCAATGCTGTAGTTCCAGGAAACATATTTACATAAAGAGCCTGGCTTGCATACAGTGAGTGCCCAGTACGAGATCATGGCCACACAATTGTGCAAGCAGTCCGTATCTGCCCCTAGGGACTCATATGACCACGGTTGTGTGTGGAAGTGTGCCACCATGACAGTGTGCTCTGTGGACCTATACATGTGTGTACAGACATTCCTCTCCTGGGTGCTCTGTGTCTGTCCACTGACATGTGCAGACTCTGCCTCCGTGGGAGTGGGGGCCCTTTCTTCAACATTCGGTTTGGGTTATTAGTATGCATTCAGCATGAGTGTATCCACCAGGCTGTGGGAGAGCCCACACCACCCTCCGCTCCAGACATTTTGTACAGTTGGTTCTTTCTACTGTCAGAAGTTTGGATCTTGACTCAGAAATTCTAGTTCAAGTCCTGCCTCTGCATTTTACCATCTGTGTGACTTCCCATTTCTTATAATCGTGTTACCAGCAATCGTTCCTGTGCATTGATCTCTTGTCTGAGTAGGCACTGTCCTAGACATCTTACGTGGAGCAACTCATTGACTGTTCACAGTGGCCCTATGAGCAAAGCACTGTAACAGCCCATTTTACAGATGAAACTGAGGCTCAGAGAGGAGAAGTGACTTGCCCAAGATCCCAGTTCCTGCCTGCCTCCCTTATAAGGTGGAGCCTAGCTAGTGCTGGGCCCCAGGCGCCCCTGCCCAGGAATAGCTAAATTGTCCCCAACTTCCAGGTTCCTCCCCTGCCCAGGGGGAGGAGCATGCACTATTCTTCTTGAGGGGGAGGGATCTCAGGCCCAGGGCTTGGCCACGGGTCTCCAACCCCCCTCCCTTTTGCTCTTCTCTACTCCACCCCATCCCTCTGATGCAGGAGGAGTATCAGGAGTATGAGCCAGAGGCATAAGGGCCCAGGACGGCCCCCACCAGCAGCACAATTCCTCCCCTGCCCCGTCCCCCAGAGCCAGGGCTGTCTTTCTACCCCTTCTCCCCAAACACGAGATCTTCCTTCCGCTCTGAGGCGCCCCCTCGGAGCCTGTGTTGGTGTCTGTCTGTCTGTCTGTCCCACCTGCCCGCGTCCAACCCTAGGGCGTGGACAGGGCCGGGGCCCATCCTGTCTAGTGTCTGCGTGGATGTAGCACGCAGGATAAGCTCAGGTCCACATCCCTGGAGTCCCTTGTGCTGACCCAGGGCCGGGCCCTGTGCTGGGAGGTGGTGTGCAAACAGAGGCAGGTCTGGCCTGACGTGTTGGCCTTGAGGCTATGTGTGATGGGCCTTTGCACAGAATCATTTTTCTCTGGCCGCCTGCCTCCTACCAGTGCTTGTTGACACCTCAAGGCTGCTCTCTCAAGGGAGCTCAAGCTCACAGAGTTATAATCCAAACAACAGCCCTTTGGGGCCCTGGGATGTGGGGAGCCCATGCAAGCCCAGGGTCAGCATTTCTGAGAGTCTCTGCCTTCCAGCTTGTTTTCCACCATCGTTGTGGAACCCTCACCGTCCTCCCACGGAGTAGAGAATACTGTCCTTGCTTCCCAGCAGAGGCTGCTGAGATCAGAGGTGAAATGACCTGCCTCATGCTAGCTAGCTAGTGAGTAGCATGGCTGGGATTGTTTTAAGTGAACTTTTTATTGAAGTACAACCTACAAGCAGAAAAGCTGCAGCCACATGACATTTTCACAAAGGGAACTCCCCCATATAGCCAGTGGCCAGCTCAAGATTGAACATCCTACCCCCAGGGCCAGGAGTAGGGTGAGACAAGGGAGGTGTCTAGGGACTCACTGTGGGGTCTCACGTTCATGGCCCCCAGATCAAGTGCCTCCCTAACATTTGCCCCCTAAGTGCCTTGCTCTGCTCCCCTCCAAGTGCGTCCTGACTTCTGTCACCACTGGTCAGTTGGGTGTTTTCACTGCATGTCATGTTATTATACAGCATGTGCTCTTCTGTATCTGGCTCTTTTCATTCTCGCTAAGTTGTCCTCTTGTACATGTTGTCATTCTTCATTCCTGTATCACGTTCTATTGTGTGGTTGCCCCTCAATGTCCACATCCATTCGACCGCTGTTGGACATCTGGGTTGTTTCCAAACAATGTGCTCAAGCTGGGATTTTGCTGGGCTCTTTAACACTATGTTTCTTCCCTGGGTTCTGGACATAGCTGGGTGACTTAGGGACAAATTAACATCCCCCTACCTCCTGGACCTTGGCATACCCATCTGTGCAATGGGGGAAATAAGCCAGATCAGGAGCTTCAAACTCACGTGCCCACAGGGCCCACCTAGACAGGTAATGTGAAGGAGCTGGAGCTGTCCACATGGGGTTGGGGCAACCAGAGGGCAGACGTGGTCAGCACAGGCCTTCCCAGTGCCAGCCCTCCAGAATCCCAGTTGTGTGCCAGACCACATGAGGCTTTGTACAGCCATGCATGTACCCCAGGCTACCTTGTGTGCAGCTAGCTCAGTCCTGTGATTGTGCACATACATGTGCTCGCCTGCAGGTGGCCGGCCATGTGTCTGGCAGCGCCCCCACATGCATGCCCACTGGTCTGTGCCTGTCTGGGCAGCAGATGCAGGGGGGAGGGGAGAGTCTTAGCTCACACATCCAAGCAACACCATGAGCTGTTGCTTCCAGCTTATCTTAAAATAGAAACAGCTGAAGAAACCAGGCCACACAGGGCCCTGGGGGAGGGATGGGTGGAAGGTAGCAGCGGAATGGCTCAGCGCCCCTGCCCAGCCCTGTCCCTGGGCCTCCATCTCCCTTCAGCCCAGGGGAGCCCCCAGAGCTATCTCTGGGGTCCCGATGCCCAGCACAGAGCCTGACACAAGGGAGCAACGGATAAATGGGTGGCTGAGTGTGCCATCTCTCCCGCCCATCCCATCAGGCCAAATGCTGGGAGCGCAGGAGGCTGTCAGGTGCTAAGGGGAGGGGTATGGAGAGCCCAGCTCTCCCTCTGCACCCTCAACTGATTGGGGGGGGGCTTCACCCTTCACACCTCCATCCCACTTCCAAGGCACTCCAAATAAACAATTAAAAATTCTCCTTGCACTGCCAACCCACCCTAGCCTTCCCCACTCTTCCAGTCAGCCAAAAGCTTACCAGCATAGGAATCTGGGGGGCATCCTGGCTGCCCTCACCAGCCTTGCCCTTCTCTGCCCACAGCCAGAGGAAGTGGCCCAGGAAGCTGCTGAGGAACCACTGATTGAGCCCCTGATGGAGCCAGAAGGGGAAAGTTATGAGGAACCACCCCAGGTGAGGAGGCAGCGGGGCTGGGTGGGGCTTTGGGCATCCGGGAAGATTGCTGCCGTCACTAGCTGGCGTGGGAGGTCCCTGGCATGATAAGGTTGGGCCAGGGAGCTTCAGGCCCCCTATTCTAGAACCCAGGGCCCAGGAGGTGGGAGCAGGGAGGGGATGACAGATGGAGCCTAGCTAGTGCTGGGCCCCAGGTGCCCCTGCCCAGGAATAGCTAAAGTGTCCCCAGCTTCCAGGTTCCTCCCCTGCCCAGGGGGAGGAGCATGCACTATTCTTTCTTGAGGGGGAGGGATCTCAGGCCCAGGGCTTGGCCACGGGTCTCCAACCCCCCTCCCTTTTGCTCTTCTCTACTCCACCCCATCCCTCTGATTCAGGAGGAGTATCAGGAGTATGAGCCAGAGGCATAAGGGCCCAGGACGGCCCCCACCAGCAGCACAATTCCTCCCCTGCCCCGTCCCCCAGAGCCAGGGCTGTCTTTCTACCCCTTCTCCCCAAACACGAGATCTTCCTTCCGCTCTGAGGCGCCCCCTCGGAGCCTGTGTTGGTGTCTGTCTGTCTGTCTGTCCCACCTGCCCGCGTCCAACCCTAGGGCGTGGACAGGGCCGGGGCTGCGGCCGCCGCTCGCCCCATCCTGTCCAGTGTCTGCGTGGATGTAGCATGTTCTACGTGTTTTTCAAAGAAGATGGGAAAGCGATGGCTCCTCCCCTACCCCCGACAGAGGCTCTCCCAGGGGCCCCCGGGCAGCCCCAGAGCACCCCACCCCACTCCCACATTGACCCCAAGAGCTTTTTTTTTTTTTTTTAACCAAAACCAGGAGCCAGCCTGTGCCATGCCCCCTCCCTCAGCCGGCCCGGTCCGAGCGAGGGCGTCCTGTGTTGTGATTGTGGCATGGAGAGTCCCCCACCGCCCCGTGTGAGCGTGTCCTGGGCGGGCGGGCCCGGCCGCCCCCCACGTGTCCATGAATAAAGCAAATCTGTCTGTAGCCAGCGCCGCACGGGCTGGGCTGGGCCGGGCTGGGCCGGGCTGGGGACCGCGGCGGCGGCGGGTCTCACAGGTCCGAGTCCGCCTCTCTTAGCTCTTTGGAGTGTGGCAAGCTCAACCCAGGTACAAGACGCGTGCCTCCGCTTCTCCATCTCCAGCCCTCCCGCGGGTGACAGGAGAGGGAGGCCCCGGGGCTGGGACGAGCAGTTGGCGGGGCGGCGGGAAAGTGGCCTCGGGCGCCACCTGCTGGGCCGTAAAGTGCCCGCTGGGAGCGCAGGACGCCCCCCCACACCCGCGCGCGCGGACCCGGCCGGCCGCGCATGCGGACACGTGCGGCCACCGCGCGCTCCCAGCTGGACGCGCGCCGCGGAGACGGCCTCGGAGACCCGCGGTGCAGGCGCCGGGAGCTCGCCCG
Organism: Eulemur rufifrons; assembly: GCF_041146395.1. Taxonomy (NCBI): domain Eukaryota; kingdom Metazoa; phylum Chordata; class Mammalia; order Primates; family Lemuridae; genus Eulemur; species Eulemur rufifrons. Next base: position 190,144,111 of record NC_090989.1, on the reverse strand, counting down.
AGGGGAGCGGAGGCGGGCGATTGCCCCAGCTTCTGGGGCTGTCCCAGTCAAAGGCGCCCGAAAGTTTGGGGCCTCGGTGGAGGGCCCGCGGAAACCTGGGAAGCTGGCCGGGAGCCTGGAGCTCATCGCGACCGGCACTAGGGGTCCTCGCCGCCGCCTTAGCGCGGTTCCCGTCGGCTGCGCCTACGTCGGCGCAGAGGCCCCCGCGAGCCCCGCCGCCGCAGGAGCTGGGCCTGGTCTGCCTCGAGTCCGTGCCGGAGCCCTCCCTCACCCTCCAGCCCCAAAGCTGGAAGAAGCTTGCTCTCTACTCACTTAGCCCCCAGCGTCAGCACCAGCTCCTTCCCCGAGTTGCTGGGGGCAAGGGGTGGTGCCAAGCCTGGGAAGGCCTCGGAACGCTGCTGCAGAGAGGGCTGGGTCACCTTGGCCTGCAGTGTAGAGGCCTTTATTTCCGGAAGTAGGAGGCCGCTGGCAGATGGGTGCATACGGAGAACAAACCGGTGGGCTTGGTTGGACTCTCTGACTCACTTACGTGAGGGTGCCCTGAGCTCCAGATCCCTTTGGCTGAAATAAGACACAGCTCACAATCTGCAGAGATTGCAAACTCATAGCCCTCAGGCTGAATTTGGCCTGTAGATACGTTTAATTTGCTAGCACATGTTTTTAAGTTGTCAAAATTTGAATACCTTTGAGTTGGTCAAACCTTTTCCAGTTGGCCAAGGCCTTTTCCCTCCCTTTTGTATTACACTCATCCACTTCAGTCTTTTTCATGAACTGCTTGGCCTCTAAAGACTGAGTTTTGCAACCTCCTATCCAGCTACCAGCACCTGATCCCCATTTTTAAATGCCAAAACCAAGTTCACCATCTGGCCTGTGGGGAGATTTATTCTTCCTTCCTGGGTGCCAAACCCCACACCTGGCCCCACTGAGAACGGTTCTGTTCAGAGACCAGTGTTCTCATCTGCCAGGGTCACTTTAAATGCATTCCAGGCACTGGCCCAGAAACGTCAGCAGAAGATGCCAGCCCTGTGTCAGACAGCAGGCAGCCCTGACTGCATGAGTCTGTGGGTTCACACGGCTCGTGAGCTCCTCCCTTGTGACAGGGACCGAGCCATTTCCCAAGTGCCCAGTATATCCCAAGCACACAACATTTATCTCCAGTAATTTCACTTGAAACCACCCTCGTGGCTTCCTTATTGTTAGCCTCAACTTACAGATGAGGGAATGAAGGCCAGAGAGGCAGTCACCTGTCCTTGGTCACATTACTGGGAAGTGGCAAAGGCCACATGCAGCCAGCCCCAAGCCTGACTCCGAAACCTAACTCCTTTGGAATTTCCAAAAGGGGCTTTCTCTGGCTGTGAGGGGAGACAAACAAAAAACGCCACCAATAGGAAAATGTGGAAGCAGCAGCGAGGAGTTTACAGACCCTAGTACAGTGTCATGGAGACTGGGAACGAGACCGTGTGTGTGGCGGGGTTGAGTTGTGTGTGCACACTTACATATGTTGTATGGGCATGTGGGCATGCTGTGTCTGTATCTGTGTTCACGCATGTACACAGATGTCCACGTGTGTTGTGTGTGTTCATTTAGTCATCCAACAGTGTGCACTGCACACCTGCTCTGTTCTTAGAAGTGAGGGCTGCAGGGGACAGCCTTGCAGGTCACTGCTCCAACAGAGCTCACCTTCCAGCGATCACAAAATGACCAGTAAACACAGGGGACAGGATGATTTCGAATTTCATGAAGAATGTGAAACAGTGATAGGATAGACTGTGACAGAGAGGCGGTGGCAAGCCACATTAAAATAGGGTGGCCAGGTCAGGGGCTGAGGAGGTGGGGCTGGGGCTGAAGGCTGAATTAGCAGAGGGTTGCGTGGGAGCATGTGCGGGAGGGCTGCTGTGGGTGGAAGAGGAACCCACCTCTCTGTGTCTGCCTGTCCTAGGGTGGTTGTCGAGGCTGAGCCCTGCCAGGCCACCTCGCCTGACCTACGCTTTCCCTTCCTTTGCCTGCACTTGTTCCTCCATCTGGACAGCTGCCCTCAACTCAGCCTGGTGACATCTTCCCTCTTCGAAGCTTTCCCTGGGCTTCTGACCAGCAGGGACTTTTTCCTCATCACCCCCATCCCACCCCTGGTGGCACCCTGGGGCCCTTGCTGGGTGCCTAACTGGAAAACGGCCCTCTCCCCCTGAGGACGGGCTGGGGGCCATCCCCATGTCTCCCCACCCCCAGCCCCAGTCACACTGCTCTGCAGCTTTCCCTGGCACTTTATTTTTGTTTTCTCCCTTCCCTATTTATAGCTCTCTCCCCTCCGAACCATCCCTGCAGCCATCTCGTTGCTTGGAGACCGGCTCCAGGCTGAGGGTGGGGAAAAGCCAGGCCGAGCCCAGGCAGGGGAAAAGGGAGAGCTGTCACCCACGTCCCCCTCAGCACCACCCCTGGGCTCCCAGAAGCCCACCCCTCCCTCTGCCCAGCACCCACAGTGTTTTTTCAAAGAGAAAACAAAATGTGA